>NC_060270.1:46902269-47225053 GCF_021613505.1 Equus quagga
GGAAAGATATACCATGCTTATGAACTGGAAGAATTAATATTGTTATAATTTCCATACTACCCAAAGCAATCTACAGATTCAATGCAATCTCTCACAAAATACCAACAGCATTTTTCATAGAACTAGAACAAATAATCCCAAAATTTATATAAAACCATAAAAGACCCTGAATAGCCTAAGCGATCTTGAGAAATAAAAACAAAGCTGGAGGTATCATGCTCCCTGATTCAAACTATACCACAAAGCTATAGTACTCAAAACTGTGTGGTACTGGTACAAAAACACACACATAGATCAGTGGAACAGAATCGAGAGCCCAGAAATAAATCCATGCTTGTACAGTCAATTAATCTATGACAGAAGAGGCAAGACTATATAATAGGGAAAAGACAATCTCTTCAATAAATAGCTTTGGGAAAACCAGACAGCTACATGCAAAAGAATGAAACTGGACTACTTACACCATCTACAAAAATAAACTCAAAATGGATTAAAGATTTAAATGTAAGACCTGAATCAGAAAGCCCCTGGAAGAAAACATAGGCAGTCAGCTCTTGACATCAGTCTTAGCAGTATTTTTTTGGATCTCTCTCCTCAGGCAAAGGCAACAAAAGCAAAAATAAACAAATGGGGCTGCATCAAACTAAAAAGCTTCTGCATGGTGAAGGAAACCATCAAGAAAACAAAAAGGCAATCTACTGAATGGGAGGAGATATTTGCAAGTGATATATCTGATAAGGAGTTAATATCCAAAATATGTAAAGAACTCACACAACTCAATATGAAAAAAACAACCTGATTTAAAAAATGGGCAGAGGATCTAAACAGACATTTTTCCAAAGAAGACATACAGAGAGTCAATAGATACATGAAAAATGCTCAACATCATTAATTGTCAGGGAAATGCAAATCAAAACTACTCCGGTTAGTCTATTTGGTTTTCAGTTCCAAGAGCTCTGTCTTGAATTTTATTCTCTTTTCTTAGAATCCTGTGCTTGTTTCTCTTATTCTCTTATGTTTTAGCATCCTGTCCTTGTGTTTTTCATTACTCTTAAGGATATTAATTCTAGTTTTGTTTTTAAAGCTTTTCTTCTATTCTTTGCATTGTTTTTGTTTCTTTTGTGTTTGTTTATTTCTTTATTTTGGACAAATGAGCTATCACGTCACATCTGTCAGAATGGCTATCATCAAAAAGGCAACAAATAACAAATGTTGATGAGGATGTGGAGAAAAGGGAAACCTCATAATTGCTGGTGGGAATGTAAACTGGTACAGCCATTGTGGAAAACAGTATGGAAATTCCTCAAAAACTTAAAAATAGAACTACCATGTGATCACTTCTAGATATTTATCCAAAGAAAAGTAAAACACTAATTTGAAAAGATATACGCACCCCTATGTTCATTTGCCATTATTTACAATAGCCAAGATATGGAAGCAACAGAAGTGTCCATTGATAGATGAATGGATAAAGAAGATGTGGTATATATGTGTATATGTATATATATATATATATATATATGTGTATATATATATATATATATATATTCCACTTTGTGTGTATATATATAAAAACACAGAGTGTAATATTACTCAGCTATAAAAAAGAATGAAATCTTGCCATTTGCAACAACATGGACGGCTCTAGACAGTATTATACTAAGTGAAATAAGTCATACAAAGACAAATACTGTACGATTTCACTTATATGTGGAATCTAAAAAACAAAATGAATGAACAAACGAAACAGAAACAAACTTACATATACAAAGAACAAACTGGTGGTCCCAAGTGGGAAAGGGGATGGGAGGATGGGCAAAATAGGTGGAGGGGATTAAGAAGTACAAACTTCCAATTAAAAAATAAATGTCACAAGGATATAATATACAGCATAGAATATAGGCAATAATTTAATAACTTTCTATGGTGACCGATGGTTACTAGACTCGCTGTGGCGATCATTTTGTAATACATACGAATGTCGCATCAATATGTTGTACACCTGAAACTAATATAATAGCACATGTCAACTATACTCGAATAAAAAAAGAATGGAACTGGACACACTCTAGCAAACCTGGGGACAAAACTGTTTGGACTTGAAAAGTTAGACTAACTATGTTCATATGTCCCATGTTTAAGATGTGGACCAAAATTTAGCAAGCATAATTTGAACCTTGAAATTTCACACACTGGCACACTTAGTCTTTGCACTTGTTATATGGTTGAGCATATGATATAATCTCAGCAACTTCTGTTAAAAGAATAAACCATAATCTGAAAGTAATACCTGATTTCTCTGCTTGTAATCAAGGAAAAATTGTGCTCGTAGGACACAACCTTTCTGAACAAAGCCAACTGCCAGAAGCAGAGGTGAGATTGGAAAGGGAAGAAGTGGGCACAGTATCCAAAACATTTAACTTGAAAGGAAGAGTAGAAATGGGACGGTAGTTCAAAGAGATTGTAGAGTGATGGGCTGATTTTTACTTTTTTTAAGAATATGAGCACTAGACATGATTTTATTGGACGAGCCCACAGAGAGATAATAAAAGTAATGCAAAGATGACTGAAGGTATGAGACCCCCAAGGAAGTATGAAAAGATGGGGGTCTGGAGACAGATGGAAAGGTTAGATTTGAACACAGGGAAACTCGTTCCATTGAGACAGGAAGGAAGAATTTTTATGGGTGGAGGGTAAATTGAGAGAATTCTTAGATGGCTTTAATTGAGTTGGAATCAGTTGAGGAATTGGAGACTTGAAACCAAAGATTGGACAGACAACAGAGACAAATTAGATAAGGGCCAAATAGGATTAAGGCAGAGGATTCAGGACCTTTCTAAGGAGAGGGATTATGAATCTATAATGACAACAAACTGCAAAGTTATATGATTTTCTACAATGTGTCTCTGAGACTCCAAAATTTTTGATTAACTCAGATTTGAGGTTTTGATGAGGATGAGATGAATGATGAGAGAAGGGTTATAATGGTGGACCGTAGGGCTGGGCTGAGTAGGAAAGACAGAAGAAAGCTGTCAGACTGAGAGAGTGCACAGTGGTCCAGGTACTGATGGTTCAAGGAAAGCATCTGAGGATAAGAGAGTGAAAGAGCTGAAGGCTAGGAGGTTTGGTCAAGAAGTAGTACTGGAGTATAAGATTTGAGAAGTTAAAGAGTTCCATGGGATTGGGTCTCTAAATAAGAAGAACTGAGGAGTAAAAAGAAATGAGAGGCCAAGATATTACATGAATCATCCACACCCATAGCTGAATTCACTCAAGATGATGTTGGGACTAAGAGAAAAAAGGAACCATAATCCAGGTGTCAACTCTTGGTAAATGTGGGGAAATAATCAGGAGTCTGGTAGATGACAAAGTTCGAGAGGACAGAATAGCTAGATGATGCGGTGTTCTGCCACACTGTGCTAAGGGACAGGAAGGGACAAAACCCTCCATGTGACAGAGGCTGTAGGGGACAGATGTGGGCTCCTTGGAGGGCCTAACTGAAATTGAAAAACCTGGAAAGAATATTCAACATCTTTGTTAAGGGTCCAGAGTAATTGGTTTGCAATGAAGGGACCATCTACGTGAGAGTTTGCAGCAGAGGAAGGACAGATTTCAGACGAGAAACCACAGAGCAGAACTGGAAGGAGACTTTGGGAGTATCTCATTCAAAGAGGGGTTGGAACTTGCTTGAAGCAGCAAGTATTAATTACCCCCGCTCCATTCTGATGGGTCAGTGGTCTAGCCCAGTATGGTCAGTATGGAACCCACCTGTCCTCAAACAGTCTTCTCAGAAAGCTCAGCAGGCCTTAGTCTGAACGAGGAGAAGACAAAAGGGGGCTTTCAGACCCAGCAAATGTAAGGGTAATTTTCTTCTTTTTGTTACTTGTACCTTTCCTGTATCCTTTTTTCCTATGTATGTACAGCACTAATGGAAAACCAGTAAGGGTTATTAGAATTATGTTAACTGCTGCAATGATAAATTGCTTTTATAATACACCTTTAAAGTTAGTCAGCAAGGTTGTTTGTATATTTTGGCATGTTCATTTATATTTATTGGATTTTTCTCTTATTTTTGATATTTGAAATATTACTGAATAATTGTTTATGACTACTTAGGAGGAAACGTATCAATACATATAGTGGTAAGTACATCTTTTTAATGAAAGAATCACCCTAATTTATCTTGAGTGTTTAATAGATTAATTTAAAATATTGATAAATAAGAATTCTCAGTGACTTTATTAACATTCTGTGTGTGTGTGTGTGTGTATGCTGTTTTCTCTTTTAATTCACTCTATTTTGGGATGTTTCCTAGAGCACTGGCTTTGAGATAAGGCGATAATTATTTGTTGGCATGTAAAGTTTTAAACACAACAAATAAATGTTTTTAAATACCAGGCAGAATGGTAAAAAATGAAAATTAATGAAACAATCAATATTCTCACTTTCTGATGCCCTCGTAAGGTGTGAATGTTGAAAGCTGGTAACTTCACACCAGTTGGTTCCTTTGTTTTTGTTTTAACCATTTTGTAACTTTAAAACTTCACTCAGCAATGGACCAAAAAAAGATACCCAAAGTAGTTTGAAGTAGCTCAGCCCTGATATTCATCTCAAATTAGGAATGAACGGAACGTTCTACCATTTGTATGGGTTATGGGAGCAGCAATCAAGCAGCCACTTAAGCAAAAAAAGAAAGTAAAATATTATGCTTTCTAACGCCAGGGACATATGTCATCTTAGACTACAGGAAGCCATCGTTGGCACTAAGGGGCCTGCTCAGCTTTTCTGGCTCCCACAGAGAGTTGTCCTCACAGCTACTTTAAAATTGAGTTATCGTATATTTCTCTCCGCTTTAGTGTCATGAGCACGGAGGGTGCATTCTAAAGCAGGTCCTGACTGCTAAGTGATGGGTTTAGGCAGAGTTCTTCTCAGAGGGGGCATCCAGAGAACACGATCTGACATGTGGGGATGTCCATTTAAGGGATCACACAGTTGCTGCCACTGCTACTTGTTAATTTAGGCTGTCAACAGAGGAATATGAAAAAATGAAAATGAATGCCAAAAGGCTTAGCTGAAGCTAGAGAGAGGTGTAGGTGGCTGTGATAGGTTTTTGACCTCCACTGGGGTGCGTCCTCATGACAGTGGCATGCACAGTGGAATCCTCAGGTCAGTCATCAGTTCACCCACACACAGTGTGACTGTCACAAGTGGGAGGTGTGCTATGCCACTCACTACGTTAGTTTTATATGTTTTAAATTTCTCACTTAGTTTTTTGAATTGGTAATATAGTCACATAGTTCAAAATTCAAAAGCTACAAAATAGTATGCAATAAAAAGTCTCCTTTCCAGCTGTATCCTCCAGCCACTCACTTTCCCCTCATAGGTAACCATTGTTTATCTTTTAAGTTAATAAATATAAGCAATATGGTAGTAAATGATATTCTTTCTGCAACTTGATTCTTTCACTTAAAAGTAAGTCTCAGAGAAAAAAGAACAAAGCTGGAGGTATCACAATCCCTGACTTCAAAACATACTTCAAAGCTACAGTAATCAAAACAGCATGGTACTGGTACAAAAACAGGTGCACAGATCAACAGAGCAGAATTGAAAGCCCAGAAATAAAACCACACATCTACGGACAACTAATCTTTGACAAAGGAGCTGAGGGCATACAATGGAGAAAAGAAAGTCTCTTCAATAAATGGCACTGGGAAAACTGGACAGCCACATGTAAAAGAATGAAAATTGACCATTCTTTTTCACCACTCACAAAAATCAACCCAAAGTGGACCAAAGACCTAAAGATTAGACCTGAAACAATAAGGCTTCTAGAAGAAAATATAGACAGTACATTCTTTGACATCAGTATCAAAAGGATCTTTTCGGACACTGTGTCTTCTCAGACAAGGGAAACAATAGAAAGAATAAACAAATGGGACTTCATCAGACTAAAGAGCTTCTTCAAGGCAAGGGAAAACAGGATTGAAACAAGAAAACAACCCACTAAATGAGGAAAAATATTTACAAGTTATATATCCAACAAAGGGTTAATCTCCATAATATATAAAGAACTCACACAACTCAACAACAAAAAATCAAACAACCCAATCAAAAAATGGGCAGGGGACATGAATAGACATTTCTCCGAAGAAGATATACAGATGGCCAATAGGGACATGAAAAGATGTTCATCATCGCTGATCATAAGGAAAATGCAAATCAAAACTACACTAAGATATCACCTTATACCTGTTAGAATGGCAAAAATAAACAAAACAAAAAGTGACAAATGTTGGAGAGGTTGTGGAGAAAACGGAACCCTCATACACTGTTGGTGGGAATGCAAACTGGTCCAGCCACTATTGAAAACAGTATGCAGATTTATCAAAAACTTAAAAATAGAAATACCATATGACCTAGCCATCCCACTACTGGGTATCTATCCAAAGAACTTGAAATCAGCAATTTCCAAAAGTCCCATGCACCCCAATGTTCATGTCAGCATTATTTACAATAGCCAAGACACGGAAGCAACCTAAGTGCCCATCAACTGATGACTGGATAAAGAAGATATGGTATATATATATATATATATATATACTATGGAATACTACTCAGCCATAAAGAAGGATAAAATACTCCCATTCACAACAACATGGATGGACCTTGAGGGTATTATGTTAAGTGAAATAAGCCAGATAGAGAAAGACAAACTCTGTATGACTCCACTCATAGGTGGAAGTTAAACATGCAGACAAAGAGAACTGATTGGTGGGTACCAGGGGAAAGGGGAGTATGGGGGGTTGGGCACAAAGGGTGAAGTGGTGCACCTACAACATGACTGACAATAATGTACAACTGAAATTTCACAAGGTTGTAAACTATCATAATCTTAATAAAAAGTAAAAGAAAAAAGTCTCAGGCTATTCTGTATCAGTGTATAACACATTTCCTCCTCTTTATCATTGCATAATATTCCATCATATTGAAGATATATATTCCCCATTGATGAACGTTTGGGCTGTTTCCACTGTTTTGCTCTTAGAAATAGTGCTGCAATTAATAACCATGTATACATGTCATTTTTCACTAATGCAGGCATGTCTGCAGGATACATTTCTTGAATTAGAATTCAAGAGTTAGCAAATTTGAATAAATATGCAAGGCCTTCTCGGCTGTGTGAGAAGACCTGTTTTCCTTTACTCTCACCAAATCACAGTGTCATCAAATTTTTTTATCTTTTCCAAAATAATAGATTAACAAAATCAGAGTATAAGACCAATGTGCATTTCTCTGATTATGTGTGAGTTGAGAATCTTTTCCTATGTTTAAAAGTCATTTGCTTTTCTGCGTATTTCCACTTCTATATCTATATACCCCAATTTTCTAATGAGTTGTTGGTGTTTGTCTTAGGAGTGCAATGGTTTTAAATTCAAAACAAATTTGAAAAGGTCCTTTTGAGCAAATAAGTTTTTTCCTATATAATTCTGGTAATTCTCTGCAGAGTAGGAAAAAACTACTTCCCTTTAATTTGTGTTGGGTTATAAACTTGCATTAGAACCCAATTACCATCCTTTAGTAGCACCAGTGCTGACCTGAGTGGCCATTTCTTACAGTGTGAGGTAAATGTCTCTAAAATGAAGTGCATGCTCATATTTTCAAGAAATGGGATAGTAGTTAAGGAATAACATTTAGAAAAAATATTCCTAGTCTATAAAAATCAGAAAGCTCTTTATTAGTAGTAAGGTTCTTATATAAAAGCATTATTTCTCTTATGTTTGGAGATTGTAAAATCTTTGGCAATTTAGGAATTGTTTATTATTTGAGATTGCAACATGTTAGAATTTGATGTTGTTTCTAACGTACTGAGTCTAGCATTGTCATCTCTCCTAGAAAATTCTAAGAGGAAAAATAAATGTGGTAGAGGTTAATAGCTAGCTAAAGGGAGATTTCACCTGGAATGTTCATTTAATAATGCGTTTTATAGGTAGCATATGGTAGCACAGTTATATTAATTCTGGGTGAATTTTTCCTTGTTAGACTTTGTTGAAAGTGTTACATTTTAATTACCATCTAGTATAAACCATTGATTTCAAATAGCAAAATAATTTGATTCCTCCTACTACATATTTACTCTAGAACAGGAAATATGAACACTGTCAATAATGGCTAGGTCAACCAAGATACCCAACTTGGAATTCTTTCCAACTGGTGGCAGTGATTTGATAGAAAGCCTATTTTTCCTTCATGACATCAGAAGACTAGGCTGGACTAGTCTAGTAATACTGTTTAAAAAAAAACCCTGAAATTTATAGATGGATTATAGATACATAGGTAGATTTTAAGATTCTTTTTATTCATTCTTCATCTCTAATACGTAAAGGAGAGGAAGTATTTCTTCACTTTCATATCGAGTTGAAAAAGAAAAAAAAGGATAGTTTTCTATTATTGTCCTAAAAATGCTTCCATTCAAATACTTAGAGGACCAGCCCCAGTGGCCTAGAGGTTAAGTTTGGCACACTCTACTTCGGTGGCCTTGGTTTGGTTCCTGGGTGCGGACCTACACCATTCATCAGTGGCCATGCTGTGGCAGCAGCTCACACACAAAAAGAGGAAGATCAGCAACAGATGTTAGTTCAGGGTGAATCTTCCTCAGCAAAAAGAGGAAGATTGGGATGTTGGCTCAGAGTGAATCTTCCTCAGCAAAAAAAAAAAAAAAAAAACAGACTTCAAGGTATGGTCTTAATTCTGATTTGGTTTTCTGTTTGTGTGCTTAAGTCAGTTAAGTGGTTAGTGTGTGTCAGCAGTTTACTTACTACATCTCCTTGAATTATCACAACAACCCAGAGAGGTAGGACTATCATTAGTCCCATTTTGCAGATAATGAACCTAAGGCTCTGGGAGGTCAAATAACTTGCTTAAGATCATCCTACCAGTAAGTAGCAGAGTTAAACCTTGACCTTAAGCCTCTGTGATCCCAAACACATAGAAACTATAACCACTAGGCAGTACTGCCTACTCAGCAGGGGAGCCATTTTGCAAATAAAATCTTACATAGAACCATGAGTGATATGCGAAATATTCTGTAATCAACATAGCCAAATCACTGAACAATCATAAAAAGGGCACACACTAAACTGAACAGCCTCTAACCAATGGCTGAATATGAGCTCCATACATTTAGACAAAATGGAGCAACTCTAAGGTGACTGTGGAGTGCCTATGACTCACCCCAGGGGACTGCCCATCACACCCTTCTGGAGGAAGCTTCTTTCATCCTCATTTCCCCTTCCAACCCCCACCTCACAGAGACTGGGGTTTGATATTAAAAGAAAAAAACTCTCATAAAGCCTCGCGCTGTTTGTGTTAACCCATAATCTAATAGAAGAGCTCACATTCCTCTTCTTTGTACTCCTCATGAGTGACTGGAGATAAAGATTTAGATTCAGTCAAATCCCTTTAAAATATCTTTTGACTAGACCTAATTCTAGTATTTCTGGTATCATTTCATAGGGAAACCTGTCCTTGTACATTTTAGCATACACCTGCTGGGAAATATATGTCTGTTCTTTATGGTCATTTACAGAATGTTCACTTCTATATGATTACAGTTCCCCTTTAGCTCAAAATTACTTTCCTTTTTAAAACATTATACAGAGAATGTAATGTCCAAGAGGTGATTTGGCTTTAAACATTTATGATTCATTTATTTACATAGTTACCAGGTGAACTACACAGTGGGAAGATGACCCTTGGATAGCTCTTAACACAAGAAAATCAGACAAAGTCTGGAGGAAAGAGGGTAGGACAAGCCCAGCAATTGTGAGAGTTCATGTATTGGGCCTCAATATATCAGTGGTTGAGTCAGTTAGTGCCTTAATTTTTTTTTTCCAGAAAGTACTTGTAGTGGCTTACTATACAAAGAAATACAGCTAAAATAAGAACAAAGGAACACAAGTTGAAAAGGGAATGGAATAGAGAAGGGGCAGAGGGAGTAGGATAGGAAAGAGGAAATGGAGTAAATCAGAAAGCCTGTTCTGTGCTCCCTGGTACTCCAAATGAGCACAAGGAGGAGCCGAGGTGGAAAGAGAAATGGAATTCATTTAGCTAGCTCACATCTACCAATTTTAAATAATACTGATCCATGAGAAAAGACCATTTTTTTACTACTACTGAGCTCTAGAAGAATTTTATTATATAGGAATCTATACGAGAAGCATCAACATCTTTTGAAGTCACTGATTTGGGAAAATAAATATAATTTTAGGAGCATGCTATATGCAAAAGCAATGGCTCTGTTTTTGTCTCAAATGCATAACTTTTGCAGGTTTTTATCTTCGGGTGTTTGCGTGGTGAATATGATCTTAATACTTAGAGTATCATCATATACATGTTAATCTCTTGGAAATTTTTATTTCCCAATTCAGTGTCACTCAACAAGTTTTTATTGTGTGCCCATTCTGTGCCAGGCACTGTGTTAGGCTCTGCGAATGTAATCCAAAATAGTCATGTTCTCTCCCTTTATGAGGATTCTAGTTCAGAAAGGAAAAAAACAATAAAAGTAAAATGTGGTGTGTGTTCCAATGAAAGAATAAGATGTTATGACAGTACATGGCATTTGACAGCATCTAGAGCTGTGGTTTCCAGATTTTTTATTTCATGAATCAGTACAATTTTTTCAAATGGGGATCAACATAGGTTTCCAACATTTTATTAGCCAAGAAAAGACATTTAAAAGAGAAAAAAAGAAGGAGCTACTACCTTCTAACAACATCATTTCATTTAAAGGATGTTTTAAGTTAAAAACATAGGAAGTACATAGTCTTAGAATGAAGGGCAAACCTTCACCGAAAAAGACAATAAACGAAGACAATTGTCAATCTTAATCCGAAATATTATAACATTTTAGCTGCAGAAAAATTACAACAAAACCTGATTTTAGTTACGATTTGCAGAAAGTGCTGCAAAAAGCATAGTGCTATGATAGCTAATAACAGGAGGGACCACATCAGAAAGAGAACAGGGACCTCTCCTTAGAAAAGGTAGGACATTGACACTGAGGCCCAAAGGATAAGCATAAACCAGACAGGCAACAAGATAAAAAGCAAAATTTTCCCTGTCAGAAATGTTTAACTCTTTCCCCCTGTGTTAGTGTGCTGTGGTTGCTGTGAAAAATTACCACAAACGTAGCAGTTTAAACAACACAATTTATCATCTCTTGGTCTCACTGCATGAGACTCATTGGACTAAAATCAAGGCATCTGCAGGGCTTGTTCCTTCCAGAAGCTCTGGGGGGCATCTCTTTCCTTGTCTTTTCCAGCTTCTAGAGGATGCCTGCAGCCCATGGCTCATGGCCCCTTCCTCCGTCTTCAAATCCACAGGGTAGCATCTTCAGCTCTCTCCCTGACTCTGACATTGCCTCTTCTGCCTCCTTCTTCCACATTCAAAGAACCTGTGTGATTACATTCAGCCCACCCAAATAATCTAGGATAATCTCCTTTTCTTAAAGGCAGCTAATTAGCAACCTTAATTCCATCTGCGACCTTAATTCCTTCTTGCCATGTTACATAACATATTCACAGGTTCCAGCGAGTAGATGTAGACATCTTTGGAAGGCCATTATTCTGCCTGTCATACCCGCTGACTAATGGAGAACACTGTATGTGCTAAATTGCTTCCTTCTCAACTCCTGGCTTGTCAAGAACTGTGAAGAGTCTGAGGTATTGCTGCACACGCAAGCTAACAGGATAGCCTGCCAGAGTTCATGGATGGCAGTGGAAGGCATGAGACTCCTGGGTCACAAACAAAGGATTTTATTTATGGCACAGCAAGGAACATGAGCATCATCATATTTGCATCAGCTCCCCTTGTCTCCAAGTCCCGTGGGGTGATACGTATGAGACCCGATGGATGCCCAGACACATCATGGACTGTGTTACAGGCAAGGAACCTCAAGCTTAGGGAAACTGAATCATTTATAATGGACAGTAAGCATGCTTTCCCCTTTTTCCAGAGGGAAACACTCCAGTTTTCTTCCAAGGTGTTCATTATACAAACATCCTTGAAAAGATAAGCCAGAGCAAAGGGTGGTTCCTTCCTTGTTTGCAAAATGTGCAAAAAAGCTGGAAACCCTTCGAATATTGTCCTCCACTATCTTTATGCTGCATCTGCATTTGATAACTTGGTCTACAGCTTCTCAAATGTAGGGGCTAGTTCTTCGAAAATCATTTCAAAATCACTGAGTGTGAAGTTAAAAGATTTGGTTGTCTCTTTTTGAATACCATTTCTTCAACTTCTTTACTTGTTCAACGGAACCTCCATTTATTTATACATTGTATTTAAACATTTTTCTAGTGCCTACTCTATTCTTTGTTATTGTCTTATCATTAGATAATTTTATATGAAAATGTTGACTTTTTCGCTAATTTAATAAGCAAGTGACTAATGCAAAAAGTCAACTTGACCTCAGTTCGTAATGAAGAAACAAATATTAGCAAATTTACTAATTACAGCCCTGACACAAACAGGTAATTACAAGGAAAGAGCGGGTGCTCATATTACCTTGATGCGAAATGTCATTGTATGAAAACAGCAACTGAGAGGGGGCCTTCACTAAGAGGTGGGGGATAGACGTCCATGTCTATGTCCTAAATTCAGACTCATTCAGGGAACAAATAATGGCTTCAATGAGTTCAAGAGACCCAGTTAAATAAACAAATGATTGTATTTGACATTAGAAGTATCAAAATTTATGCATTTGCTTATGAGTCTCTTCCCTTTTTTTCTGATATTCTCCTAAGTTAAAGCTACTGACTACATATGTTTGTAGTGGTTTTTTTTAAACATTTTATTTTTTTTCCTTTTTATCCCCAAAGCCCCCCGGTACATAGTTGTATATTCTTCGTTGTGGGTCCTTCTAGTTGTGGCATGTGGGACGCTGCCTCAGCGTGGTTTGATGAGCAGTGCCATGTCCGCGCCCAGGATTCGAACCAACGGAAACACTGGGCCACCTGCAGCCGAGCGCGCGAACTTAACAACTCGGCCACGGGGCCAGCCCCCATATGTTTCTTGTTTTAAGGGCAAGGAAGGCTACAAGGAAAAGAGTAAACTATCTAATGATAAAAATGAGCTAGGTCACAAGAAAAGATAAATAAAAAGAGATACGTTCTATCCTTTATGTGCAGAAATGACAATAGTAGATGTGTATCAATAAAGACACCTTCATTGAGCAACCTTTTCCCCAGAAAAAAATATGTAAAGTGAGTCGTCAATGTCCTCTCATGTAATAGTCCTGAGACAACATTATGATGTCAGGCCAGGGGAAGGTGGCAATCCTTATTCATGAAGGAGAGTCACTCAGAAGCCAGCTAGGTATTTATACTTTACATATGTAGTGACTATAATCTTGCCACTCATAATTTTTTATCCCATTAATGGTTCCGAAAAACTCAAGTAAAGCACCCTCCCTACTTTTCCTCTATCCTTGTGCTGTAATCGATCATCGCTCCTATGTTAAATTTGTCCATGTGGATATACCGACGAAAGAAGCACTCACAAATTGCCGAGGAGCGTGACAAACTGCAGCAGCTCTCCTTGACAGGGAAATCGCTGCAGCAATTCAGGGGAAGGCATTTAGGAATTGCAATCGGAAAACCTGCGTTTTAGATCCGGCTCCTCCCGGTCCAATCTCTGTGAGCTGTAAGCCTCAGTTTCCTCATTTGTGAAGAAAAGATGAAAATATGTCGCTCTGTCTCTGATCTCAAGGTGACGTGATGTGGTGTTTGCGAAAGCACCTTAGCATATAAGTGTAAGGCTCTTTTTTTTCAGTCTGGGTTTTATCCCCTTCGTTTTATTTTTGTTTTGGAATTTTCTTTGAGGGAGTTCTTCAGCACCCATTAACAGTAGGCCTTGTAGTAGATAACACAGTTGAAAAGCAAGGAGTGTGAGTCCAATTCAGAATTTACGACGTGCTTAGGTCAGGAAACTCCCAGTGAGCAGGTCTCACAATCCCAGCCCCGCCTCAGACCCTGCTGGGCACAAAGGGCTGCAAGTGCTGAGTCAAGGAGGTGCCACACTTCTGCAATTTATTGGCACCTTCCCATTTCCTCCTGCCTGGTGTCCCAATCCCTTCCCTCTGGCTCATTTTCCCATTAGTGTCTTCCTCACTCCCCATTTTAACAAGGCTCAACATAATACACCCCTGACTGTGACAGCTCCTCCTTCTTTCCTTTCACATTCTGACACAAACTGCCACCACCATTTCTTCAGGTCCCCACAAGTCACAGACTCTCTCCTCTTTAGAGCCTCCACTGCCTGGCTTCCTGCAGAAACTAATGGGCCCTTATCCTTGTCTTCACTGAGGGCTGTCACCGATACAGGCAATCACACTCTCCATCTCAGCCGTTAACTCCACAGCCTCCTCTGCCTCCCACTTCTTTCCTGAAGCTTACTTTTAGGTACTGATTTCCTCAGTCCTCCACATTTCGATAGCTAAACTGAGATAAACTTGCAGGGGGCATCTGATGTGGCCTTCTGCCTCTGGAGGAGGAGAGAACGCGCCACACAAGATGCGTGTTTCCACGTCCTCTCGCCGTGTTTCCTGTAACTTGTAGTCACAACGTGAAGTGAATTATTACTCTGAAAAGAAGTTCTTCCCTTATGTCCAAACCACTTCTCTACTGAGGTAGTTTAGTCTTATTGCTCCTCTTTGATCTGCTCTAGAGAACTCGTTTCTGATTTGGGCATGAGATAATGGGAATCTCAAAATTCGAAAGTCATCTGATCCAATTACACATCTACTTTTTAAAATACCACCACTGCCAGTGAGTCGTGCAGCCTGAAGGGGATGTAGGTGTCTGTCCGTCTTTGAACAGCTCTGACCAGGAGAAATGTCTAACCTGAATTTACTGACATCTGCCTTCCTGCGTGCTCCATCCTCTGGCTATACTCTCTAATCAGGATGTGACAATGGCTTCTGTCTAGTACCATTCGTCACTGCTTCTCCAGCACCTACCACAGGCTCCTAAAACAGAGTAGGCTCTTAAGAATCATTTTTTGAATGAATGAATGAATATTTGTGGTCTCTTCTACAGGATACTTTGTATCTAAGCCACTTAAGAAATATAAAATATTTCATAAGGAAGAGTTTCAAGTTCAACGCAATTTCCTTTTTCTGATCTTTCTCCAGCGTGTCTAAATTCATCTAGGTAAATTCATCTAGGTAAAAAAGATATGAAGTATACATTTATATATACAATTGTATATAATCATGTGTGTGTGTGTGTATCTATATAAAATTCAGTTAATCTACTTTTCTAAATAAAGCTACATCAAAGTGTAGTGCATGAGTAAACAAAAACTAATTAAAAGCAGTCTCATTAACTTATTAAAAATATACTTTGGGGCCAGCTTGGTGGTGTGGTGATTAAGTTGGCATGCTCTGCTTCAGCAGCCCAGGGTTCAAGGGTTCAGATCCTGGGTGTGGATCTACACACTGCTCATCAAGCCATGCTGTGGCAGTGTCCCACATACAAAATAGAGGAAGATTGGCACAGATGTTAGCTCAGGGCCAATTTTCCTCACCAAAAGAAAAATAAAATATAGATATACTTTGGCACTCAAACTCTACTCACAGCTAGGTGGTTTTATTTATATTATTAAATTAATTTTTATTTTTGGACAGAAACTTCGTTATATCATTAAACTATTTTTAAAAGAAAAATTTGAACCACAATTCTACCACCCTACTGCAGCTGTTACATTTTTCTGCTTTTCCCTGTCTCGTTCATATACAAAAATAACTTTAAGTTACCAAATGCAGAGATAAACATTTTGCATGGTACTTTTTTCACTTAGAATTATATTGTACATATTTTTTGTATTATCATTAATCTTCATTATTGTAATTTCATTGGCTTAATCATACTCCATCAATCTGATATACCATAACCATTTCTCAATTAATAGTGATTTAAAATGTTTTCAGTTTTCTTTCTTACAGAAAATGTTCTTAGGAATATTGCATACCTATAGATTTTCTTTCTAAATCTCTTTCTATATTTAGAAATATTCCCATCTCTCTATTGTCATTTTAAAGGATTTTTCAGTTTCTACATGTATGAGTTTTGTTTATATGTATGCTATTTATTTCTAGTTTCATATCAATGTAGTAAAAAGTCAAAGCCTATAAAACTTGACTTTTAATTAAAATTATTCATTAAGCCCTAAATCCTTATAATTTTTATAAATGTCACAGGTACACTTTAAAAGATGTAGTCCCATTTAAAAATGAGTAGCATTTTTTTTATTTCCAAAATATTTATGAATATCTAATTGATGCCAGCCACTCTGCTACGAACTGGTGATGTGAGAATGAACAAGGGAGATCTCTGCCCTTGTGGGGTTTAAAGTCTAGCAAGGAATAAGGAAGTGAAAATAAACTGCAGTAAGTGCTGTGATTGGACAGTCCAAGGCACGCCTACCCTTAGACCCAGGCCAAAAAGGCCTTTGCCCTTGGCCCCAGGTTTCAGGGAACCGCACTCTGGCCCTCCCACAGCTGTACCCCTTTTCACCAGGCAAAGAGACTGTGGGCATCTGTGGGGCATCCTGAACACGCCCATCTGGAACCCACAGCTCCCGACAGACCCACCTCTGGGTAGCAAGGGTGCCAGAATTCCCCGTTCAAACAGTTCAAACCCACTTCTATGGCCAGCACAGACGTCTTTAGATCTACTCTCCTAAAGATGGACACATAAGCACAATGCTTAGGGGAGCTTGTGAACAGGGTTTGAATGTGTCATCTGGGTTGTCCCCACACATGGAAGAGAAGCCCCTCATAGTTCTGGATGGAGGCAGGAATGGAAAGGGAAGGAGAAGAGGCCACAGACTGAGGACAAGGGGCTGGGGCCGCTTCTCCCTGAAGTCATATTCTAGTACAGAACTCTGAAGATTCTGAAAATTCTAATTTGAATCCAGTTTTCCAGGTGGTTTTGAGGATATATTTGTCAAGGTAGGAAGATGGAACATATTTTATTTAATGGTTTGTTAGCTTGATTTATAGTTTTAAAATATTTAGACATATGGGATGTGGGCCTTCATTTGTATTCTCGCCCCGGGCCCTGCAAATGTTGGGGCAAGCCTGGTACCCAGAGCTATTGGGACACCTAACAGGGATATCTAAACTTATATGAAGGTTGCGTAGAAGGCCTCTTAGAGTAAATCTGTCTTCAGCAGAGTAGGCTCAGCCACAGGATATTCTATTTATGTAATCCACTACATTTATAGGCATAAGGTGGACAAGTCATATGCTCATCTTAATAAATGCCAAAAATGCATTTAATGGAATTCAAGAAACAGCCATGTTCAAATTAAATCTTACGATTCTAAAATAACAACATGCTTATATTATCTATATACTATTCATATAATATCTATATGAAACTAAATATTGACATCTTACTTAAATGGTGAGTACTGGCAGAGTTCTCTTTAAATTTAACCAAAGACAAGAATGCAACTATAACACAATTATTTAACGTGGATCTTAAATTTCCAGCCAGTTCATTTTGGCAGATGTTAATTTCTTTTTCCTTTTCTGGTGGTTTAATGACAGTTTTAAGTGAGAAGAACTGTGTTTTCATTTACTCCACCCCTTTTTTACAGTCTTTTACCTTGTTCTGGTTTGTCGTCATTGTTGCTGAAGGTCTATACCCTGTCTTGAAGGCATGAGTTCCATAAAATTACTACCTACTTGTTAAAATACATTTTTATTTGTCTTGAATTTTCCTCTTTCAAGATTCAATGGGAGCCACCATTTTCCTCTTTATGATTTTGTATTTGTTTGGTCAACCATCGCCTGGAGCTGGTGTTTAGACCAGGGAGTGACTCATTATTCTCCCAAATAGTTCCTGTGTCTCAGGTATTAATCTGCATCAGCTAGAGGCAAATAGCGTTCCCCACACCCTCCAGTCCTAACACATAATCAGGAACTTGGCATCGGGAGAGGAGAGTGGTGGTGGAAGTGCTGGCCTGGCTGGCTAGGAGGAACAAGCAGTTAATCGAATATAAACAAGTCATATGGCATTTTTAATTTGAGTAAGAATACAAGTCTATTTTAGAGTTGTTTGTCTGGTCACTGCCAGGCATCTGTTAGTTAGTGTGTTTGCGGATTTATTCTCTCTCCCTCTCTCCCTCTTTCTCTCATATTTCTAAACTAGAAATCCCCAGATGCGATTTTGATATTTTGGTATTCGATATTTGATAAAGGGTTGTTATTAAGCAATGACTAGTGGAAAGATAAGACATCTTTATGAAACAGTAGTTTTGGTGTTGCTTTCCAACTCCTTCTCAAATTTTACAATAGAACCGTTGCAAACTGGGACACTGCCTCTTCTCACAGTATATTTGGAGAGAAACTATCCCATTCCAAACTTGTGTAAGATATAATTCTTTTCTCCCCAACAAGTTAGGAGCCGTGTTAATGTTTTGGCCATCAAACATGTTTACGCAGAACTCTCCTACGTTAACGAGAAGGCAGGACTTTAGGATGCTTGCATTTGATCATCCCTGCAGCGTCGTTTTATAAGTTCATAAATCAGGGAATCCATTCAGGATTTGTCTCCTGGTGCCCCACTTGCTTAATGTCAAACACTTGGAAAGATCAGAAATTGCCTGAAACTGATTCCTCCGTTACTCATGAAGGACGATTTTGACAACAAAAGGGATCTCAAGATACTGTTTCCATAAAATAGCAAAATTCTCCACGTGGCTTCCCAATGTGTCTCCACGGGGCCTCACCTCCCATCGCCCTTGTCCTTCATTTCTCTCCAGTCCCGTCACATCCACAGCTGTAGGTCTCAGAACAATCAAACGACAAGTGAAGAGCACCA
Source organism: Equus quagga (assembly GCF_021613505.1). Lineage (NCBI taxonomy): Eukaryota > Metazoa > Chordata > Mammalia > Perissodactyla > Equidae > Equus > Equus quagga. Next base: position 46,921,157 of record NC_060270.1, read on the forward strand.
AGATGGCTTCACCTAGCGTTCTAGAGTTTGAACACGAAAAGCCCATCCTTGGTTTCTCCTCCTCGAAGGAGAGCTCTACAATGTGCTCGCCTGCCTTCTGACGCTCTCCAGTCTTTGCCTGATCTGTACCTGCTTGATCCTCTGAGGAATTTCTTCATTCTTCTTTGACTCCTCCCTTCTGAAGAGTACGTCAATGGATTCTGGTTAAAGAAGTCCCGGCCTGGGCTTAGGAAACTCCTTACCTTAGGGCAGTCCCATAACGCAAAGCTTGTGTTCTGTCCTCCCCCAGACTTCTGTTCTAGAAAATCAAGTTGCATACAACCCCACACACTGAGTGGACAATCAAAAGAAAGAAACAAAATCTCAAATAATCCCATGACTCAGCAATGATAAACATTGTTGATACATTAGGGTCTGGTATGGCATGGTGTGGTGTGATGTGGTGTGATATAGTATAGTATCATATTAAGCAATTATTCATTGTTTATGTAAAATTCAATTTCAACTAGGTGTCATGTCTTATATTTGCTAAATCTGACAACCCTATAATAGCTCTAATCCCAGCAGGCTTTTCCTTTACACATACCCTCACTAATAATCTCACATTTTCAAATGTTAAAAATCAGTAAAATAGCATTTCGGGAATAATTTTGCTCGGGAAATTCATAACATTTTGCTACTCATGCACTGGGTGGAAAAATTTTCTCTTTTATTAACTAGTAGTATGTTAATGAAGAAAATGAGAGTGATGTTACTTTACATTCTTGTATTATTGATTGGGAGTCATGGCTTCAGTACGTACTAATTAGCTGATTAGTGTAGACCAGTTGTTTCAGTTGACTCCGAGTACTAAGTGATGAAAGCTTTCTATTTAAAGGTAAATAAAAGACGAAGTTGCCAGACTAAAATCTTACAAAAAGGCGATAGAGTAAGTTTATGTGGAAAAGATATAATAATAGCATTACCTTTTCTTCCCTAATGCATGAAAAATGTGAGAAATGCAGTTTCTGTAATCCTCTACAAAGGAACAGAAATGTTATTTTATCAATGATCATGGGGTTCCATTTTTGGGAAAGGGATTGCAGGTTGTTTTATTTTATTAATTTTTTGGCTTATTTTAAATGAGGAGCTCATTATAGACACGAGTTTTCCTATTTATGTTCACCATAATATTGTCAACAATGCACTTGTTGAAACTAGAAGTGACTTCAAGTCATAATGAGGACTGCATATAAGATATTTGTGACTTGTCAAGCTCACAAGAAATACAGAGAATTGCACCTGAACTTCTGCCCTATCTATATCAACTCACTGTCAATCTTTTGACAGTATCATATTTCAGACAGTAACTTTGTAAATTTGGGCACCTGGAGAAATTCCTTTAACAAACTAAAACATTTTCAGGGTGACATTAACTACAGACATTTTTAGTTACCACATGCAGGCAAGAATTGCAAAATGTGTTTGTACCTCAAACTCTTCCCAGTACTTGTAATTAGGGTAATCATAATAGATGGAAAATAATATGAAGATTTCCTCCTGCTCATCTGCAGACCTGTGTCCTTCTATTCATCACCAAAGACCACTGTGGAAGACAGTCATACAGGTTGGACGTTGGAGAGAGTCTGCAGCTGCTCATTGGGTGTTTTTGCAAAGTGACATGGCATCAGGGCTCACAAGGAGCCTAAAGGAAGATCTGCAATACTAATTAGGGAAAAAGTAATTCTCATTCATCTGGCTTCTTCTGATGTCACTTCTTGGCAGTAAAAGAGACTAAGAAAATATGCAAATCTGACAACTGGGAAGTTGATGAGTTACAATGGATACTTGATATCATCTCTCCCTTCTGGTCATCGGGCATCTCTGCTATTTTGAATATCATTTTCAGTGTTGAAATGATTTTACATGGTCAGAATCACTCAGGTATGGTCCACAGTAAATATGTTGCAGCAACTAAAATCAGAACCAAGGCGTGTTTCTAGTTGGTTCAGTCTTCCACTGTATTTAACCAGACTATATTTTAACTTTTTTTCCTCAATTCATCTGTCCTTTTGACTTTGCCACGTGGAGGAGATCCTTGAGAGGACATGACTACCAGTTGACCCGCAAGCTGGACCTGGGCCGTCAGAGGCTCCTCACCCCCTCCTCTGTTCTTGGAATATCTGTTCTGCCCACTGTTCCCATAGCTGAAGCCATTTCAAGGATGCAATCTCAAGAGAGTAATGCGTTGTTGAAGCCATCTGGACTGAATATCTGACTGAACCCAGTGAAGGCCTCTATATAAACTTTTAAGATTCTAGCAGGTAGATGCAGAGATCTCACCTTGCGGCCGCCCAAAATAAGCCCTGTATGTAAGTTCCCTTGCTTATTAAACCTACCACTTCCCTATCTGAAGTGGTCTGCCTCTTTCTTCTGTCTCTCCTTGCCTTGGTTTATGGGACACCAATTTGCAAACCAATAGCCTTGACTGATAAGGGGCAGATTCTTATAGAAAGATGCATACATTTCCTGTCTGGGAGCCCATACTGTGGTACCAGTACTGTAGTAGCCTGTACTTAAATACAAGAGTATTTAAGAGTGGAGTGGTTGCGAGAATACTCTCTGGGCTCTGAGCTATGTGAATTTGAATCCAAGCTTAGTTGTTTACTATAGCTTTGTGACCTCAAGGAAGTCACTTAAACTGCCTAAGCCTAAATTCTATCTGTAAAGTGGGAATTATATTAGTACCTATCTTGTGTGGTTATACAAGTAAAGAGTTTACCACAGTTCATGGCACATGTAAATATTCAATAAACAATTGCTATTATTGTTACTATAAGAGATATTAACAAATTTAAGTTACATTATAGTATAATTCACTATAGAAGTGTTATAATTATCCTATTTCCTCATGAGTTTTCTCCCCTTACATATGACTAGCTGAAATATTGTGGCCGAAATATTTGTTTCCTTCAGATGTTTTCTCTCAGGGGCTGACACTGTTCGTAGCATAAGGCAGACAGGAGATGGGAAGCGATGTCTTCATGTTAAACCCCTATTTCCTAGCCAGGTCAGTGCAGAAACTCACTTCCAATTTGTCGGGGTGAATCTTTCCCTTTCTTTGAGAAATGGAAAACATTTTCACAGAGCCTTTAGGAGACTCTGATATGAGAGTCTTAGTTGGTGAGAGAGAGTCGTTCCCTTCTTGTTCACTTGGACTGAGAGCCATCAAACTAAGTTATCACCTGTTCTCATATCCCTTGAAATCCTGATTAGTTCTCTAGCAAAACTACTCCTTTCTGTTATGTCTCACCACCAGTTCTGGGAAATGGCATGCTGGCTTTTACATCGAAACTTCAGTGGTGGTGCTTTAAATAAAGTTTGATCCTGGTGTGGAGGAATGACTCGCATGTACTATAAAAACTTATTTTCCTCTGCATGGATCCATAAATATTGCTTTAAAGTCCCTTTCAGGATTCAGATCCTCTTATCATTGCTTTTATGCCTTTTTTCTCCTAAAATATTTAAATTTGAAAGCAACACTTTTTTTTAACTCCCAGCCCTTCTTCCATTTTTCAACTAAAGTCATGAGAGAGAGATGAAGTGTAATTTATAATGTGAACTATATACTTGGCATCAGAAAACAAACCTTGTGAACAAAACGTTTCAGAAAGAAATGCACAAATATATGGGGAAAGCACTGAATTTGAAATCAGAAGAATTATTTTTAATTTCTTCCTCGGCTGTTTATGAACTGTGTGCTCTTGGACAGGTCACTAGATCTCTCTGAATCCCGGTTTTATTACCCACAAAATGAGAGTCAGTGCTTGCCTGACCTGCCCCTTAGTGTTTCAGTTAAGAGAAAGTAAGATAATATATAGAAGTGTTTTATAAATCCCAAATCTCATTCAAATATTTTTAGCAGCACAGGATTAACTGTCCAGCTGCTCTTCAGAAACTCTCTTTAAAGGTTCTGAAGAGTTTGCTGCCTTTTATGATTGGGGACCAGGCACGTCCCCCCATGTTGGAGGACTTGAGTTCACTACTGCAGAACATCCTACGCCACACAATCTTCCTTTGAACATTAGGATTTATCGATAAAAGAGGGATTATGCAAAAACATACTGACATTTTACCTGAAAGATTAGTGAACAATTTTCCTTTATCCTATTTTTAAGAACAAGCTCTTAAAAAGTCACAATGTTGACTAATATATTCTCCTCATCTACATAATATAATATATTCTTCAAACTTTTTATTGTCCCTGAGTGGCTATAAAATCTCAGCTGTTTAAGATTTTCTTTTCAGATTTATAACATTCCATAAAAATTTTAGGTGTTAAAAAATATTTTCTACTGTGCTAAAACCGTCCTAGCCTCATGAGTATATTTTTTAAAGTGTTATCTCCATAGCATAACATCAAGGTGTTAATTTTGACATGCATTCTGGAAAGAGAAATATCCATTGGTATTGCTGATTAAAAAAAAAAAATGTATACTAACCGGAATTTTACACCTGATATAACAGTATGGATTAAATGACCCCAGAACTTCATTCTTTCTGGGCCTAAAGGTAGAAATCTCTTAGGATCCGTAAATGTTAATCTGTAGTATCCTTTAAACATGCACATAAACATCCCTGAAATATTTAAAAAGGGAATTTTAAAAGACAGATATGCCTGGATTTGACCAACTTGAAAGTAACATGAGTAACATGTAAGTTGAAATAGAGTATACTAGCTCCTATCCATAATATAATTATATTGTCTTGTGATCAGATGTGCTAAACCTGTTTCTTCCCATCCTCAAATACTTTTTAGAAACGTTTATCTCAAAATTGGGGCATTAGCCAGATGCTAGCCCCATCTGAACTAAGAAGTAAGAAAGATGGAAGTTGCCTTAGGACAGCATTTCCCAAAATGAATTCCACAAAACTCTAAGCCCTCAAGATGTTCTTTAAAAAAAATGAGACTGTTGGAGAAAAGGGATTCTACGGTCAAATAGGTCTGTGAAATATGTATGCCATATCTTCTTCTTGGATATTTACCATATGCATTAGTATGTTAAGTAGTCTTACTAGCTCTGTAGTCTAGCATATCACGAGCTTATTTGATCTAAGAAACTTTTCTGATATAATAACTCCTCAAAATCCTGTAGAACATACAATTTCAGAACTGTTTCTGTCCCAAAGGAACCTGTGGTACTAAAAGAAAAGTAGTATAGATCCAGACTTTTACCTCATGTCACAGCCCATGCTGCACACCTCCACGTGAGGATGTATGGATGAGGAATTTGGAAAAGAAATTGAGACATAGATCTATTTCTCTGCTTGTAGTAAATTAAGCTGTTGGTCCCACCTCTTCACCTCCCACCCTGACCCAGTCATAGCATTATACATCCTCACCTTGACGATGGTCTCAGCCCCTGCTGTGGGACTTGGTCACGTGACTTGCTTTGGTCAATGGGATGTTAGTGGACCTGAAATGAGCAAGGCTTCAGATGTATTTGTCCAGTTGTCTTACCCTCTTCTACTGCCTTTTCTATGAGAAAAACATGCCTCTGTTGACTAATGTTACAAGTCCTAATTAACCCGGAGTTAACTGTCATCTGAGAGCTCAGCCTAACTGAACACAGCCTGAATTGACCAACCTTAGCCAACCTATAGATGCATGAACAAGAAATAACTGCATATTGTTGTGTGTCATTGAGTTTTGGGGTGGTTTGCTTTGCAGTGTTTTTGTGGCAATTCCTGACTTATATACTGCTCCATAAGAGTTTGTTCCAAAATAATTAATACTGCTATAAAGGTCCATGACAACTGAAAGAGAACATGAGAGTCAAATCAAGTGATGTATCACAGGGCATTGAATTTGTGGATTATTGATTTTTTTAAATTCCCTTAATTCTTAAGTTCTTGAAAACTAGATCTTTCAAAAGCATATAATTTTTTGATATCTCACTTATCTTAGAATGGTTTTCCCAACATTTCTAAAGACACCCAGCTTTCCCCACTTAAACACAAAGAGGTTATGAAAAATATTTAATTAACATGAATATGAATTAGAAAAGAAATAAATCTGCTGTTTATATATTAAGACCAAGGGTCCCAATTATTATCAAATGTCCTCAAAATGTTCATTTTAATTTTACTGCTATTCAGCAAAGAGGATGAAGAAATAGACCAGAAACTCCCCTGCTTGGGGAACAACAATCGGCCCAGCAGGCTCCTCACTGCTACCAGCTGAGGCCTTCATCACTGGACCCAGACAGGGACCCCTGTGGTCTTGACAAGAGCTGTGCTCCCTTTCTCCCTCTAGGGCCTCCACCGTCTGTTCTTTTTCTCGTTCGTATGCACCCTCTAGTCATTCTCCTCTCCATTTCTATGTATTCTAGCCTCCTCTACTTCTTGAATTAGTCAACTCTCTGCCGTTGGAATTAAATGACTCACGGATGTAAAAGCATATTACCTGATTGCTCAGCAAATGTTGACCTATCTCTCTCTTTTCCTGCCTATCCTACCTATCCTACTATTTCTTAAGGGGAGTCCAGTGAGCTAGAGATATAGGTATCTGTAAAGATGAATGCAATGGCATAAATAAGAAACCAGTGTTATGATAGCTCTTGGGATTCACATTGATCCTTCTAGGATTTGACTGTAGCTAACATCAATGGCCAGCTGACGAGCACACTATCTCAGGAACACAGGATCTAAGTGAGACAGCATATCTGGATTTGAATCATCACTCTAGAACTTACTGTCTGATAAGTTAGTACCCTCTCTTAAACCTAAACCTCATCTGAAAATTGGGAATAATAATATTTAATAAGATACCATCTATAAATGATGGTATCTTATATCTATATCTATAATATCTAATGCAATACTATATATAAAGAGCTTAGCACAAGGCCAGGCACATAGCGCTCAATAAATACTAGCTATTACAGTTTGTATGTGATAATATATTTACTTTATGATGCAAATATATTTACTTTATGATAAAATAACTACCTTAAAACAAGCATACCATTAACATTATCTTCATTTTAAAATCACTACCTTTATGATCTGAAATGTAAGGACAAGAAGGAAGGAAGATTTATTGTATTAATTCATCTCACTCCTGCCACGTTTCTAATCTGCTTTACACATCACATAGCTGAAGTTTAGGGGTATCCCTGAAAAAAACTGAAGGTTAATGTGTATCATCTACATGCTTCAGAGCATAAACAAATTACTGGCTGGTCAGATCAAGGTGAAACACAGTGGAATGAACCTACTGAGGCCACACCTCTATTTTAAGGCTACCTGGGAAGAAAAAAAAAAGACTGAAACATGGCTATTTTAACAAATACAAGTAGGAGTGATTAATTACTTTTTACTGTCATTCAACACCTTGTCACCCAGGGAGTAACCTCATTTCTCCAATTCCCATAAATTTAATAGAGGTCACATCATGGCCTACTTGGCTGAAAAGCACTGCTCCTGAAACCCTGATGGTACTTTTAAGTCTGGTGATGTGTGAACATAATTCTCTGCATCTCTTAGCCCCACACACTCTGTCTCTCCCAGGGAGACACTTTAGTAGATCTATGTGGCACCATGTGGAAAGTTACAAGTGATGGGCTCTCTGATTCATTCCTCTTTCGTGTAACAAGGCGAGAGAAAATTTAAAACCAATGGGTGTTATCCTACAATGTAGAACTTCTTTCCACACTGTTAGGGGAGTATAAGAAGATATTTATTGAAATTGGAAACTGTTAGTTACAAGACCCTTGCAGTCTGAACATTTAGTTTGGCATATAAAAAGGAATTTTAAAGATCCAACTGAAAAATTTGCATGAAAAATTTGCAGGATGGAAATGATCTGTTGTGCCTAATTCATATGTGTTAACCCACATGAAGAGATTTCTAAAAAGTAGAATAGGGGCGGGCCTCACGGCCTAGTGGTTAAGTTTGGCACACTCTGCTTCGGCAGCCCCAGTTTGGTTCCCAGAAACAGACATACACCACTCATTAGCAGCCATGTTGTGGCTGTGACCCACATACAAAATAGAGGAAGATTGGCAACAGATGTTAGCTCAGGGAAAATCTTCATCAGGAAAAAAAAAAAGGGATAACTGCAAAGATCTGCCAGACACTAGGTAGAATTTCCAAAAAACAAAGCCCCAAGGAAGAACATGATAAAAAGCAGATTATTGCCTATATCTATTGCATGCAACCAGAATGCCAGTATTCCCTCACTTTGTTCAAGGACTCATTTCCAGGGCTGTCAGTGCTATTTCACCCCCTAATTCCACTATTAGTAACTTTCTTTTTGTATCTTTGCACAAATGTTAATCCCTTTAACATTTGGGGAATGGAAATTGGAAATTGACAAGCAGTGATTTACTTCACCTTGAGATATGAAGTTGATAAGAAGAGGTAGCGAACGAAAGAGCAGTGAACTCTGAAGGTTGAAGTTTGTTTTGGTTTAGTTTTGTCCCCTTTCAGTTCTCCTGTCAAAGTGCTATATGTAAGTTCTAACAGCACCGGGATGAGCTGCAAGGAGAACCTAGAAAAACCACCAACCTAATCTCTAGCAAACGTGTGGCTTAGACCAGTCTCTTATACAAAGGCAGGCCTTTGGGAAGATTCTATACGGTGAGAAAAGGAAAACATTAAACTCAAGTGGAATCCAGAAGCCATATTTTTCAAAAGAAAATCATTGGAAGTTGTAATAAGAAGATCTACTGAATGTCTAACAGAGGTGATAGGTACTAGGATGTTTTTTTTAATTTTAGTGAATAGACTAATTTAGGACAATGAGCCTGATGTAAAGCAAAGAGAACTTTCCATTAAAAAGAAAATCAGTTCTAGACTCTGCTACTAACTGGGGGCAAATCACTCGACTTCTTTTAGTATAGACTTTAATACCTGCCAAATGGGGCAAATTGTTTTATCTACTTCATGGAGTTCCTAAGAAGTTAAATGTAATTGTATACATGAAAATGTCTTAGAAATTATAAAAGATCACTAGTAATGAAGTCTTTAATATTTTTCACTTTTTAGAGATTTTCCTCCACATATCTGATTTGATTTTGTAACTTACTGATTCTTTACTTATTGCTTCCAGTTTAAAATTCGTTCTGCAATATCATTTTTAATTTCTTTATAATTTTATTTATTTCCTCCAATTCCCTAATCCCACTTTTTCAAAATAACCAAAGAATACTGCCTTTCAAATTATCTTTCATATTTTGATTCAAGAGATCATCCTCAGGATTCAGTGTTGGGTTTTCCAGCTTCTCCATCTTTGGTTTCATTCCTTCTATACTGGCTTCATTCTCAGACAGATGTTTGTCCAATGTAGCAAAAAAGGGTCCCCAGCACTGGGTTCCTGCAGTCATAACATCCATGCCTTGAAAAAGGCTACCACATGGGGTACAGGCAGTTTTCCAAAGGAGTTCAAATCTGCAGGATGGAGAAAAAAATGCAGAACATGCCAAAACACCAGGCTTCCATGACTGAGCTCATAGAAATTAACAAGAGAAATAGTAAGAACATAGAAGACAAATGATAAAGGATCTGAGCAGATAATTCATAAATGATGAAATAGAAATGACTAACAAATATGCAAAAAGGGTCTAGTCTTACAAGTAACTAAGGAAAGCAGGTGGTAAAGTTTTAAAGAATAATAATAAGCCCACACTTTCTTAAACAGCTGTTGGCAGAAGAGATAGAAATAAAAGCTGTGATTTTTTTCTCAGTAAAGCACAGAAGCATATAACAACCTTTCTTTTTGTTTTGAAGATTGGCACCTAAGCTAACATCTGTTGCCAGTCTTCTTTTTTCTTCTTCTTCTTCTTCTCTCCAAAGCCCCCCAGTACCTGGTTGTATATTCTAGTTGTAGATCCTTCTAGTTGTGCTACGTGGGGCGCTGCCTCAGCGTGGCTTGATGAGCTGTGCCATGTCCACGCCCAGGATCCAAACCGGCGAAACCCTGGGCTGCCAAAGCAGAGCACAAACTTAACTACTCGGGCACAGGGCCGACCCCACAACAAACTTATACATTAGAAAAGCTAAAATAAATGAGCTACATATTCAACTAAAGATGTCAGTAAAAAGAACTACGGAAAAAAAAAGCTAAGGAAAGCAAGAGAGAAAAAATAACAAAGCCAACACAAAAACCAAAGTCAATGAATTAGAAATTAGAATAGGAGAATTGATCAATTAATCTGAGTTTGTTGTTTTTAGAGGAAACAAAATAATCAAACCTCTGGCAATTCTAGTTAAGAAATAAACAGAGAAAACAAAATTACACAGTACTGAACGTGAGATGGGGAATGACACCGCTAGTAACAGGCATTTAAAATGTTCTAAGAATATAATGTTCTCCACTGTCATGACAGATTTTAAAATCTGAGTGAAACTGATAATTTTCTAGGAAAATATAAATTAACAAAATTGATGCAAAACATCAAAAACCTGAACAGAAAAATAATCAAATAAGAAAAAAAAAAAAACAGGTGAAAGGAGCTGGGCTCAAATTTTTTTCAACTATTTATTTCAAAATGTTCCAGAGTATTCAAAAAGGTAGGAATCTTTCCAATTTGTTTTACAAAGTTAGCACAGCATAAGCCTGATACCAAAATGTGATAAACAAAACTCAAAATAAATTGCATATTTGGAAAAAATCTAATTATATATTTACCAAATGAAAATAAGTCAATAAGAATTAGAACAGCCCAATTTAAAAATGAATAAAATTCTTGAACAAACAGTATACACATACAAATGCCCAATAAATATAAAAGATTGAGCTAGTAATTAAACTAAGATGAGGTGCTATTTTTGCCCATCTGACTAGCAAAGAATAAATAGGTTAAAACATTGCTAATACCCAGTGTGGGCGAGGCTATAGGGAAACAAGAACTCAATACCTTGTTGGTAAAAGCGTAAAACTTTTCTGGGAAGCACTTTTATGATGTATATTCCAAAATATGTTTTTGGGATTGTAATGTATCCTCCTGACTTGGCAGTTCCAATATGTAAGGATACATTATAACAGATAGAATATAACAATTTGGAAATGATCAAATGTGTGGGCAAAGATGTATATACAAGGCTGTTTGATGTACATTATTTACGACGTTGAGAACTTTCAATGTCACTAGAGGAATTTCTCACTAGGGAAAACATTAAATGGGGATCTAGTAAAATTAGGCAGCCATTTTAAAAATTTAAAAATAAAAATCTTTTTTTATTAATGTCCATAATGTATTCAAAGAAACAAACAAAAACGCAGGTTACATGATAGTATGAATAATGAGTAATATTTTTGTAAATAGAAGGGTAAAGAAATTGATAGATGATAGCTAGATAGATATAGGTAGATATGGGTAGATAGATATATCCACACCCCTATCTAACAGGGGTCATTTTTTAATAATAGAATTGTGAATGTTTTTTCTCTTTATAATTTTTTAATCATCTAAATTTCTAACAGTTTAGTAGCATTCTTTTCACTGTCTGTGGTGAAGAACCAGTTCTGTTTGATTTTGTTTTTGTCCCAATCTGTTGTCTACTGATACTTTATTAAATATAGTAAAAATAAATTACCAGGAAAAAGTGAAGAAAAAAAGATATAACAACACAAAACCTAATTTTTTATTAGGAGATTCAACAGATACAATATTTCTCTGTCGAATTGGTACAGAAGTTTCTAAATGCTTACTCTCTGCTTCTGTACTCGTGATGGATCAGCAGTGCATGCAATGCCGCTATGCAGCACTGGTGTGGTAGCTAAAGACACAGCCTCTGGGACCAGACATCGAGGCCTAATTCCCAGCTGTGAACTCTGTAGTATGAGCAGATTATTTCAGCTCTTTGAACTTCAATTTCCTTATCTGCAAAATGAGTGCTATGGACTGAATATCTGTGTCCCCCCAAATTCATATATTGACGCCTAATCCCTAATGTGATGATATTTGGAAGTGAGGCCTTTGGAGGTGATTAGGTCATAGGGTGGAGCCCTAAGGAGTGGGATTAAGTGCTCTTATAAAGCAGCCCCTGGAGAGCTTTCTGGCTCTTTCTGCCATGTGAGGTTAGGATGAGAAGTCAGCCATCTGCGACCTGGAAGAAAGCCTTCACCAGAACTCAACCATCCAGGGACCCTGATCTTGGACTTCCCAGCATCCAGAACTGTGAGAAATAAATGTTTGTTTTTTAAGCCACCACATCTGTGGTATTTTGTTATACCAGCCTGAACTGACTAAGATAGTGACCATGAAAATAGTGCTTTGTATTGTGATTATTAAATGAGATAAGAGATGGAGAGCACTTAGAACATTGCTTGTAACACAGTAAGCACTAGTTAAATGTTTGCATTTATTATCATGAGTATTGCTGTTATAAAAAGAAGTAAAGTTAATAATGGGGAAAATATGGGCCAGCCCGGTGTCACAGCGGTTAAGTCCGCACGTTTGGCTTTGGCAGTCCAGGGTTCACCAGTTCGGATCCCAGGTGTGGACATATGCACCAGTTGCCGTGCTGTGGCAGGCATCTCACATATAAAATAGAGGAAGATGGGCACAGATGTTAGCTCAGGGCTAATCCTCCTCAAAAAAAGAAAATAATAATGGGGAAAATAAAGCCAATGATAGACAATCTTGAGACACTCTCCTAGAATGGAGAGGAGAAAAAAATCAGGAAGCCTTAGAGGTAGGAAGAATAGAAACAGAAGGTGCAACTTAAGAATTGCTTTCTTGGGGCCAGCCCTGTGGCGTAGCATTAAGTTTGCATGCTCCGCTTAGGTGGCCCACAGTTCTCAGTTTCAGATCCCTGGGGGTTCAGATCCAGAGGGGACCTCTGCACTGCTCCTCCAGCCATCCTATGGTGGCATCCTACATACAAAATAAAGAAAGATTGCCAGAGATGTTAGCTCAGCGGCAATCTTTGTCAAGCAAAAAAGAGGACAATTGGCAACAGATGTTAGCTCAGAGCCAATCTTCCTCACCTCCGCCTCAAAGAAAAAAAGGGAATTACTTTCTTAAGAAAGAAAACATGGCAGTTGGAATAGTATCAGTAGTCAAAGATGTAACTGAAAGGAGCGTTTCAAAGTTAAAAAAAATACCTGAGTATGGAAACATAAAGATCTTACCACTTTCCAGGCAAAATAGATGAAAATAGAGCACATCTGGACTCACGGTAGCAATAATTTTTAATTACAAGAAGATGGAAAAAAAATACTACGTGCTTGAGGAAAGGAAGAAATTTCAACATAGGAAGTTCTCTTAAATTATGTCTATTTTTATTGAAAAATCATTATAATTTTTTCTCCACAAACTAAATACAAGAATATAAATGGAGAACTATGTATTTACAGAGAAATAGTATGTTTCAAGAAATGTATACTCAGCTACATTCATTTACAAATGTAAAGTCAACAAAAATACTTTCTCAGCTATGCACAAGCTCAGAAAAGTTACCATCCACGTAAGCCCTCTTGAAAGAATTACTTGGAAGATGGATAACAGCAAACTGAAAGATGATTAAGAAGAAAACAAATCTTGAAGTCATTATGCCAAAGGACTTGCTGACTTCCCTCTGTGACTATCAGTTAATACAACCCTCATCTTATGGCAAATGTCCTCAAATAAGAGACTACGATAATCAGAAGGTGGAGGAATTGACGCATCCTTTCACAATGGCTTCTGAATAAAACTTCAGAGCAAACCTCATTATAAGTTATTACCCTTCTGTATAGGAATCAGTCTATAATTTGACAAGAAAAACGCTATGGAAAACTCTTTCCCTCAGATATAGTTTATGTTCTCATCCAAAACCCTAGTTAAACATGATCATAATTGGGCTAAAAAGAAGGGGGGAGGGGAATAAAATGAAAGACGTCTAAATCTTAACACGATTATTTTTAGTTAAACTTTACTTTGAGATAATTGTGGATTTGTATGCAATTGTAAGAAATAATGCAGAGAGATCCTATGTACTCTTTATGCAGTTTCTCCCTAAGGGAGATCTTAAAAAACTATAGTACAGTGTCATCATCAGAATACTAACATTGATACAATCTAGCGAGCTTAAGATTTCTCATTTTACCTGAATTTGTGTGTGTGTGTGTGTATTAGTTCTGTACAATTTTATGATGTATAGACTGTCTATCCACCCACCAAAGTCAAGATACAATACAGTTCTATGGCTGCAAGGATTCTTCCCTGGTGTTCTTTTATAACCACAACACCCATCCTATCCGCAACTCTTCACAATCACTGATCTGCTCTCTTTTCCTATAATTTTGTCGTGTCATCATAAGGTATATAACCTGTTGGGTTTGCTTTTTTTCACTCAGCATAATTCCATAGAGATTCACATAAGTTGTTGAATGTTTCACTCACTTTTTCCTTCTTATTGCTGAGTAGTATTCCATGGTATGGATGTACCGCAATTTGTTTAATCATTTACCCATGGAAGGATGTCTAGATTGCTTCCAGTTGGGGGCTATTATGAATTAAGTTGCTATAAACATTCATATATGGGTTTCTATGTGAACTTAAGTCTTCATTCCTCTGGGATGAGTGCCCAGGGGTGCAATTGTTGAGTTGTATAGCAGTTGCATGTTTAGTTTTTAAAGAAACCGCCGTATTGTTTTCTCCACCGGCTATACCATTTTACATTCCTATCAGCAATGTGTAAGTGATCCAATTTCTCACCATTCTCAGCTTTTGATGTTGTCATATTTTTTCTTTTAGCCATTCTGATAGGTAAGTATTGATATCTCATTGTAGTGTTAATTTGCATTTCTCTGACTAATGACGTCAAACAATGAACATCTTTTTATGTACTTATGTGCCATATGCATGTCCTCTACAGTGAATGTCTGCTCACATCTTCTGCCCACTTTCAAGTTAGATTGTTTTGGGGGTTTTTTTACTGTTGAATTTGGATTCCATTATGGTCAGAGAATATACTCTGAATGATTTCAATTTTTTCAATTTGTTGAGGTTTACTTTATGGTCCAAGACATGGTCCATATCAGTAACTTTTCCATGGGTACTTGAGAAAAATGTGTATTCTGCTGTTGTAGGGCGGAGTGTTCTCTATATATGTCAATTACGTCCTGTTGCTTGATTGTGTTGTTTGGATCTTCTATATGTTTGCTAATTTTCTTTCTAGCAGTTCTATCATTTGCTGGGAGGTATTTCAAATATCCATTGAAATACTCAACTATAATTGTAACAAGAATATATTTTAATGTTTTAGATTTTTAATTGAAAACATATAAAAAGAAGCAGAGCATATGAAAAAGGAATGCAAAAGTTATAATATACAATTTATTACAATACAAAAATATGAAACATATAAAAAGAAATATGCCAAAAATTAATGGCAATTATACATGGTGACAGGATTATGGGTAGCTTACTCTCCAACCTTAGGTTTTTTTGTAATTTCTAAAAACAGTGTAAAAACCTCAAAAATTACTGATTGGATGAATGATATGTACTCTTAATTGTAGAAATTTTGTAACTCAAATAATGCCACGTTTTTCAAGATATATTGTTATCTCCTAGATCTTTAGGGATCACTCAAAGTTATGTCCCAGAAATATAGTGGGAAAATACTCATCATACAATTTTCTAATAATGGAGAACCTATTAGTAACATTAATCTTGCTTATGATGATCCCAATTAAACAAAAATATGTGGTTGCGTTTTTAAGAATGGGACTCACAATACAAAATTTAATATAATACTAAATACACAAATATGTAATATAATATTAATATTTAATTTAATATTAGTTATTTCTGTTATTATTGGGGTTTCTGTTATTTTATGTTTTCAAACAAACTTTGAAATTGCTTTGTGCCACAATTTCTGAAAATAGGTTTGATATTTATTTTTTAAAACAACTTTGAGATACCTTAGAAAAAGTGTTTTGTAACTCCAAAAGATTATTATTTTGTTTTCAAAAAATAAGTGAATGTATTTTGTAAAATATGTATTTTCTTATTAAAATTTGTGCGTGTGGTTCTAATTTACTACTGAAACCTCATTTTAATATCTAGCTTCTCATCAAAACAACAATTATACTCATAAGAGTTTTCACTACATTTTCCCTTAAACATTATGTTTTTAATTTGTCTATGCTTCATTCAAAAATATTTTAGGCTTCCTTTTGAAATAAAAAGTTAACACCTTAAAAACTAGATTATTGGTGGTGAATATGATGCAGTCTATACAGAAGCCGAAATATAATAATGTACACCTGAAATTTACATGATGTTATAAGCCAATATGACCTCAATAAAATAATTTTTTAAAAAGAGATGGAAACAAAAAAATTAATGCCTAATATTATTTTTTCCTAATTCAAAGTCTTCTCACTGACATACTGTAATAGGTAGTTTAAAAGTTTTTATTCTAGCTCAGTGACTTATTTCACCAAAGAGGTAAAGTGTATAGTTTTAGACAAACATAACTTGAACAAAGTCACCTTTCCTACATTCAAACAAATTCCTTTCCTACATCCAAACAAATTCATACCACATTAAAGTCCTTCCTCCTCTGCAGAATTAACTTCTTGGTCTTTACAAATATCTGCATGGAAATTTAAAAGTTCAGTAAAATATCTGGAATGTTTTTTATAATCCTGATACCAATATTATATATACATTTAACTATAATTCTACTTTCAACTTCAACTTATCTTATAAGAATTTGCCTTATTGCAAAGCTTATTTTAAAGATGCACCATTTCGGCAAAACAAAGCAATCTTTGATAAATGGCCGATGCATTCATCCCACAAAAAGTGTGCCCAAGAAAGGAGGCTTGTCCATTTCATTGCATCAGAGAGAAACACAGACAGCAAGGGGCAAAGAATACATATAATATGTGTCTTGTTTGTTTCTTTGTTGTTTGGATAAAATTTTATATGAAGAGTCCAGGAGGTTTGGATATTTAAGACTTGAAAAAAATGCTTATTTCATTTAGAAGATGAAATTAATCAAGAAGGAAGGTCTGGAATTTTAATACTACGATATACTAACAAATAAAACTACACCATTTCTACTCATTTTGTTTTGTACTGATTTGGGCTTCATAAAGAGCTATGCTATCCAAAAATATTTTTTTCTGAAAAACTTTCTCTTTAGGTATTTCTAGGTCCTGTGGGATCAGATTAGTGGAAGAAGGGAGATGTTATCTCAAGCTACCATGTTCAAACTACAATGCTCTCTTACATTATTTTTTAAAGTGTGTTTACAATCACGTTGACATTTGTTAGGTCACACTTCAGGAATAGTTCTGAATCAGTGTTAAATGTTTATCTCTTTTATTACCAATTTTATAAGGTAATCTTTTTAAAGCATCCAAAATTAGCATTGACTGAGGTCATTTACATTGTATCTTCCACAAATGGTCTTTGCTTTTTTCTTTTTTCAAAATAATTAAGAAAAATGTTTTATAGTGTGTATTGAGAGTCCTCTTAAGAATATGAATAAAAGTTGACTCTTTTCTAAAGCATAATTTGGAGGCGAAAAACTCTTACATTTGATCGTGTATATATAGTTGTTACCGGAAAAGGGATAATTGCCTATATATAAAGAACTCATAAGTAATAATAAAAAGATTAACACATCAATGGAAATAAGCAAGGAATAGAAAACAGAAATTTACACGGAGCAAAATAGCCAAATTTATGAAAAAGACGTATAATTCAAATTAAAATATGTAAAGGCAGTAATTTTTGTCTGGAAATTAGTAGTAGACAGTCAATAAATATTTATTGACTAAATGAATGAAGTAGCATTTTTCACCCATCAACTTGGAAAAGAGTTTAAAAAATAATATGAATTCGCAGAACTGACAGGATATTCAAGCAAAAGATACCAGCACCATGTAACGACCAATTCAAACTAGGGATGTTAAACATGTAGATTCTAGATTCTCTTTTAGCTTATAGTTTTGGGATAAAATTAAGAAGAGAAATACATTTTAGAATAAATAGCCCTTCTCAACCAAATTGCCTTAAAAATATAATTGACAATAATGTTAACGTAAATGGCAAGCCAATCTTGGCTTAATCTATAAAAGAAAAATTAGTTAAACTATATCATTTAAGCAAACAAGATTTAGAATAGGGGAAATTTTATATTAAGGTATATATAAACAGGTATTAACTCCAAATATTACTATCCCCAGTGAGAAAATTTCCCCCAGTACATGCGTAGAGGGAGATAGAAAAGAGTAAAGAAGCGGATATCCTGAAGAAGGTCATTAAACAGAAGCTGGGGTTTCTCCTGCCCCATCAGCCTTGATTCCAAAGAACAGTAGGAAATTCTGAGGGGGAAGAGAAAGTGCTGATCTATCCTTGTTATATTATGGACACTTCTTAATATTTGGGGTTCGCCAAAAAAAATAATTATTTTATTCCTCTACAGTTTATCTATGGTGCCCAGAAACAATTGACTTCCTGGAATTTTTATTAAGAATTTCACATTCTTGCCATTTTTTTCAGATTCTGTGCTGTCTGCCAATAGATTCTAATAAATTTTCTCTTCTTTTCTTTCAATAACATCCTAGAGAATATGATTTAGATTCAAATTAATCACCGATCATGTTAATGGCTCCTAGGAGTTTACTTCCGATACCCCTTATTATATTAAATCAAACTTGATAGTATGCTAGATCATTGCTCAGCTGGGTTTTCATAAAAGCACTGGTATTTAATGTGATTTATACCTGGTTTTCTGTTAATATCTTTGCTTATTGTGTGCTTTATTTTTAAAACAGACATTGTTAGCAAATAGCAACTCTTTAAACTATAACATACTTTGAAAATATTTTACAGGAAGCATTTTAGAGTAAAATGTGTTACTTATTTTATATTATAGTCACATAATAGTGAAGAGAAACAATTTATTTAATTTACAATCAAAACATTAATATTTTACTTATAGTTTGGAAAAGTGTATGTACATATACATGTTATGCTTATTTACAGGATCAATTACATGCCAAGATGATTAGGAAATTTAAAGTATTGTAATTTTTTTTTAAGCTTTGCAGCAAAGGGGCAGCTCTTGGAAAACCATTTGAAGCCTCTGCTGAAGATATAGCAAGTGTGGCAAGCTTCATTGAGACAAAGCTTGTTACGTGCTACCTACGCATGAGGAAACCCGACCTTGCCCTGAATCACGCGCACAGGTAAAATGAAGTATTAATGACTGTAAATAAGTACGATCCATGCAAGGAGAGAGGACACTACGTGAGCTTCTATGACTAGCTCTCATTCCACGTAAATTTAAAGACAAAACAGAAAACAGTTCTTTACTACTTGATTTGTGTTAAGCTAGACAATCATAGAGATCACAAAGGGCGTCTCAAAACC
The DNA here is from genome assembly GCF_021613505.1 of Equus quagga. Lineage (NCBI taxonomy): Eukaryota > Metazoa > Chordata > Mammalia > Perissodactyla > Equidae > Equus > Equus quagga. The sequence continues at coordinate 46,940,527 of NC_060270.1, forward strand.
TAACGGAAGAAATAGACCTAACTATTCATAATGCGGGGTAAAATAAGTGGCAGATAACTGTAGTAGTAAATTACTGCAGGGAAAAGAGGGAGCAAATAAGGGAAGTAAGGGGTGAGAAGGATTTCCAAAATTGCACAAGATATGGAGAATGGTAGAAGGAGACGACGACTGTAGCCATCAGCAAAGACTTGAAAGTTCGTGGCTTATTTGGTGACAGCACAGCTGATTCAAAGGACGCAGTGCAGCAGTGGGTGTGACAGCTGTCCAAAGGTGTGAAACGCTTTTTATCTATGTCCTTAAAGATTTCTTTTTCATATATCTATTCCTCTTCAGAACTCTGTATCATTACATTATCTTGTGGCTTCTTAGAATCCCCAGAGTTACTCCTGCCTATCTTTTTTTCTGTAAAAATGGACCTTTCCTATGTCCTGTTTCCTAAAGGCCTTGCTCTTATAGTAGGTAATATTCAGTTTAATCTACAGCAAAGATGAAGTGATTATATTGTGCCTTTCAAGCAATTCTTTCCTTAGAATTATGATGCTTCTATCCCTCCCTGTCTGACTTAGAGCGATTTACCTAGAGATTTTGTTTCGTCCGTTCTCTGTTCTCACACATCCTGTGCTTCTTTTGGATACAAATAACAAAACTAATATCTACATGAAAACATGATGCCTGCGTTGTAAATAATCACTGGGAAACATAACTATCAGTTATATTAAGACCCATTACATAAGTGGAGATCTTCCAGCATGGCGACAGTAACTTACATGTCTACATCGACGAGGATGTAAAAGTTCTACCCAACGTTCTTCACAGCCCTATGGAGACCTCAAGCTTATAGGCTTAAGCTTGACATCAAGGACCTGCAGACAACAAAATCACTTTGAAATTCACAAGATAACCGTGAAACAAACTTTCCTGTTTAAGTAAACTACAGAACCTAAAGGCAGATGCTTTTGGACACCAAAAGAAAATTCAGCTCTATATTTTCTGGAAAAATTTTATGCAGCCATAATTTCCAAACCAAATATCAGAACATATGGTCTGTCAAAGAATTTTATTCCATTTCCATTTGAAAGGACCAATATTGGAAACGTAACATGTATTTCAGTATATCAAAATACTGGAATTTCTGGGCTACTTGGGTGACTTGTGAGCACAATGGGAAAAATATTTGAAATTACAACTAGCCCAGGAAATCGACAGGCATAGGTAAACAATAATGAATTGAGATGCATTGAAAGTAATTATATATCACCTTCTTCGTGGCTTTCACTACACAAAAGAAGGGCCATCAACATGGCCTACATTCTAGGGAAAATATCTCCTAGATATCAGAATGGTTGGATGGGTTTTCAAATCTTTTTTCTTTCTTTCCTTTTTTTTTTTTTTTTTTTTGCTGAGCAAGATTGGCCCTGAGCTAACATCTGTGCCAGTCTTCTTCTATTTTATATGTGGGTAGCCACCATGGCATGGCTGATGAGTGGTCTAGGTCCATGCCCTGGATCTGAACCAGTGAACCTGGGCTGCCAAAGCATAGCAAGCCAAACTTAACCACTCAGCCCACGGGACCAGCCCCAGAAACTTTTTTTAAAACAGAAGTATTCTTTTAAGACCTTGAAAACTACTGAGGGGAGGATATAAAATGGTGAATAGTAAAATGATTTTCCCTATTATGCTAAGATTAACTTTTGTATAATTTTTTTCCTATTGTAAAATAACTTTTGCTTCTGTTTCTAAGTTGAACATTAAGTAAGAAATGCAAATCAATAGAGGTTAAACAGTCAATTCGTACAATTAATAATGCACCAAGAGAAGTAAATCATTTTTCTGGGCTTGTCATATTGCAGAACTGCAGAAGTCAGTGCATATGATTCTAATATTAAAATGTTGTAAAGACCTCAGATTTAAAAATAGAACCTGAAATATAATCAATAAATATATTTCTCAAAATAAATGAATTAATTAATCAGGATACTCAGTCTATAAATAGCTTACAACCACTGAATGCAAAATTTTGCTTTTGTATTATTACCACATTGTGATGGTTGATACTAATCATGGATCAAAATTAAAATATTCCTTTTTTGCATTTATTTGCATTTGTTGAAGCATCCTTTCTTTAATTTTATGTAAATGTGAGGTCTCCTGCATATCTTTAGGGATTTGTTAACACAAAAATTAGCTTAAAACTATCGTATAGTTTTGCCTCTGATAAAAATAAGTGCATATTATTTTTTTCATGTAAAAGACTACAGGAACCATAACTTTATGGTTTTAAGTTCAACAAAGATACATTTTGAAATTAATCAGCTGAGTATTGCCATTTAAAATATGATAATAAGTGATACAAAGTCTCTAGAAACAACTATTAACAAAAATGGTTTTTCTTTTTTTCTAATAACATATCCAAAATGGCAAACATGGAAATCATTATTGTACTTCAACCTAGAGCGATGCCTAGATTCACCAAACCCATCAACTCTGTGTTCACTTCATTAAACGACTGCCCTTGTTTATCAGCAGGTGTTTTGAACATTCCTAAGACTGATTTCTAGTTACTGCTTTCTCATCAAGACTAGAAATCCTGCTGTAACTCTTTTCTTAGCATATAACTACATTTTGATGCATGTAATGATAATTCTAATGATGCATATCACTTTTTTGCATATTTCTCCACCTTTAGATTTTTGTTTGTTTTTGTTGCATAATTTTGATGCCACAAGGTGGCAGGCAAGATGAAGTGTAAAAATACCAAATATGTGGAATGGATTCTATTTTCAAAATTATTTTATAATGGTGGCATCTACATTCATTCATTCAATAAATATTTATTGAATGCCTACCAAAAACCTGTGATAGGTAATGAGGAGGCAGTTGTAAATAGGAAATGTATGGTGTTTTGTACAGTAGAAGAAGTAGCAAGTGAAATGTAAAAAGCAAATAATAAATATATGAGAAAAAGAGAGTGTGACAAATGCCATGAAGGAAATAAAAATAATTTCATGTTGCAGAGGCAGTGTAGTATTTTGAATCGGAACACAGAGTCTGGAATCTATCTGCCCAGGTTCTGACTCCCTGACTCACTAGTTAGCCTGAGGTTAATTCTCTATAAAATTGGTTATAATAATAGTACCTACTTCACAAATACTCTCTCACAAAGTTTTGTGAAAATTAAATATAAACCCTTGGGTTTTTTATTCCAGCCATGACAGAGTTACTGGTACTGGACCTGCCTTCCTACTGTAAAAACCTATAAAGCTGGACAGAGTATATGAGGCAACTATTTGCAGGCATTGGACAATGGTCACAGCAGGACTGTGATCCTTGGGAGAAGGGAAATATACATAGTGAGCCTCACAATTTTCTCAGCTTTTTGCTGGCATTATTTTCCTGCCTTAATTCAGAGTTGAAAATCAAGTTAAACTTCATTCCCACTGAGCTGAGGAGGCAGAAATTAGAATACTAGAAAAGCTGTAATTTACAGGGAAGGTGGCAAAAGAAGAGGTAGCTGTGTGAGAAGATTGGGGATAAAGGTGTGTGCATGAGTATGTACTGCAGATCCTTGGTCAGTGTGAGGAGTGAAACTTCATGTAGCAGAGATTGCCTGCTACCGGACTAAGTGCTAAATGTAAATACCAGAAGACCTGCTGTGATGGGAGATGCTGAAGTACCAGTGTGAAGAGACCTCACTGAGTACCTCGGGCATTCAGGTGAGACCCCAGATAGGCCATGCTTCAAGAGTAAGGACCATGACCTCCAGAAAGGATCACACATTAAGACTGAGCTCAAAACCAAAATAGATCTTCCCTAACAAAGACTAAAACCAAGCATGTTTCATCATTCAATTACCTGATAGGAAAAAAATTCAACAAGTTTCTAGGGATGATGTCAAAATCCTGATTCTCTATGATGTCTCATCCAAACTATCCAGCATAAAATTAAAAATTACTACAGATGCAAAGAAGTAGGAAAATAAGACTCATACTTAAGAAAATAAGCAGTTCATAGAAACAGATTCCTAGATGACCCAGATGTTGGAATTGGTAGAGAAGGGTTTCAAAGAAGCTGTGAAAAATAGGTTCAACGACCTTGCTGTAAAGACAGTGATAATAAGTAAAGAGATGAGAATTTCAACAGAAAAATAGAAACAATAGAAAAGAACTAAATGGAGATTTAGCATAAACTAATAAAATATCTGAAATAAAAAATGTGCTAATTGACCATAACATCAGATTGGAGACTATTAAAGAAAGAGTTAGTGAGCTTGAAGACAAATCAGTAGAAATTACCCAATATAAAAATCAGAGAGAAAAAAGAGATTTTAAAAAATTAACAAATGCTTCAGTGACCTATCTTCAGGGACAGTAAAAGCAATATAGCATACATGTCATTGACCTCTCAAAGAGAAGGGAAGAAGAGAATAGGACATAAAAGTAATTTCTGGAAATTTCCCAAATTAGGTTAAAAGAAAGGAAGATCCAGTTAGTCCCAACTAGGATAAATACAGAGAGAACCACATCTGGAAACATCAAAATCAAACTCTTGAAAATCCAAGATGGAGAGAAAATATTAAAGGCAGCCAAAGGAAAACAAAACGTTACGTACAAGGGAACAATGATGCATATAGCAAGTGACTTTTAATCAGAAATAATGGAGGACAAATAAAATGAAACAACTTGAAAGTGATAAAAGAAAAATGATGTCAAACCAGAATTCTACATTCAGCAAAAATTTTCTTCAAAAATGAAAGTGAGATAAATACATCTTTAAATAGATAAAAGTTTAAAAATTAATCTTTAGCAGATCTGCACTTTGAGAAATGATAAAGAAGGTATTTCAAGCTGAAATAAATGACAATAGGTAGAAATTTGGATCTACAAAAAAGGATGAAGAGCACCAGAAATGGTAAGTAAGTAAGTAACTATAAAACGCTATTTTTCTTCTCAAAAGTTATATTTAAAGATGAATAACTATTTAAGGTAAAATAATAGCATTTAATCATATTATCTAAAGTAAATATAATAAATAATAAGATTACATATTTCAATGTGAAATATTTGAATAAAATATCAAAAAGTTCTGTGAAAGGGAGCACAAATGGAATTTTACCATTGAGGTTTTTATGTGAGGTAGTACAATATGAACTCCAAGCAGCCTGTGTTAAATTAAGGATGTAAGTTATAATCCCCAGGGTAACCATTAAAAAATATAAAAGTATAGCTGAAAAGCCAATAATGGACTTAAAATTATATACTAAAGAATATTTAATTAACTGAAAATAAGTCAGAAAGGAGGAAAAAATAATGAATGGGACTCTGGAAGATAATAGAAAGATGGTAGAGTTGAAGCAAATCATACTAATAATTATATTAAAAATGCATTGGTCAAACACTCCAATTGAAAGGCAGAGATTGTCAATCTGGATTAAATCACAAAATTCAACTATATGCTATCTACAGAAAGGCATAGGTTGAAAGTAAAAGGAAGACACATGATATACCATACAGTAAATATATAAAACCAGTTTTTATTTCAGGTTTGGCTATGTTAATATCAGAGAAAGGAGACTTCAAGGAAAGGAGTATTACAAGAGATAAAAATAAGGCTCAATTAAATTCTGAAAATGTGACATCTGACACATAGAGTTTATTCTCTAGCCACAATGGAATTAAATTAGAAATCATCATGGTAAGATATCTAGAAAATCCCTCCAGATACTTGGAAATTAAACAATACACATCTAAATAACCCATAGGTCAAAATGTAAGAAAATAAAATAACCAAAGGCATGGATTTGAATCTCTGCTTCATCACTTACTACCTTTGACTTTCACAGGTAACTTAACTTCTCTTTGCCTCAGTTTTCTCATCTTTAAATCTCAGTAAAATGCTTAAAGTCATTCTTGAATATCAAAATATATGATTTGTATTTTATTTCAATCTCACCACCAATAACAAATGCAAATTATTTTCAATAGTAATGATACCACTAAATTCTATATACGCATAGAGATGATTATTTTTTACATACCCTTTTTGAACACAACAGATACTCAATAATGTAGACAATTTGAAAACTTCTATGAAAATTAATTTTTTTTTTTTGAGGAAGATTAACCCTGAGCCAACATCTCCTGCCAATTCTCCTCTTTTTGCTGAGGAAGACTGGCCCTGAGCTAACATCCGTGCCCATCTTCCTCAACTTTATATGTGGGACGCCTACCACAGCATGGCTTCCCAAGCGGTGCCATGTCCACACCCGGGATCTGAACTGGCAAACCCCGGACCGCCAAAGTGGAGCGTGCACACTTAACCGCTGCGCCACCAGGCTGGCCCTGAAAATAAAATTTTTGAGGTGTCATTTTCCACAACTTTGAGGATAATCAAAATGCTTAGAGGTGATATGAGTTTAAAGTGTTATAGATATTCATGAGTTTTACGATGAACTGGTTCATAGTAGAAGTAACAGAAATTTTGCACATTTCTTGCAGATCTCATGAAATGAGATATCTTAAATAAAACATTCTCTTCTTTACCATAACTGAAAGTTTAAAATTTGGCCAGGTGTGACATCAGCATGATGACAGAACAGGAGGTTCTCAGCTTGTATACTCTCTCAGCATCAATAATTTGGCAGCCATCCATAGACAGAAAAGTGTCTTTGTATTAGCTTTGGGATTCAGGTAGGAGACTGTGAAACCCTTGGTGGGGTCCAAGACCAAGGAAGGCTGTTTTAATAAGGCAGGCCCACACCAAGGGGGCTGACTTACCTATAGAGGTCCCAACTACAGACTTGGGAACAGCTCTGACCCCTGGGGACTTGGGTATAGCCCCATTTAGTCTTGATCCTTTGACCAGCACCATATACCACAGGACCCAGGAGGAGTCACACCTGCTTATGCCTCAGATAATAGGCCTGCAGACCTTGGTCCTGGCTGTGGGCATTGAAGTGACTCATAACCCAGTTCCAGCCCCTCTCAGCCACAGTCTATGAGCAGTCTTGCCAGCCCAGAAACGTGGGGGGAGACACACTCATTTGCATCCTCAGAGATCCTGAAATGTTCTTGTGACACAGCTTCAGACCCTCCCCACTGCAATCAGGCAGAAGTCCTACTCACCCAGAAATCTGGCAGGAGACATGACCTTCCATGCCTCCAGAGCCAGGACCACAGACCTCAGTCCCAGCTATGGACCCTGAAATGGTGCTGAGACTCAATTCCAGCCCCTATCAGCCACAGTGTGGAGCCAGCCTGCCAGCCCAGGAACCTACCGAGTTATCCAATAGAAGCCCTCCCAAGAACCTAGAAGAGCCAGATCTCTCCATGTACCTGGTAACAGGGCCACTGTCTGCAGACCCAACTGCATATGCTATCTCAGTTAATCCCTCCAATAACTTCCTGAGATTTCCTTACTACCATTTTGCAGATGAAGGAACTACATCCCAGCAAACCTAGGACATTACAGTAATTTTTCTTTCTCCTAAAAATTCTGACTGTCACCTCATTTCATCCTGAAAATGACGAAAATCATAGCATCTTTAAAATCTGGAGGAGTTCCCATGCAGGTTGAGGTGGCAGTGGGATGCAGTAGGCATTGTCCCTGAAATCATACAAATCTAGGTTCCACTACCACTTCACTGATTGTTTTGAAAAAGCCTTGCTTTCCTCTTGCATGATTTATAGCTAATAATATTTAGCAAGTCTACTGTACAATATCTATGCAACACAGCTTTTGAATCACAAGCCTCTAACATACATTGCCACCATTTTTCTTCCTTCCTTTTACCTGAAGCTCTACCTTTTCTTCGTGATTATCACACGAACTAATGAAATAGTCTTGCAATATAAACACATAGCCTTACTTCTGTTAAAAAAAAAAGCATTAAGTAAAAAAAAAAGATAATGAAGATTAAAGCAAATAAATTCCAGAAAATAATTAAATATTAATTAAATAATTCGACATGAAATTGTACATTATGCAAAGAATATAAAAGGAAAATATAAAAGTATCATCATTTGCTTATCTTAGTAGAAAGAAGACCCTGATGGCTCAGACATCTTATTAGAAAAAGAAGAAGGAGAAAGAGAAGAAGCAGAAACAAGAGAAGAAGAGAGGAGAGAGGGAGAGGATGAGGAGGAAGAGAGGACAGGATGGGAGGAGGAGACAAGAGCGAGGAGGGGCTGGATCCGAAGCTGGATCAGATTCCTTGAGATGCTGTTCAGGAGGCAAAAGATGTGATAAAAAGACCATACTCTATTTACATTGAATGTATTTACAAGCTTTCATGCTTATGTGTGTATTTTTTTCATTATAACAAAGCTTGCAATAAATTAATTAAAATAACCCTGCCTACAGCATTCCTGTATTGCCTCCAGCACACTTCACCATTCCTCCCACGTTCTTCACCCAGACATGTCATCTTCTATCCTTATACTCAAGCTGATTGCATTCTAGTTTACAATCATCTTCTTTGATGTTTTATGTCTCATCCTAGCTTCCACTTTCTCTTCTAACAATGCAGCCTCATCTTAACTCTGAGGTCAGTATCCATTGGCTTTTATCTTTCCTTCCCATTTACTCATTGATATAAAAATGGTTAATAAATGAGGAAGCAGTATATTAGTGTAATGGAGTGACATTCTCATGCAAAAATCCATCTGTCTATTGGGACCTCTTTAGAATGTAAATTTACTGGTTATTGTTGGTTTGTTCCCCTGCTTTTGAAGTCCATGTGGTTCTCGGAAAACAGACCAAGGGTGCTAATGCGCAGTTCCTGTGCTGAGTACTGCCTTCAGGAAAGGTTCATTTTGTTCTTCCAGGCTGGCAAGAAGGCTGCATAGACACTCCTGGTGGGTTGGTATATTCCTATGTTATTTTAAGATGGTCCTCTTATATTTGCTTCCGACTTTCTAATACACCAGCTCTAAAATCCATTCTGATATGTTGAACAGGTCACTTAGCCTTTCTGCAACTTCTTCCTCTGTAAAGTCTCACTGGAATATGAAAAGCATTCACATACTTAAGATTTTCAAATATTCTAAAACATGTAAGTGGTTTGGCCTGAGGTAAGTACAAATAATGAAAACAGAAGAGATATGTTTGTTTCTACTTCCTGCAAGGTGAATAGATTTTTTTTTTTAAGCTCTAGACTTTCCAAGATTAATTCTGTAACTACAAATGAAGAAAAGAAGAGAAATTATAAGTTCCCTTGTAATGTAGTGAAACAAGCGTCAGCAAGCGAAGGCTTAGATTGAATCCCTGCAACATCACTGACTAGCCTTGACTTTCACAAGTCACTTGACTCCTCTTTGCCGCAGTTTCTGCATCTCTGAACAAGGGATAATGGCAATATCTTCCTCCACACTTGTAAAAGGGAGTCAAATGATATTATAGATGTGAAACTGTTTTGCAAATAGAAAATATTTGTGCAAACCTTAACCTTAAGGTCACCACTGTTTTATTTTCAAACACATCAGATGACCAACCTGAAATTTTACAAGATTCTAGAATTCACAAACTTCTTTTCATGAGCACATTTGTTCTGGTTGACACTTTGAGTGTTATTCTATCTAATGCTCATCAACAAAGTGAAAACTATTTTGATGGTCCCCATGGGGATGTTTGTTTTTAGCCTCCTAATTTGTTGCCTCTACACACAAAAAGATTTTCAGACAAGTAGTTAGAAAATGGAATAGGTCAAGACCAAGACTAATACTGAGGAAGTCTAGCGAAATACAAGGAGCTGGTGAGTACTGGATGTCCAAAATTGTTAAAAATAATTAACTTTGAGGAAAAATGGAGGACTACCCACATTTCCAAATTTAGCCAACACAGTTTTAAGGGACTAAAGCTTATTCCCACTGCATCTGCCTCAACCAGGCTCAACTGTAAAATTGATGTTTGTGTCTTGTTCTCAAAGCAACTTTCCTCGATGTTTTCCCACCCTTTCAGTCTTAAAGATCTTTTCTGGGGTATTTGGCGTGGAGAAGTCACCTATATAGGCTACCACATATAGGGTGACAAGTAGCAAGAGACAACCTTGGAGCAGACCCGTTTTTGTTTGAGCAGGTAAAAAACATGGCCTAGATGCCAACTCCTCTTCATTTTATAGCTCTTGCCAGCCTCTGTTTGATATTTTGAATTTTCTCTTTGCTGCTTTTCCAGAGAGAAATCTCTTGTTGAGTGTGCCTGACTTGCTCTCACTCTACGAGTTCACCTTAAAGAGCTGACTACCTCACAGATATAAGTACCACCCTACCATCCATTTTACTTTCACAATTCCTTAATGTATATTTCATGGCTATGGATATTTTCATGGATATTCCATGGATACTTTATATGAGTGACAACATAGTGCTGGCCTCACTAGCATTCAGAAAATCCTGGGGTTATACTGTTACTGCTGTGTTTACCTAAACTCTCCCTTATTTCCCCCTCTGTTGCTATGGCAAGAATTCCTCATGTTCACCCTCTATTGGGCCTGTGACCTTTCTTCAGTTTTCATAGAAATCTGAAGAGCAACCATATGTTCAGTTATAACACTTTCAGTTTGAGAAGAAATGTCTCCTTGATGGCACTGCCAAAACTTTGCTCACAGGTTATATCTGTGACATACATTTCTTATGAAATCTTCCTCACTGGAGGAAATGCAGACCATGTGCCTTTCCCAGGTTACCTGAGGCAAAATAATCCTGTAATTGGATATAAATGTTCTTATGATATTGCCGATGATTAAAGCTTTTGTTAGCAAATATGACTTACACACAGACGACAGTTGATTTCACTAATAGTTTTTTGTTTGGTTTTATTTTTGGTGTTTCACAGTAAGAGATTAGCAGATGAAAGGAGTCTACTACATAACTTTACTGTATATTTAACCTCAAGCTTTCTGCTCTTTTAGACTTTTAGTTCCTGTAAACTTTCCTTGTAGATCCTGTTCAACACATAGAGGGTCTGAGAAAGTTTTTGTAGTAAGAAAATAATGTGAGAATAATGTTGAGAAGTCACATGTATTTACCCTGAAAAAGCGGAGAGAGGTATTTTGGTTTTAGGAGAGAGAGCAAAAGGATGGTATGATGTAATGAAAATTATTAAACAAGTATGTCCCATGTGCCTCTTCATCTTCCTTCTTACAGTTAGAGCCTCCATACAAATTTTGAGTATTTACTTGTACAGTGATCCTCAAACTGGTCTTATGACCCCATTATATTTTTAAATATTATGGAGGATCTCAAAGAGCTCTTGCTTTATGTAGGTTGTATCTATAAATATTTACCATATTAGAAATTAAAAGGTAGAAATTTAAACGTATTTACTTATTTGTGTAAAAATAACAATAAACATTAGAAATAACATTACGTGTTAGCATAAAATACATATTTTGTGAAAAATAACTATATTTTCCAAAAAAACATGCAAAGAGGAGTAGCATTGTTTTACATTTTTGCAGATGTCTTTAAAGTACAGAATCATAAAAGAAAAGTGGATTCTGATATCTGCTTCTGCATTCAATCTGTTGAAATATGATTGAACTATATTAAGAAAATCCAGTCTGACACAGATGTATAGTTAGAAAAGGAAAGAGAATGTCATTAGACTTTTCAGATTACCCTGAATATTCTTCTTTGATACTACACCAAGAATTGACAAGTGATAGCTTCTTAAAGATTAACTGCAATTTGGATTCTGAAACATTATCAATTAACTTGTACTCTGTTACATGAAAAGCAAAGCCATTGGTCTTCCTTACACTTTGAATGGATTGTTTACCTACGCATGAGTTACTAACATTTTACCTTGGTTAGCTGGAAAATACTGCATCATTTGAAGATTTCTATTAATTATGCAATTGTAAAGTTAAAAAATTGCACGTTAGTATCACCAATCTCATCAGAAAAGTCTTTAAGCATTGGGTGGCTGTCAAGCTCACAGTGACAGATGTAAGTTTTCCAAAATTCTAATTTTTGCCTGAAAGCTCAAACTTTTACCAGTGGCAATAAATACTGTCAGTTGTGTTCCTTTAAGTGACAGGAACACTTATTTCATTTTGGAGAAACGTCTGCCAAATTCCAAGTCTGATCATCATAGTTTCTTAGTTGTTCTTCCAAGGAAAGCATGGTGTTCCATAGAAACAGCGGGTAAGTCAGTTCACAAATGCAAACAATGTCACAAGTGCACAAGTGCTTTTCTGCAAGACAGCCATCGTACCTTGCTATGTAGGAAAGAAGCGCTTTATGCATATATCCCATCTCATCATACCAAGTCTTAAAAAGACATGCTCAAGGGTTGAGATTTATAATTGGAGGATGGGGGGCAAATGCCTACAATGGTGAAGAATATGCTCAATGACTATTAGAACGTTTGGCATTACTGATCTGATTCCTGCAAAAGAGCCAGCAGTCTTACCCATCATGGCTTTTGCAACATCACTGCAAGTGTCAACACAGTGAAAAAGGAAAATAATATTTTAATGTTAGTATGAAAATAATAATATTGTGAGCCCCCTCAAAGTGTCTAGGAACCCTTGGGAATCCTCAAGCCACACTTTGAGAACCACTGTACTAGATTATAGCATCCTTAATATCCTCCCAGCTTTTGTATCTCTCATCTTCCTTCAGAGTAGTTGTAATGATTGTCTTCTTAAAAAATGTTTCCATCATGTGCTTGCTTAGCAATCCCTGTAGCATTAGTAATTTCTTCCATAAAATTACAAATCTTTTAACTAATGAACAGATCCTTAATAGACTCCTGCCTTCCCCGATGGTCAATTTATTGCTTTAGTAAAACAAATTTACATGGCAGCTGTTAATATGGTCTACCATCCTCTATCACCAAGTCATTTTGGGGCCACTCTTGCGGTCTGAATTTTCTACCTCTCATCCCTAAATGTCACGATTTCCAAGTGCAGCTCAAAACTCACTTTCTCCTGATTCGTTTCCAAGTTTTACATTTTCTAGTCATTGCAGACACTTTTCACAAGAACTGTTCTTTTTTCTATCTCCTTTGCATGCATCCCCCAGTTTAACCGGTTCAAGTTTTATTCACTTGTTCTTCATTATGTATGTATTTTAATGATTTTTCACAATTGGGTTAATATGTCTATTTGGGGGCTAGTCACTTAGTATATAACATAGCTTTTTAAACAAAAAAGCACAATATATGCTGTTGTCATCATATTCATAGAAATGCAGCACTTTTTAAGATATCTGGAAAACGTATTATTTCCAAAGTAATGTGCTATGACACTTTGGTACAAATCACAACAGGTTCTGTGACTCATTGCTTTGAGCCAAAGAGGATGCTACGTCAAATGGGAAATTTAGTCTTCTTTGTCAATAAAGGATTAATACAAACATTAGAAAATCCCTTTGTATTTCAAAGAGAAACCTTTAATATTCTCATTTATAGTATTAGTAATCAGCAGACTTCTCTACCCGGAGTCATTTTGAGGAATGGTAATTTGGTCTATAACTAAACATTGAACCCAACACTGAGAGCTTTTCTCATAATCAAAGTCCATATCCAATTCAAATTTTCACTTTAAACTTACAAATTACAGTACATAATCTAGGGATTCAGCTGGGATGGACGTTGCATACATCAATACATTGCCCATTGTGCTACAATCCCTCTAATTCTATTAACTTAACAAAGGGAAATCACAGACAATTGTCAGCAGTCCAATTGCTTTATAAAGCATGTGAGTTAACATTGATATTTCTCCTTTGGCATAGGCTATAGTGGGCTATATTTATAGTAGTCAAAATAGTGTTATCTGGATGTCATTTATTAGTCTCCAGACAGAAAAATCATGATGTTAATATGAGCAATTGTTTTTCCTTTTTTTTTTTTTTTTTTTGGCTTGAGGAAAATTGTCCCTGAGCTAACATCTGTGCCAATCTTCCTCCGTTTTATATGTGGGTCCCTGCAACAGCATGGCTTGATGAGTGGTGCATATGTCCATGCTCAGGATCCGAACCTGTGGACCCCAAGCTGCTGAAGCAGAGCATGCAAACCCAACCACTATTCCACCAGGCTGCCTCCAATATGAGCAATTTTAATGCTTGATAATGAACAATTGGTTTTGATTTAGCTATCAAAAATCCCTCTAATTTTCAGATTCTATAAGAAATAAACATCGTATTTCATTATCCAGTGAAACTACATAGTAGAATCCACTATAATTTACTTCAGTTCATTTTAAAGATTCTCACATAATTGCCAGTTAAAGGCAGCATAAAAAGATAATAGAATGCAGGCAGACATTCTATTTCCATACAATAGGGCTATTCAAAATATTAGTTTAAGTCTGTATTTACCCTTCTGGCTCTTTTCTTTAGAACCTGTACAGTGTCTGGAATGTGGCTTCCACTCAACAATTGTTGCTGAATGAATCATAAGTAATTTCTGGCAGGTTAGAACAGAGGGGAATTTATTAATTGTACTTTTCAAAGTAATCATTCTAAAATGCATCCCACCCAAGTAACACAGAGAATAGAAAAAACTTGTGAAATTCGTCATGCTGTTCTTGAACCACCACTGCCACTGCTCCACCCCTCTCCCCCTCAGTATTACACAGACAGATGAATAGGGCCTTACATCTACATCTTTGTTTCTGAATCTTGATGGCTTCTCTACAAGAGAGTTCACAGCTGGTATTTGGTTCACAGACCCAAAAGAAAAGATAATAGGGCCAACACTGTATTATTTTTTAAGAGAAAATGTCAAGAACAAAAAATGAAAATGTCAAAAGATAGGTTGATATACTGTATTACTTAAAGACTGTTTTGCTGGGAGAACTGACCAAGTGATTTACTAACAGCTTTTACTGGACAGTCTTTGGATTACAATGTAGATGAAAAATAAATGGGAATCCATTTCATGTTTACCCTATCCGGGCATTTGACAGATGGAGAGAATAATGGGAAGATACAACTACAGTCTACAAAAGTGCAGGGGTTTATTCTTGTCTTCAAATTATGAAAAATTATTTTTTATTGGAAATTTTTTTCCAAAGGGCCTACTTATCTATCTCTCTCTGTATATCCTTTAATTACATAAACTGCCTTTCATTCCTGATCACATCTGCATACAGCTAGGGATTAAGAGATTGTAGAAATCTGACATTCAACAGGGATATAGGTGCAAAAGTCAGCAGAGAGAGGCCTTTGGTATATTTAGGTCATCATAGATGTAGATCTCACTGGCGAATCTTAGGTAAGATTAGGTTCTCTGGTGGTTCCTGAGGAAAGGTGTCTGGAGTCACTCAGTAACGTCACTCTATTCCATCAACACTCCTCAAGTGCCCATTATGTGTCAGGCATTTGGTAGATGCTGTGCATATAAAGATAAATAATATTGCTGAGCGTTACTTCTCATTAAGGAGAGGTCTCCAATGGATACAGAGTAATTAACCAGGTAAAAAAGTTAAAGAAATGTAGAGAAAAAGAAGTGCTCTCCATTGCTCAAAAAGGCATATTCCTGCATGCTTCTAAAGACCCAATAAAGTGTCACACTTATTTTTGATCATTATTTGATGCACATTGACTGACAATATTCCTTTTTTTTTTAAAGATTGGCATCTGAGCTAAAATCTGTTGCCAATCTTCTTCTTTTTTTTTCTTTTTCTCCACAAAGCCCCCCAGTACATAGTTGTATATTCTAGCTGTAGATCCTTCTGATTGAGCTATGCGGGACGCTGCCTCGACATGACTTGATAAGTGGTGCCATGTCTGTGGCCAGGATCCGAACCTGCGCAACCCTGGGCCACTGATGTGGAATGTGAACTCAACCACTCAGCCATGGGGCCGGCACCCTACAATATTCATTTTGATTAAGAATATGGAAGACCAAAAGCCCTAGGAGGCATTCTCCTATAGGTTCCTATTTCTTGGTGCTGATGACCCATTAAATTTATTTGCATCCCTTAATGTTCATTCTATTTTTCTAAACAAAGAGATGTCATACTCAAATTCTAAAGTGAAATATACCTAAACATAGATCCTAAGTATTCTTTAGGGTGTGTTCCTTATTAGCTCTATAAAGAAGACAGACAATATAATATCTCCATTCTGACTATATATTTTTCAGTACTGTGACAATATTGTAAAATTTTTTTTTAAGATTTTATTTTTTTCCTTTTTCTCCCCAAAGCCCCCAAGTACATAGCTGTATATTCTTCGCTGTGGGTCCTTCTAGTTGTGGCATGTGGGATGCTGCCTCAGCGTGGTTTGATGAGCAGTGCCACATTTGCACCCAGGATTCGAACCAATGAAACACTGGGCCGCCTGCAGCGGAGCACAGGAACTTAACCACTCTGCCACGGGGCCAGCCCCAATATTGTAAATTTTTAAGTATTTATCCTATTGACTCTTGGTCATGTCAAGAAATAAGGTATTTGTTGCTCACTTGAGTAATTCCATAATTTAATATTTTCCACATATAATTGCTTGTAATTTGGGGAGCAAAACATTAGGCATGATATTTGAGTTACTCTCCTGTTTGGCTGCTTCTCTAAACTTGCTCTCTTCTGCTATGCCATGTACATGTCGGAATCTCAAGAAATATTTAAGAATGATTTCTTGTTATTGTTTCCATAAAAAGTTAGATTTTACTTTGATGCTTTTGCAAAGACATACTTTGCAACTGTTTTGGCAGAGGTATATGCTTTATGACAACAATCTACTGTAATTTTCTTGTTTCAAAAAGCAATGCCTTTAATTCTAGTTTTATGCTCTAATACTTTGTAAAATAGTTCCATTTTTCCCATGCAAATCAAAGTGGGTCATTCCATTGTTCTATCTTACTTGTCAATGTAAGATATTTAAAGTGAGTAGATGGGCTTCTCACTTCTCAATAAGTTGAAGACTGTTATACTTTATTTTAGTTTTTAATTCTAATCAATCTTTTTGTAGTGAGCCAAGTGACCAAATAAGACACAATCACTAAGATTTCACTGAATCCTTGTGTAGTGACAGCACTATTGCGTAAGTGTCCTTTACTTTCCTATTCCTTCCATCTACCCCAGAATGTATGTTACTAGATTGAGATTTTCAATAGCCCATGTTGAAAGAAGCTCTAAGAAGCAACCGTATGGAACACTTTCTGATTTTTCTATAAATCTTTCACTGAGGACACAAATTGTTACATTATACAGCATCTTTGGATAAGGTTATCTTTCTGATTACACTACAAGAAGTATCTGAATTGAGAAATTGGCTTGTTTAAAACAAACTACATGTCCCTCTTTCCATCAGCTACTACAAAACCTAGAAGAAAATGTATAGGCCATCTCAACCAAACTCTTAGGATCTTATGACATATATTTTCTGTACTAACCTCATCCAGGCTTCATCTTAACTCCCCTACTTATTTATTTACTTATTAGTGAGGAAGAGTGGCCCTGAGCGAACATCTGTGCCAATCTCCCTCTATTTTGTATGTGGGATGCTGCCACAGCATGGCTTGATGAGCAGTGTGTGGGTCCGTGCCCAGGATCCCAACTCAGAAACCCCAGGCCACCGAAGTGGTAGGTGTGAACTTAACCACTATGCTGCTGGGCTGGCCCCTTAACTCCCCTACTTTTAATCTTGCTTTCCTCATTTAGGTATTTTTTGTTTTATTTTTAATCATGATAAAATACATGTAATATAAAATTTACCATCTTACCCTTTCTTTAAAAGTACAGTTCAGTGGTATTAAATACATTCACATTGTTAAACAGTGAATCTCCAGAACTCTTTTCATCTTGCAAAACTGAAACTCTATATCATTGAACAACAACTCTCCATTCCCCTCTCACCCCAGCTCCTGGCAACCACCATTCTACTTTTTGTCTCTATGAACGTATTTACTCTAGGTACCTCATAAAAATGGAATCACACAATATTTGTCTTTTTGTAATTGGCTTATTTACCTTAGCATAATGTCCTGAAGGTTCATCCATGTTGTAGCATGTGTAAGAATTTCCTTTCTTTTTAAGGCTGAATAGTATTCCACTGTATGGATATACAACCTTGTGTTTATCCATTCATCTGTCAGTGGACACACGGGCTGCTTCCACCTTTGGGCTATCATGAATAACGTTGCTATGAACATGGGGATAGATCTTCAGAACCCTACTGTCAATTCTTTGGGGTATATACACAGAAGTAGAATTGCTGGATCACATTGTAATTCTATTTTTAATTTTTTGAGGAACTGCCATACTGTTTCCCATAGCAGCTGCACCATTTCACATTCCCACAAACCATGCACAAGGGTTCCAATTTCTCTCTATCCTTGCCAATACTTATTATTTTCTGGTTTTTTGATGGTATTCATTCTAATGAGTGTGAGGTGGCATCTTAGTGTGGTTTTGATTTGCATTGCCTCAGTGATTATTGATGTTGAGCATCTTTTCATGTGCTTATGGGTGATTTGTATATCTTCTTTGGAGAAATATCTATTCAAGTTCTTTGCCTATTTTTTAATTGGGTTGTTTGCTTTTTCATTCTTGAGTTATAGGAGCTCCTTATATATTCTGGATATTAACTCCTTATCAGATAGATGATTTGCAAATATTTTCTCCCATTCCACAAGTTGCTTTTACACTCTGTCGATAGTATCCTTTGATGCACAAAAGTTTTTAATTTTGATATAGTCCAATTTATCTATTTTTCCTTTTGCTCCCTGTGAGTTATTTTTATTTTTATCTAACCTTGTAAGTATTCTATAAGCTGCCTTAGACGCTTCCCAGAACAGAATATAAATAGATAATAATTTAATCACTCACTCTTTAATATTAGTTATCCTGTCATATTCCTGTGATATTTTAATTTTTTGTATGTTGTGATGAACTTTTTTCGTTTGTTAATAGCATGACTATAACAAATAGTTCTTGCATATCTAAACAAAAATTATCTCTGTAGGGAGACAATTCTCCATGGGTCTCCTGCATTTTTGCCTGTTCAATGAACAAGGCGCTGACTGGCCTTTGCTTTGGAATATCTTTTCAAAGATGATTGTGTGGTAAACAGCTTTAGAAGAAAACGTAAGTCTGCTTACAGCCTTGGAAGATGGAGATAATGTCTCCCTCTAAAGCTAAGGACAGGCATGCTTACAGTCCATTCTAAAAGATTTACATTTCTTAAGCTCAGGATTCTTCTGCTGTAACATAACCTACTGCATGTGAAGGTGTCACCTGGCCTTCTTTCACTGCCATCTGGGAATTGTGGCACAAGGAACCAGGACAACAAAAGACTTATACACTGGCTACTGCTATTGCTGTGAGTAAAAAACTTTCCTTTGTCTCTGGCCCTGGAAGTTCATGTCTTCTACAAGCATCCATGAAACTATGTCAGGCTAACTCATTAGCTTGTAAGTAGGGAAAAACTCAGACCCTTCACAGTACTCGACAATATATTACAAGGTATTTTTGTGAGTATACTTGAAAGTCATTTAGCCTAATCTCCCACTCAGTCAAGAATTTCTTTTACACATCCTGACAGATGGCATTCTAAATGTCACTTAAGTGATTCCAGTAAAAGGAAACTCCTCTCAAAGCCTGTTGCATCATTGGTAATTAAGTCCCTCCTTATGTTGAGCTGAACTATTTATAGCTTCATAATATTGATTTTTTTGCCTGGTCTTCATCTAGTATTACATAGAATAGTTATTCTACTTTCCACATGGCAGATCTTTGTATTTGAAAGTACTTACTTAGTCTCCACTAATCTTATTTAACTCTCAAAGCATATCGTTTTCATTCCATTTTCTTCACATACTATCTTCTCCGAACCCCTTGGAAACTCTAGACACACTCCAACAGTGATTATTCTCATAGACTATAGACAAATTCAAGAGATTATATGGCTAAGGCACAATTCAGTGAAAATATCATTTATTATTTGGACAAATTACCTTTGACTGATTTCATGTAAATTTGATGTGCAGTTTTTGTAGCTCTATCATATTATCCTGTCACATTTAGCTTGTGATTAGTTAAAATATTCTGACTTTTTCCATATGGTCACACTCAAGCCATGATTATATTTGTAAAACTGATTTTTTAAATCCATAGCATAAGATTTTTATTTTTAACCAGTCCTGATCATTTTGAATTTTGCGTCTGTAATCATTGATATTAGTTACTCATTAGGTAAACTTATGCCATCTGAAAATTTTATAGATATCCTTTCAATCTCTTAATCCTGGTCATTAATGGAAATATTGTCCACAAAAAGGGCCAAGGACAAGCCATTAAATTCTTCTTTCTTTATAATCCTGACCACATTTCACTAGTATTGATTAGTTGTTCAACTAGTTATAATCTACTGAATGATGCCATTATCCAGCATAAATGTCACCATCTTATCACAAGGTTATAATGCTTTAGTGAAATTAAAATATTCCATATTCCTGGCATTTTCTAGATCTACCACTATTTCTAAAGAATATGTCAGCACTTTACTAAGAGAGTAAGAAGAGTGTCATTCAGGAGGATGAATCAATTCTAATTTACTTTGCTAATGACCAAGCAAGGTAAAGGGAGCTGGACTTAGGCATCTTCACCTAAACAAGAATTTGCTTCTCTGATCTCTAATCTCACATAAAGCCAAAGTCTTAAGCCCCTGAAGGAGTGATAGCTAACATTCTCATTCACAGAGTCCAGGCAAAAATCCATGGCACTGGGTGGAGAAGTACAAGCAAAACACATCTGTCTCTGGGGGAACAGGTAGGAGACTCTCCTGCCTCCTTTGCCACGTTTTGGTGTGATTGGAAATATTCTGTATCTTTATTGTGGTGCTGGTTATAAATTTGTCAAAACACTGAACACTTTAAAAAGATCAATACAATACCACTATATGTAAATTATACCTCAATAAACTGACTTAAAAGTATATTAAAATAAGTTAATTTCCTAAAAATTAGAGATTAAATGTAAAGGTGAGAACAAAGAATATGAAATCAACGTTGCCTATTAAAACACACTGGATTTTGAAATGGTAATAATGACCATTTAAAATTTAGGTCTAGAAAGCCCTCCTGAGGAACTTAAGTGAGGTAAATGTGTCTATCCAGCAGTTTTATTTAGATCGTTGAAAATCGTCCAAGTTCTCTTCCAGAGGTTCCAACAATATCTTACAAATGAAAATGTATTTTCTTCCACATGCCATTAAAATAGTTGAATACCCCATCATTTATTACTCTTGATGTATATGAAAAGCAGAAATGAACAAGATGTTTTCTATTTACATTATAATAAAGTGAGAAATTAACAATAAAAGTTATGGTAAGAAAAACTACTCTTTGGAAATCAAACAATGCTATCCTAAGTAATTTTTCAATCAAAGAGAAATTAAGGTCTATAATTAAAGACTAGAGAAAAACTATGAGAATGAAACATAGTCTATTATTCTTATGCATACTTGTGGTCAAAGCTACAATCAGTAAAAGAAAAACATCATAGCTATAAATGCTTTCTTTATTTAGAAAGGAAACATAACATAGATTGAATATTAAGTTAAGAATGAGAAGAAAAATAATAAAATAAAATCCAGAGAGGACAAAAATGTATTAATAGATGTAAAAGTAGAAAGGAGTGAATTGAAAGACAAGAAGAACAGAAGAATGTAGTTTGGTTGAAAAGACTAACAAAATGCAAAACCTCTGGCAGCTCAATTGCAGCATAGTATTTTATAAAAATCACAGTATATAAAAAAAAACCTTTATTTTATGTTTGTTCACTTTTTGTCCTGGATGTAGTTCTGTTTTATTATTCACTTTCTTAATCCTGACTTTAATACTCTGTTTATTAATTTTAATGCTTTTCTTGAATCAGTAATTAATCCAAATCATTCCTACGAAAGATCAAAACACAAAGTCCACAAGATCATGTTGACAGATCCAAAGGGTATTTGAAAAAATTAAACATTTATTTCTGATAATAACTCCTGGGAAATAATAATTTTTTTCTCAAATCAATCAAAAATCATAATTATCAGTGAAACATTGAAGCATTCCTTGATCACCTCACTTATTTAAATTCCTTTTAAAAACAGCCTATACAGTAAGAAGATGTAAATATTGAAAAGCAGTTACAAACATCATTATTTGCAGATGATGTGAATAAGTAAATTATTGCAGTGTTAAGTCAGAAAGATACAAAAATAGGTATTTTTAAAATACTTGTCTAAATGCTAGCAATAAGAAGTTAGGAAATATAATGGAAAAAATCCCATTCTTATTATGCATATATGTAGTTCCTCTCAAACTTTAATGTGAATACAAATTACCTGAGGGTCTTGTTAAAATGCAGGTTCAGTTGGTTTGGGGTGGGGATCAAGATTTCACATTTCTAATGAGCTCCCAGTTGCTGCTGATCATACTTTGAGTAGAAAGGTGTATACATACACACAGACACCCACATAAACATATATACATACATATGAGCATATACATATGTACATATATATTCTCATGCATAATTTTAAAACTTAAGAATTAACAAGAAATTAGTAAAATTTTTATTTTTAAAAGGGTTAGAGGAGGGGTAAAATATTACTGGGTGATATAAAAGAATGTTTGAATGCAGAAAAGAAATGTCACATTCCTGGATGGGAAGACAATAGAATAAAAATGTCTATTCTTCCTAAAATTAATCTAATGCCCTTATTTTAATACCAGTGAAAACCACGAAATGCTGTTTTTTGCAACTTTAAAAAATGAAGGTTTTAAAGTTCATCAGGAAGAATAAATATGCCATATTAGGTAAATTTTTTCACAAAGAGAACATTAAGCAATTCTTTTCCTTCCAGAAATTAAAGTACATTTTTAAATGACAATAATTAAAACAATTTGTTTCTGTCACAAAAATGGACAAATCAAAAAGTGTGGACTACAAAGTCCAGCCACTGATCCAAGGGCGCATATGAACTTACTGTATAATAAAGGTGGCATATCAAATCACTGACAGAAGGATAAATTATGTGACAAGTGAATTGAGACACCTTGAATAATCAATAGGCATATTTGGTCTCGCGCATTATGAACTTAAGACTTAGTAAAGCAAACGTACATGCATGCACACACGTTAACTTACATAAACTTTAATATAAAAGATAAATTTTAAAGGAGTCACTAATAGAAGTCATAAAAAGCATAAGATATACCACAGGTAACAAATTGATGAAGAAAATAAACTTTATCTATTATAATATTTATTATTTTACATGATCCCATTCTCTTAGAATAGGGCTAGTCAATCAAGTGAGCAGTCATGGCCCATTAGTAACAGTATCTCCATTCTTCTGATGAAAATTCAATTACCTCTGTTATTTAGCTGTTCTCTCTAACATGATTCGTGTTGTTTTACCAAAAGCCCAATCAGCATAGCTAAATCACAGTTATTTCCTCTTGGATAAAATCAGACCAACGATCACAGAGATCTTCTCTGATTATAACTGTGGGAGTGTTTGTTGTTTTCACTCCAGCCCCAGTCAGAGTGGCCCTTTTGGTCTTAGACTGCCTCCCGCAGTTCTCTAAATGGCATCAAATGATAAATGATTAAGAACTCTTTAAAGCCTAGATCAACATTTCCTCTGCAAGTTGTACACAACATAAAACACATCTTTAAAAGGGTATGTCATTTTAGAAAGCATCAAATAAATTACTAAAAATGTAAAAACTAGGCTTCACAATCACCACTAGCATTTCCTTGCCAACTGTCTCATAGGACATATTATAAGCACACAGAGAACACTCCAATAATTACAAGAGCCAAAAATAATAAATTGCCAAATATCTCACTCCAAATTTCTAAACATTCTTTTATCATCATACCTCCATCCCTCAGGGTAGACGGGGTCTGGGTCTTCTTTGTGTCCCTCTTATGAAGCTGTGACTCACGTGGTTCCAGGAAGGGTGGTGTGATGGTTAAAAGAACCTAGTCCAGTGTAGCAATAGTGATTTCCAAACTCATGCCCTTTACTTGTATTTCTTCAACACCATAGAAAGGATTTTTAATTATAAGCAATTTTTAAAAATCTATCCTTTTTTAAAATCACACTGAAACATTGTTTACCTCACCAACTCTCACTACCCACAAAAATCTTCTCCTCCACCTACTTCCAAAGCCACTCTAATGACTCTTCCTCTCTCTCCTCCTTCTCTTTTACTAAACCCTTCCCTCCCTACTTCTCCTGCCCACCACACCCCATCCTTCTCTCAAGTCTAATCCATCTTTGTCAAAAAAAACTTGTCTGGCAAAGCAAGATTCTTGGAGAATAGCGCAGCAAAACCATAACACTACAGCATGGGCAGAGATGTCAAAGCTAGAAACATCCGTTCAGTAAGGATGTTACCCCTTCACATTTGCAGGCATTTACTAAAAATGCATAAGTGAATGAATGATTACAAAGTAAGAGGGGAGAATTAGCTGTAATGTGGAGGAAAAAGTTCTGGTCAGAGTCGGAAGACCCAGGCCCCTAGGCAGAGCTCTGTTCTTTTCACTCTGATCTACTTTTACAAGATTACTTTTACAGGGATAAAACATATAAACATGCTTTGAAAACATACTTTTTTCCTGAGTCAATATAAAGTATTAGTAATAAACATTAATAGTTCAGTATTGATATGGAATAAACTATGTAATAGGTTTTAAATTTCCAACATTTTAATCAGAAATCACCAAAGTAAATGATCTGTGTTCTTGGGGGATTAATGTATTCATTTGTACAAATGATTAGTCATAGAATACAATAAACCTTCATTAACTTAGGCCCCCTAATTCAGAAATCATCCTAGGAGAGGCAGGAACATATAAAACGAAGTGTTGTGGCTAAAGATGAGAAATACAATAAACTTGAAACAACGCTCCAACTAACTAGTTGTGTTTGATTTTAGAAAGGTCCCTTACCTCTCTAGATTCTATTCACTTATGTTTATAGTGAGCTAAATTATTCATTCTATCCATCTCATCATCATATAATCTATGATTCTACATGGACCAGACAGATATTTCTTTTCTGCTTTATTCTTTCCTTAAGCAATGTTTCTGGGAATGGAAATTTTTGCCTCCATGTTTTTTAATCTGGAGTTCATCAATAGCTTTACAGGGCTATTCCCTAAATTTGGGCAATTATATTTATGTGCATTTTTCTGGATAGAGGGCCGTAGCTTTCATTTGATTTTCAAAAAGCTCTGTGAACTTCTCAAAAAAGATTAAGAACCACTTACTTCAATAATGAATTAATTCCATGTGATTCTCATCAACTTGTAAAAACAGGCTGACAAGAAATTTGCTTGATCATCCCATGTTGGTTCTATAACATTTTGTATCCCACATCAATAACACAACACACTCTGCTACTATAAGCTACATTTCAGACTTTCACTAATGACTGTCTCCCCACTGGGTGATGGGCAATGGCCTACATCTGTCTAGTTTGTCTCATTATATCAAACGCCTTGAATAGTGCGTGGCTCTCAGTGAACCAAGCAAGGGGAATGTCTACCCGCTTATCTCTGGGGGAAGAAGGCAGCTGTGGAGTGATCATCTTCTCATCTGGACTTGCATTGAAACTTCAGAACTCTATGAGATGATGGAAGAATCAGCAAGTAAGGATAGATAGATCATCTTATCCACATATCAAGCTTTGTAATTTCACTAACAGAAAATGGAAGCCCAAAGTGAATAAAGGCCTTACCAGAAGTGGCAAGGTCAGGACCAGAGTCCTTAATGAGGGATCCTTCCATTTTACTACATTGCCCAGGTAGAGGAAAAAACAGACCCAATTATGGAGTGCAAATGAACATGTCACCCAAATGCCAGTTCCTTTCTTTTAACTGAAATTCAGCAGCTAACAACCTCCTCCCTCATTATAGGAAGATATGCCATAAATAAACCGGGATTTTTGCCTGATTTATTAACGTAAGCAAATAAAACAACGTCGTATCTTATATGTAATATAAGTTGGATTCAAATTTTTTGTCATTTGTCATAACTACAAAAGATATCCAGTGCTATAAACAAAATTGCTTTTACCATGCAAACTTAGTTAGTTTTTCAATAATGCTTGTTTATTTGTCTTAACTGATAATTATTAGAAGAAAAGGGCTTCAATCATTAGTATCTTTTAAAATATATAGTATATAAAATTGAATGGATGCTATTTCATTCCTCTAGACTTCTGGTAATTGACTTTTCAAACCTAATAACATTTGCATTTCTTTTATCTTTTTCCAGGAGCATTGTTTTAAACCCAGCCTATTTCCGAAATCATCTTCGTCAGGCAACAGTGTTTAGATGTCTGGAGAGATATTCAGAAGCTGCCCGGTATGTTTGTTATAACTTTTGTGAAGATTGATTTCAAGTTAAATTAATTTTATTCTCAGCTTCTGGTAATAGCATAATACAACTTTCCATTTCTCTCATGGAATATGATTTTACCAGAATTATTGTCTTATAAACGTCAAGCCAACAATTATTGACTATCTTTTTCTTTAATTAAAGCCATTCTGTGTTCATAGCTCTTAGTAAAATTCAAACTTTCTAGCCATGAGGTCACTGATAATGATGGGAAAACTTCCATGGAAGATTAGAAATGAACTTGACCTCTTGCTTTCAATACATTCCTGATCCTGGTTGTAATGACACAATTCTGTGCCTATCTCTTTTTTGAGCTCTGGAAATAAAATCCAACCACATAAAAAGGACCCCAGGAGCCCATTTCTAGAAAAGATGGCATCAGTTATAACACCGAGGGTTGTTAGAGGTATCCTAAAGTATTGCCTCTTGGACTCCAATATGTTTCATAAAAACCTAGTGAGGCAATTCTTAATGTTCTCATGCCCAGAACCTAGACTTATGGCAAATACTTGTAAGAATTATGCAGCAGCCTCAATGTTACACTCAGAATTCCTCCTTACCTATGACAACCAAGGCTTATTTCTTCCTGGATCAAGCTCATCGTATCAGACTCCCCTTCCCTTTGTTAAACTCTCTCAAAGAATTTTCCTCATCTCCCAATGTATAGGTACCTGCTGTTTCTTGATCATCCACTTTAGCACCCCAGGAATTTATCAAGAAATTGTGGGTGATTTTCACATTTGGTCCAAGCATAACTCCTAAGAAATCCACAGTAAATAGGGATGAGGGGCCTAGGGTGCAGGTGGCTACTGTCTCTAGAACATTTGCAAATAACACTTTCTTGGAAAATGGAGTTTAAGGAATTTAAGTGGATAATAAAATGGTTCCATAAAATTGATACGATGTGGTTAACAACAATTGCGTCTGTATCAGATGGCCCTAGAAGTTACCTGAATTCAATTAATCTTTTTATATAGTCCATTTTTCCTTGTGTTCCTTCTCCAATATGTTTTAGCTTACATACTCACATATGACTTCTTCCTGCTTTTTATTTTCTCCACTGAGTTGTCCCTGTGGCTTACTTTCTGTTCACACACTTTTCCTAACTATGTGAATGAGAGGGAACTTACAACGATAGTAAGCTTCCTTCTGTCCCAGCTGTTTAAAGATCACCAGTTATAAATGAAGCTAATATATTCAGCAAAAACAGACAGTTATCTGTAAAATAGTTTTCCTTAAGAGGTGGTTTATTAATTGTCTTCTGAATCTAATCAAAAGATAATAGGAGAAGGCTAGATGCAATGTCAGAACTAGATTGCAACTAGTAAAAATCTGCTATGGGTGTTCTGGAATCAGTTTGCACAAACTCTAGAAAGCTGGTTGTTAAGTATTCAGGAATTTTGGGAGAGCTAGATGTTAAACTATAGGAGAAATTAGCAATGCTGGGGAATTTACACTATGGAAATGGCAAATGCTGCAAATCCAGGCTTTTTGGGTTTAGGGGAGAGCCAGATGACTAGCATATCATTGACTATAACAATTATTATCAAGACTAATTGTTTGAGCTAAAGTGGTGAAGACAATTCCTTATGGGTTCTAAAACAAATAAACAATGAGAACTTGAAAACTAGAAAATTGTCTGTATTTACCATCTAAAATTAACACTGAATATCCATTGTCCTTGACATGTATATTTCTGCAGTAAAATAATTACATCTGTTTAATATCATTTGATGACTGACCTGACAGTGCTCCTTGAGAACATTCCCAATAACTCTTGGTTATGCTGGTATGGACTTTTAGCAGAAAAGCAGATAGAATGGCTTTCAGATACAAGTGTTTTTCATCTTAGTTTCCTTGGCTATTAGATACATCTTCAACATGTGGTTATCAGTCATCCTCTTTTTCCCCCCAAGGGAAAGAATGCTATGAACGATGAGCATGAATATCTTAGTATCTCTTAGCTATTAGATTTCCAATGTAAAACAATAAATACAATTCAATATATAAAGTATTCATGTTTATCAACCAATTTCTTGGAGATTTAGGTAGTTTGGTTCAGGCTTCTTACAAGTACATTATATTAAAACTCAATGGAAAAGCCAACGCATCAAGGTTATTTCCTCTTGGATGCCAAGTAGTCACGTTTCTGAGGTTGAGAGGCATCTACCACATACAAAAAAATGCGATTACTATGTGACTTAGGAAGCCTTAAACCATGATTCTCGTGGAACTGGATCGTCTTCTATCTGATCCAAGAGAGAGTATTTACAATCAGTCCCTGGAAATTGGGCTAAGGTTTCCTGAGCCAAACCAGCTGTACCCGGGAAGGAATTCCTAGTGCATAGGCCAGAAAAGAGTCTCAGGACAGACTCATAAAAGTTCAGATTCTCAACCAGACAGGCCAGAAGAAAGGCTACTCCCTGTGACTGAATAGAAGGTATCAGTCTGATTTACATCAATGGACAGGTCCTTTTATTTTAAGGGGAAATATCTTTTTAGTAACAGCCTACCAGAAGAAAGAGCAAAAATATATCGATGGTAGAAAACTGAATAAAAATAAGGATTTTTTTTTTTGGTTTAGGCTCTACAGGGATGCTGGTCATCCTTGAGGAGACAACTGGCACTGGTAAAATTGGTGAAATCATATTTTCAGACCGCAAATCTAAATTGAGATTTCTGTAACGCCCCAAGAAACAGCCAACCTGTGAGGCCTTAACCGAAATAGCAAGCAGCCTAGCTCTTTAACATCTCATTGCTTCTACACATGCAAAAGTATATGTGTTGAAGTAGAATGTCCTTGCTCAAATCTGTCCCTCCTCCCCAACACTCACACTTATATGCGTGCGCACGCACACACGCACACACACACATTTGGCCTACTTTCATAAGAAAGATGATAAGACAAAAAACAATAAGCACAGATGTGAAACAAAAGTCAAGAGTGAGTGTTTTGTGAAAAGAACTAATGACTCTTGATAATATGAACGGCATGATGTCGCTCATCTCTATATGCTCATTGACTTAAGCATAGCGCTTGGCATATACCAAGCACCAGTTCAGGTTTGAAAATTAAATTACCTAGTTTTTGAGTTTATGGTTAATAACAATTTAGCTACATCAATAAGGAGACATTACATGAAATTGTTAGTAGAACCCTGGTTGAAAGATAAATATGAGAGTGTGCACACAGTAAAGTCATGTGATAGTATCATGCCTCCTATAATGGAGATCCGTAAGGCAAAAATAGATGACATTGCACAGAATCTTTAGTTAAGACCACGCTGTGTAAGAGGACAAACAGGAGGTAACACTAAAGGAGAAAGCACAACAAGGCCTCTTTATCCATCACTGAGGAAGAACAAGCTGTGTTTTTCTACATACATGAACTAGGATATACTGGAGCAGGAATAATGCATTCAAATGCTTACAAAGCCCAGGCAGATGGTGTGTGAACGAGGCCAATTATAAGATTAAAGGATGTTGTTTGAACCACAAAAAACTGGAGATAACTAACTAGAGTGACCATATAATTTATCTTTCAAATTGGACACTTGTGATAGTGAAAGTGAGCACCATTAAGGATTATAAAAGGAAAACAGGCATAAACGGAGATTGTCATGAGCACAGTGGCTACATGGTCAACCTACCACTGGCCCTTCCGAAGGGAGTGGCCGTATTCAAGTCCAGCTAATGTTGCTGTATAGGAATGTAGTTGCAGTGTTGCAGCTTTTTGAGTCTTCAAGAAACAGTATAATAATTCAGAGCTTTCCAAGAAATTTCTTCACTTTTAAATGTTGGCAATTATTTCAAGTTTTTCAAACACAGTGTCGTCTTAAGAAAACTGAAGTAGTCCCATTCATGAAAATTTGATTCACTGAAGAATCAATTTGCCAAATGACCAATTTGTAGAATTCACCAAATTTAAAGTTTACTAAAACTTATTTTAAGAAATAATCTTATTGAATAATTAATATGAATATATTTTCTTATGTGCATATTCCTCATGAATACATTCAGCAACTTTTTTTTAGTTTTGGAGAATTTTCCAATTTTCAAAAGCTAAAGTCATAGCATGGTTTATTCTCATGAATATGTTCTTCCTGTGTTTATAATTATTACTCTACTGTTCTTGAATATACTCTATGACTATTTTCTCAAGAATATAACCAAAATTTTAATTTGGAAGTCTAGCAACTTATACTCATTTCTTTCTGAAATTTTAAAAGTCATTTTTTGTTTTTAACCTTGTATCATTTATAGGATTCTTTCCCCAATTTTTGGAGAGTGACCAAATTTACCTATTTGATAAAATGTATTTTTAACTGTTTATAGCATTTACAACAATTCATATTTAATCAGACGATTTTAACAGCGTTCTTCTTTATCTCCTGAAGATAGAAAAGCCAAGATAGGGAAAAGGGACAGGAAGCAACACCACACAATCTGGGGAGACTGAAGAACAGAGAGAAAGTGAGGGCCCTAGAACCATGGAGTTCTAGTTTCTTTCAAATCCATCTGTAGGATTGCTGTAAATTTTCTAAAGAGTTAAATAAACTAAGTTTAGTAAGTAAATATATTTATAAATTTGACAAATTGGTCATTTGACCAACTCATCATCCGATGAATTGACCTGGAGCCCACAGAAGGCTGTGGACCACATCAAATCTGAAGCCTGGACCAAGTCCTCTTTTCCAGCTCTAAATGAATACTGGAGTTGAATCCCTCCAGGGTAAATGCTGAGCTTCCTTCTACCAACATGAGGTTTCCTTCCCCGGTCCAATTTTGTGCTAGGCCACTTCGGGAAAGATTTTAGTCTAAAACCAGCAATCCACTGTCAGAAAAAGACGGTATTTTACAGAGTTCAGTAGCTTCAGTTAATTTACTTTCTGCAACAAATCTGATCTATTCTAAGTTTTATTTTGTAATATTACTATTTAATATCATGTAATATATGTAATATTGTGAGAAATAGATTAACTAATAAAGTAAGTAGTCTTAAATTTTTCTTTATCTTCGCACTTAAAGTAATGCACTAAATGACAAGCTGAATTTCAGAACTATTTTATGTTACACGTGACTTTTAGAATTAAAAAAACAAATTGATGAGATGCCGCCAAGTTGTATCAGTCCGCTTGTTGCTAGGCTAAGAATTTTCTCCCTCATAGCTAATTCTCAGCTTTGCCTCTCTCTCTCTTCACCTCTGACAATGTCTTTTAGTTTACTCCTGTTTTACATTTTGGCTACCTGCCACTCTCATCCTGCTTCTCTGCACTCACCTCTTGTTTCATGCCTCTTCCCTCTTTCTGAAAAATTCCTTCCTCCCTTGTGAGCATCCCCTTCCATCTGGTCATTAAGATGCCATCCCAATGCATTTCATTCAGTCTGTAAGACTTTGGCTCTCCTTGGTGATCACCACTGCTATAACTGATCAGTGATTACATTTGCTTTATCTTGTATTTTATACTTGGAATTTGAGACAGATTAGGATATTTGAATTTTCTGGAAATCTGCTCTCCAGATGAGGATACAATGAAAACCTCAAACCATAAATCCCTTGAAAAACAGATTCTTTTAGAAATGAATGATCAGCCATGCCTAAGGTGTGACACATTAGAGCATCAATTTTTGAATGAGAATTAGTATAAACACTTAGGGTCTGGGCTCCGTATGAGCATAAAGATGTCCCAGTGTTTTTCTTTTGCCTGGAAGTATGTTTCTGCTAAGCCAAATCAAAACACAATACTCCAAGATGCATTGATTCGTGGCTACCCTCAGTGACAAGTAAGATGGTAGAGGTTAGTAGAGGTGAGAGTAGGTGGGTTTCTTGAGACCCAGCGTGGGATTTGAGGGTTTTGTTCTTTGTTGCTGTTGTTTTCTTATGAAAGTTGATCCTACAGGAAATTGGGAAGAATGCATATATAAATCACAATCTGCCGAAAGAAAAGAGATCCAAAAATAAACTGAAGTGTTCGTTCAGAAATCTGGTAGCATAAAGTACTGGTGCTGTCTTAGACAAGCAGTCACTCAGGAGTAGTCCTACAGCAGCAAGCAGGAAGAAACTGTGTCAGCTTTTTTGGTGTCATGGAACTCTATGATTTTAAATGAGATTATTATGTATCTTGCAAGGGAGGAGAATATACTGACAGGTAGACTCGAGACAAGTGATTCTGAAAAGATGATAGTAGTGTTGGGAGTTTATTTTAACAGTTCTGATTCAATTTGAAGTGTAAAACCCATTCATTCACCATTCAAGGTGCTAAAAATATAATCACAGATTTTTTTGGTTAAAATAAGTTCTCATTTATGTCTACAAATAGATTAAATGAAGACTGTAGGATAATTTTTGTTCTTAAACTGGTCATCTGCCTAAAGGGTTTTCTGTCTCTTTCTTGGAGGTAGTTCACCATTGCCAGAACAGCTTTAGTGTGGTCTGGCATTAGTCAGTCATATATGACATATAGTTACATGTTGGAAGACGGACATGATCATTCTACCATTAAGTGACCGTCCTTTCTCTAGATATAATAAGGCTATGTGAACCCTAGACACTGTAAAAATGTTGCTTCTTGGTGTATGATTTCTAAAACTGACATTAGTAAAGAGATACCTAGTCATTTCACGTGGCTTAGGTTAAATATCTAAGACTACAGCACATCCTATTTTTATGTGTGTAAGTTGTACTGTTTGTGATTTCAAGGAAAAAAGTGAAGGTTAAAATACACTGGAGCTTCAAGTTTCTAGCCGTCCCTTATAGCTTAAGGATTTAAAATTGCAGACTTATAAATGGCTAATTTCATAACAAAAATATTAATTTTAGGGACCAGCCCTGTGGCATAGTGAGTTCGGCGTGCTTCACTTCAGTGCCCCGGGTTCACAGGTTCAGATCTCCAACACAGACCTATACCACTTGTCAGCCATGCTGTGGCAGCAGCCCACATGCAAAATAGAGGAAGATTGGCACAGATATTAGCTCAGGGCTGACCTACCTCAAGGCAGAAAAAAAAAAGGAATATTGGCAATGGATCTTAGCTCAGAGCTAATCTTCCTCAGCAAAAAATAAAAAATAATTTTAAGGCTGCAATGACATCAGGAGGCTAAAAAGTAATTCTGTTGCCTTAAGAAGAGTTGAACCTTTTGGACATAATCCAAATTATAAATAAATTATTGCAAAGATACATAATCTTACATAAAAATAGAAAAAAAAATTATTTAGCTGAGACTGTTGAAAACAACATCTAAAAATTCATGAGAGAAAAACAAACATTGACTGGCCTTGTGAATCCCTCCATCTTGCTGATGTTTATCATAATAATTATTTTTGTCCCTTTTCTCTTTTGTATGCTATGCTATGTATTTGCATTACGTTTAAACATTTCTAAAATAATTTATAAATGCACAGTTCTAAATGGACTATGTGCTTTTTCGGCAAATATTGGTCTAGAAAACTGTGGCAGAGTATAGAGAAAGATTTTTTTCTTTGTCATGGATCCAACCTTGCATCTTAAAAAAGTGGGTGGACGGTCCACTCCAGTCACATAGCGGTTAAGTTGCACACTCCACTTTGGCGGCCAAGGGTTTGTGGGTTCAGATCCGGGTCATGAACCTAGTACCCCTCGTGCGGCCACACTGTGGTCGCATCCCATATAAAATAGAGGAAGATTGGCACAGATGTTAGCTCAGCAACAATCTTCCTCAAGCAAAAAAAGAGGAAAGTTGGCAACAGATGTTAGCTCAGGGCCAATCTTCCTCCCCTGACCAAAAAAGTGGGTGGAGCAATGATGAGTACATAAGAGAGAATGCAGAAAAGCTCTAGGATGTGACATTTTAAGTGTGAAGAAATAGAAATCTTCTCTTTCCTCTCTTCTTTCCTTCAATCAGATGTCCACCCAATTCCACATTTTCTACAATAATAGAATGTAGAAAACCAGTTAAACATTACAAAGCTTAGTCCAAAGGAGCTGAAGTTTAACTCTGAGAGTTCTGTGCAGTTTTCTAATATCTAAGTGTTGCCAGGTGAATGAGAGTTTAGTCTGCAGATGCTAAAATTATGACAAATGGATCAAAACCTCCATGTTTTTAATCTATAAATTGGAGGTAATAATAGCATTTATGTCACAGAGGTTATTATGAGGATAAATGAGACAATTTATGTGGTGCACTTAGCACAGTGCTTGGCACATCATAAACTCAATAAAAAATGAGCTATTGTCATTGTTTTTGTTCTTGTTGACAATTAGAGCTCTTTGAAGATAGATGAAGTTACCTCAAGAGACAATGAGTTTCTCAGCATTGAAACCAGAATATGTCAAGCAGTCATTTAGCTGAGGTATTGCACTACATGAGGTAAGACTATGCCATGGGCTCTTTGATCCTGTCTCCCTCGGAAAGTCAATGTCAATTCTGTATTTCTGGAAAGCCCAGCGTTAACATAGGGACTGAAGGGCAAGATTCTGATGGGTTTAAGGTGTTAAAAGGGACAAGATTTTGACTTTTTAAAAAATTCTGTGTAGGACTAGATCATTAATTTTAGCATGCTGTTTCATTCTGAGTGATGTTCCAGTTATTCCTGAAGGGTAAGTTAGAGCATCACGTCCCCTGGGGTGGGCAGGTGGAACTTCAAATTACGTAGAGAAAGAGAAGAGTTCAGGTCACCTGATCCTAACTCCAATCCTCTCTTTTTCTTCCTTTCCTCATTTCTGTCAAAAATAGCAAAACCTTGATAAAAGATTAGGCTGGAAATCCTAACAACACACTGCCAGAAACTCTGAAGTTTTTCACCTTTTTTTTTTAATACCGGCATTGGTTCATCACACTATTATGCACATAAATTAATCTTGATGCCACTAATTGTGAAAATTGCTTCTAAGTCAAAAGTTCTGTTTCTGTCTCTGCCTGCTAAAGAGGAATCATCTACACTAGAGAATTATAGTCAAGCCCGAGAGACCTGGGTTCTACTCCGAGGGCTACAAATGACTAAGTATGTGTGACCTTGGGCGAGCGAATTAAGTAAGCTCTTTGAGTTTCCATTTCCTCAACCATAAAGTGGAGATAATAATACTGCTTTACAAAGTAAGCATAAGGATTAAATTAAATAATGAATATAAAACTCTAAACTCAGTGCCTGGCACACAGTAAGCCCTCAATTCATTATTGCTGCTGCGGCTGTTATTGCTCTTATTGTTACAAGCTTGGAAGAATGATGTCTAAAACCCTAATACATTCACTCTGAATTAATTCTGTTAAGTGAAACTTTGTTATAAAAATTATATTCCTGGACTTCTCCCTCAATTTATCTCAATTTTAGCAGCCATCATCTATGACCTCCTGCTCTTTGCCAAGCTTTATGTCAGATGCTTGTTGTGCATATCTTTGTTCCTCACAACTCTGCAAAGAAATTATATTCTGCATTTTGTAGGTAAGGCAACTTAAGCTAGAGTTTGAATAATGTGTTAAAGATCATGCCATTGATAAGTAGCAAAACTTGGATTCGACTTTAATTTTATCATCAAGACCCCGACTCTTGCACAAAAGGATACACATGATATTATGAGACTTTGTATTTGCCATTTGGGTGAGTTTGAAATGGTGTTACTTTGTTGTGATTTACATTTTCACTTTTTTTATTACTAATGAGCCTGTGAATTTTTAATATATTTATTAGCCAATCATGTTTCCTATTCTGTAAAATGCTCATTTGTGTATTTATCTTTTGCTCATTTCCTATTGGATTGTTTGTCTTTTTATTATTGAATCTTAGGATTCTTTTTTTTTTTCCCAAAGATTTTATTTTTCCCTTTTTCTCCCCGAAGCCCCCTGGTGCATAGTTGTATATTCTTTGTTGTGGGTCCTTCTAGTTGTGGCATGTGGGACGCCGCCTCAGCGTGGTTTGATGAGCAGTGCCATGTCCGTGCCCAGGATTCGAACCAATGAAACACTGGGCCGCCTGCAGCGGAGCATGCAAACTTAACCACTCGGCCACGGGCCCAGCCCCTAAATCTTAGGATTCTTTATATATTCTGAGTGCTAATAATTTTTGGTAATATGTGTTACAAATAATTTCTTCTAATTTAAGGTTTATATAATCATACTCATGTATCTTTTGATAAAAAACACAAGCCTAAACACTTAATTTTAGTTTAGTTAAATGTAGTCAAATTCCTTTAGGATTTGCACTGTTTGAGTTTTAAGAAATACTCTCCTATCCCAAGCTCAAGAAGATAGCTGCATATATTATCTTCAAAAATTTTAAAGTTTTCCCTTTGCCTTTAAATTTTTGACCCAATGATAACTGATTTTTATATATAATGTGAGGTAGGAATCTATTATCATGTTTTTCCCTCAATGGATAGCCAATTGTCTTGACATCATCTTATTAAATCCTTTTGCTATTGATCTTCAATGTTGGCTCTGTCTCTATCAGTTTTCCTTATATGAATATGTTGATTTCTGGTCTCTATTCTATTCATTCATCTATTTGTCTGTTGCACTGCCAAAACCACACTATTCTATATAGGCTGGTTTTGTAATAGGTCTTGATATCTGGCAAAGCAAACCTCCCTAACTGATTCTGTTTTAAGAATGTCCTGTCTATTCTTGGCCTTTTGCTCTTCCACATAAACTGTATAAAGTGTGAATTTGAATTCCAAACCAAGGAGTGTAGGTTCTGGTTAGGAATTCCCAAAGAAGGCTTTCTTACTTTTTCTTGTGCTCCACCATCTTCCAAGGTCAAGACTAGCCTGTAGTTCCTCTATTTTGCTCTGTTAGAGTTTCTCCGAGTTCTTTCACTGAACATGTTATTTCTTAAAGAAACCGTGATGGAAGTGGTCTTCCATTCGATCTTCACTTTGCTCAGACCTCAGGCTTTGTCTCCTTTTCCCCATGCACATGTCCTGTTAAAAGACAGTTACTAGACCAGTAAATATTGACAGATAACCTCAGAAAAAACACCAACTTAGTGCTTGCTTACCAAACTCCTTTACTTATATAACACTACCCAAACATTAAAAAAAAAAAAAGCCTATTTGACACAAAGGCACTCCCAATTACCAGAAATGAAACAATTTGAGTAACAAAGTAAATATTAATAGTATCAAAGGTAAACCCATAAAATTACATGAAGTTCATACTAACATAAAAATGAATAAATAAATAAATGTATAGGGAACAAAGAAAAACTCTTGCTTACAGAAGAATATCAATTAATAAATGTGGAAAGAATGGGAAAAAATCAATATAAGCCAACAGCACAGTAATAATTGTTGCAGGCAAGATCCAATAATGGACTTTCAGTTTCTAGTCCAGCATATAAGGAGCTTAGAAGTTGCTACTCGATCCTAACAACAAGAAAATAGCTGAACAAACTGAAAAATCAACAACTCTTCTTAGATCTGTAAGAGAAGCGAGGTCACAGGGTAAATCAGCTATCCCAAAATTGGAGAGACAGACAGAGACAGAGAATCACAACTTACTAGAGGATAAATCTCTGATTAAAACCTCTGTGGGCGGGGCCGGCCCAGTAGAGCAGCGGTTAAGTTCCCACGTTCTGCCTCGGCAGCCCAGGTTTCACCGGTTCAGATCCCGGTGTGGACCTTAGCAGGTGCACCGCTTATCAAGCCATGCTGTGGCAGGAGTCCCACACATAGAGTAGAGGAAGATGGGCACGGATGTTAGCTCAAGGCCAGTCTTCTTCAGCAAAAAGAGGATGATTGGCAGCAGATGTTAGCTCAGGGCTAATGATCCTCAAAAAAAACAAAAAACAAAAAAACGAAACCTCTGTGGGAACCAGTGCTGGAGTAGAAAAACCTGAACTATAATTGACAAATTGCTAGAGGCTCAATGTGGACAACTCTGAGAGCTAAAAGTTCCAGGGGGATTCAGTCATAAGGAGGCCCCTACAGTTTTGTGAGTTTTACCTCCAGGATCCCTACCAGGTCCTCACAGTGAATATGGGAGAAAATTCCCCTCACACTTCCAGCAGAAGGAGGGAAAGAGGAACCATTTTGAAATATGCCAGAGCATTCTGCTCTTCTTAACAAGGCCTGCCCTCAAGAGAAACTATTTTATCAGAATCTGACATAGCTGGAGAAAGGGAAATACCCAACTCTAGCCTCCTCTAGCCACTTTGTCACACCTAAGGGAGGGGGACTGAGCAGCACTATGAGGTCCACAGCCCAGGGGCACAGACTCACCTGATGTAAATCATTGACAGAGGCTTAATCTAGGACTTCATGATGCTTCCCGTCCCCTCACACCTTACCACTACGTGGCTAAAAGTCTATTTACTGCTCTTCCTTATACCCAGTACATCATGTCCACCTTTCAATAAAAAGTTAAAAAGCATACTAAAAAGCAAAAAAAAGAAAAAACACCCATAGTTTGAAGAGACTAAACAAGCATCAGAACCAGAATCATATGTGGCAGGAATGTCAGAATTATCAGAACAGGTATTTTTTTAAAACTATAATTAATGTGCTAAGGGCTTTAATAGAAAAATAGACAACATGCAAGAAAAGATAGATAATGTAAGCAAAGGGATAAAATTCTAAAAAAGAGAATCAAACAAACACTAGAGATCAAAAACACTGTAATAGAAATGAAGATTGCCTTTGACAGGCTCATTAGTAGAATAGATAGCCTGCATAAAGAATCTCTGAGCTTGAGGACATGCCAATATAAAGTTCCAAAACTGAAAATCAAGGAGAAAAAGGATTGAACAAAGAAAAAGAGCAAAATATCCAAGAACGCTGGGGCAACTACAAAAGGTGTACATACATGTAATGGGAATAGCAGAAGGAGAAGAAAGTGAGAAGCAAGATTTGAAGCAATGACTGGGAATTTCCAAGTATTACTGTCAAACAGCAAAACACAGATTCAGGAAGCTCAGAGAACAACAAACAGGACAAATGCCAAAAATCTATACCTTGGCATATCATTTTCCAATTATATAAAATCAAAGATAAAGAAAGAATCCTGAAAAAAGCCACTGGAAAAAAAATCTTACATATAGAGGAGCAAAGATAAGCATTGCATCCAACTTTTCCTCAAAAACCATGCAAGCAAGAAGAGAGTGAATGAAGTACTTAACGTGTTGAAAGGGAAAAAAAAAACCTAGAATTCTGTACCTTGTGAAAGCATCCCTCAAAAGTGAAGGAGAAATAAAGACTTTCTCAGGCAAACAAAAATTGAGGGATCTGCCTCGCAAGATATGTTAAAAGAAGATCTTCAGAGAGAAGGAAAATGATATAGGTCAGAAACTCTGATCTGCATAAAGAAAGGGACAGATGAAAGAATAAACAACTGAAGGCAAAATAAAAACTTTTATTTTTCTTATTCTTAATTGATCTATCAGATATTTGTTCAAAATAATGATAGCAACAATATATTCAATTACATAAGCATATATATGATTATGTATATGTATATAGGCACTATGTGTGCTTATGGATAAGTGAAATGAATGACAGCAATGATACAAGGGATGGGAGGGAAGAATTTGGAATATTTTGTTATCTTAAGGTATCTTCACAATCTGTGAAGTGGTATAGTGTTATTTGAAAGTGTGTGTGCATTAGTTGTAAGTGTATATTGCAAACTCTAGGGCAACCACTAAAAAAAATTTTAGAAGAAGTTTAATTTATATACTAAGAATGGAGAGAAAATTGAATCATATAAAATGCTCAACCAAAACCACAAAAGGCAGAAAAAATGTGGAAAACAAAAATAGGAACAAGGGCAACAAATAGAAAACAGTAATGATATGGTAGATATTAATCCAATTATATCAGTAATCATTTCAAATATCAATAGTCTAAATATACCAATAAAAGACAGAGATTGTCAGAGTGGATCAAAAAATAATACTCAACTGTATTCTGTCTGCAAGAAATTCAATTTAAATATAAAGGCACACACAGATTAAACGTAAAGGGATAGAGAAAGATATACCATGCTATCACTAATCGAAAGAAAGTGAGAGTATCTATATTAATTTCATACAGAGCAGACTTCAGACCAAGAAAAGTTCTCAGGAATAGAGAGGATCATTACACAGTGACAAATAGGTCAATACTCCAAGAAGACATAATAATCCTTAGTGTGTTTGTGCCTAACAACAAAGGATCAAAATACATATGACAAAAATGACAGAAATTCAAGGAGAAACACGTGAACCCATTATTATAGTTGGAGACTTTAACACCTCTTAATTAGACAATGAACAGATTCAGCAGGCAGAAAACAAGTAAGGATGTAGTTAAACTCAACAACACCATCCATCAACTGGACATAATTGACATCTATAGACTGCTTCATCCAACAGCAGCATATTATACATTCTCCTCATTCTCACATGGCACATTCACCAGAATAGACCACTTCTAGGCCATAAAATACACCTTAACAAATTTGAAAGAATAGAAATCATCCAATATCTTCTCTCAGACCACAGAAGAATTAAACTATAAAAATAAGAGCAAATTAAATCTAAATCAGAGAAAAGGTATAAAAAAATTAGAGCCAAAATCAATGAAATTGAAAACAGGAAATCAATAGAAAGATAAATAAAATCAATAAGCCATTAGCCAGGCTAACTAAGTAAAAAAAAAACAAGGATACAAATTATTATATCAGAAATAAAAGAGGGAACATCTCTACAGCTTCCATGGACATGAAAAGAGTATTATGAACAACTCTGTGCCCACAAGTTTGATAACCTAGAGGAAATGGACCGATTTTTTGAAAGACACAATTTGCCAAAACTCACAAAGGAGAAATAGGCAATCTAAATAGGCCTATACCTATTTAAAAAATTGAATATTTAATAACCTTCCAAAACAGAAAGAACCAGGCCCAGATGAGTTCATTGCTGAATTATGCCAAATTTTTTTTTTTTTTTGCTTTTTCTCCCCAAATCCCCCCAGTACGTAGTTGTATACTTTAGTTGTGGGTCCTTCTAGTTGTGGCATGTGGGACACCACCTCAACATGGCCTGATGAGCGGTGCCATGTCCATGCCCAGGATCTCAACCAGCAAAACCCTGGGCCACTGAAGCGGAGCACATGAACTCAACCACTCGGCCATAGGGCCGGCCCCAATGCCAAATATTTAAGGACGAAATTATACCAATTCTCTATGATCTCTTCCAGAGGATACAACCAAAGAAACTACTTCCCAACTCA
Source organism: Equus quagga (assembly GCF_021613505.1). NCBI lineage: Eukaryota > Metazoa > Chordata > Mammalia > Perissodactyla > Equidae > Equus > Equus quagga. The sequence continues at coordinate 46,982,056 of NC_060270.1, forward strand.
TTTTATGAAGCCAGAAATCCTTAATCCCAAAATAAGACAAAGACATTACAAGAAAACTACAGTCAATATCTCATGAACATAGATGCAAAATCCTAAACAAAATATTAGCAAATTGAATCCAACAATATATAAAAAATCTATACACCATGACCAAGTGGGATGTATCCTAAGTGTACAAGGTTGGTTCAGAATTCGAAAACCAGTTAATTTAACCCATCATATCAATAGGCTAAAGAAAAGTCACATGATCATATCAATAGATGCAGAAAAAGCATTTGACAAACTCAAACATCTGCTCATGATAAAACCTCTCAGGAAGGGGCTGGTGACGTGGCAGAGTGGTTAAGTTTGTGCACTCCTCTTTGGCGGCCCAGAGTTTCACTGGTTCGGATCCTGGGCACAGACATGGCACAGCTCATCAGGCCATGCTGAGGCGATGTCCCACATATCACAACCAGAAGGACCACAACTACAACATACAACTATGTACTGGCAGACTTTGGGGAGAAAAAGAAGAAAAAAAATAAGATTGGCAACAGATGTTAGCTCAGGTGCCAAACTTTAAGAAAAAGAAAACTGTCAGTGAACTAGGAATAGAGGATAATTTCCTCACTCTGATAAAGAATATCTACAAAAAACTTCCAGTTAACATCATACTTGATGAGAAACTTTAAACTTTCCCACTAAGATGAGGTACAAAGCAAGGACGTCCCCTTTCACAACTCCTTTTCAACATTGTACTAGAAGTTCTAGCTAAAACAATAAGACAATAAAAGGAAATAAAAGGTATACAGACTGAGAAGGAAGAAATAAAACTGTGTTCTTGGATGACACGATCATCTGTGTAAAAAATCTGAAAGAAGTGACCAAAAAAACCTCCTGCAACTAATAAGCAATTATAGCAAGGTTGCAAGAATCAAATTGAATACATACAAAATTCAATTTCTGTCCATTACATCAGTAATAAACAAGTGAAATCTGAAAATAAAAACATATTACCATTTACATTAACATCCAAAGAAATAAAATACTTAGGTATAAAACTAACAACATATATACGAGATCTATATAAGGAAAACTACAAAACTCTGGTGAAATATATCAAAGAAGAAGTAAATAAATGCAGAGAGAGTCTGTGTTCATGGATAGAAAGATACAATATTGTCAAGGTGTCAGTTCTTCCCTCCTTGATCTATAGATTCAACTCATTCCCAATCAAAATTCTAGCAAGTTATTTTGTGAATATCAACAAACTAACTCTGAAGTTGATAAGAAGAGCCAAAAGACCCAGAATAGCCAACTCAATATAAAATGAGAAGAGCAAAGTTGGAGAGCTGATACTATTCAACTTCAAGACTCACTCTAAAGCTGTAGTAATCAAAGACACTTTGATACCATCTAGACACAGACCTTACATCTTTCAAGAAAAATTAACTCAAAATGGATCACAGACTTAAATGTCAAACACAAAACTATAAAACTCCTAGGAGATACTACAGGAGAAAACCTAGATGACCCTGGGAATGGCAATGAGTTTTTAGATACAACACCAAAAGTATAATCCTTGAAAAAAAGAACTGATAAACTAGACTTCATTAAAATTAAAAACATCTGCTCTGTGAAAGACGTTGTCGAGAGAATGAGAATTCTTCCACAGACTGGGAGAAAATATTTTCAAAAGACACAGATAATGAACAGTTACCTAAAACATACAAAGAACTTTTAAAACTCCACAATAAGAAAATGAACAATTTGATTTAACCAATGAGCATAAGACCTGAACAAACCCCCTACAAAGATGACATATAGATGGCAAGCAAGCATATGAAAACATGTTTAACATCATTAGAGAATTGCAAATTTAAATAACAATGAGATACCACTGCACACCTATTAGAATGGCCAAAACCCAAACACTAACAGCACCAAATGCTCATGAGGATGTAGAGCACAGGAGCTCTCATTCATTGCCGGTTGGAATCAAAATGGTACGACCACTTTGAAAGACAGTTTGGCAGTTTTCTACAAAACTTACTGTTACCATATACTCTTACCATATGATCCAGCAGTCACACTCCTTGGTATTTATCCAAATGAATTGAAAACTTATGTCCACACAAAAACCTGCACACCGATGTTTATAGCTGCTTTAATCATAATTGCCAAAACTTAGATGCAACCAAGATGTCCCTCAGTAGATGAATGGATAAATAAATTCTAATACATCCAGACAATGGAATATTATTCAGCACTAAAAAGAAATGAAAAAACTTAAATATATATCACCAAGTGAAAGAAGGCTGTCTGAAAAGTCTACATATTGTATGATCCCAAGTACACAACGTGCTGTTAAAGGCAAAACTATGGAGATAGTAAAAAGATTAGTGGTTAACAGGGGTTAGAGAGGTGGAAGGAATGAATAAGCAGAGCACAGAGGATTTTTAGGCCATGAAACTATTCTCTATAATACTACAATGGTGAATACATGTCATTATACATTTGTCAAAACTCATAGGATGTACAACACCAAGAGTAAACCGTAATGTAAACTATGGACTTTGAGTGATAACAATGTGCCAATGTAGGTTCATTGATTGTAACAAATGCACCTTATGGTGTGGTATATTGATAGGGAGGGAAAGTGTGACTATATAGGGACAGGAAGCATATGGGTTATCTCCCTTTAATTTTAAAAAATTTTTGAATAAATTGTAAAGAAGATCCACTAATGGATGCTAAATTTAGTAGGCAAATGTTTGAGGAGATGTATGATGTTAGCATAACCCCAAAATATCTCCCCCAAATATTTATCAATTGGAAAGGGAAACCTGGTAACTTTATAGTGAATAAACTCAGCAAATATCACCTTAATCAAATGATGAAGGTTAATATCACCAGTAATAAAATATCAACATGGTACCCCCTGATAGTATGCAATGAGAAGGATACCATATCACTTCTATAGTATTCTTGCCTAAAATTCATAATTTCAGTCATAATTAGACTTTCTCAGGATTAGAGAAAACATCAGACAGATTCAACTTGAGAAACATTCTACATAATAACCAGTCAGCATTCATTAAAGGTCAAGGCTGTGAAAGACAAGGGAAGAATGAGGAAATGTCAAAGATTGGAGGACACTAAGGAAACACAACCAAATGTATTGCAGGATCCTGGAACAGAAAAAGAGCATGAAGGAAAAAAAACTAGTGAAATCTGGAAAAGTCTGTAGTTTAGTTAATAGTAATGTACCAATATTAATTTCTTGGTTTTATTCATTGCACTATGGTTATGTAGGTTATTAAAATTAGAAGAAGCTAGGGGGAGCTGGGTGTAAGGATATACATTAACTCCGAACTATTTTGGCAATTTTTCTGTAAATTTGAAATTCTTTCAAAATGAAAAAGTTTAAAATAACACTTGTTTGCTATGTTTGTTTTTAGTCCATCTTGTTTAGGAGTATCAGCTGTTCTGGGTAGAGTTTTTCTGATCATCTTATCCACCGTAGTCCCAAATTTGAAAGCCAAGACTTAACATTTTACAGACATTTTCATCATCTTTCTCTCTCAGCCTATTTTGGGATATCCTTTGCCTGCTATAATTTAAGAACATGTTCCTTTTCTACATATTAAATCTCCTACAGATTCCATCTTAATTTTAGCTTCTGAAGCTTATTCTGTTATTCTTTTATATTCTTCTTTAATTACCTGAATCATAAAATCCGATGCTAACCCCATTAGAATTGGGGCTAGACATTCAGGATCGGCAATCCAGTTTTCTCCCTTACAATTATGTTGGCCTTGGTCAGACCTTTAGCTTCTCTGGATAGGGAATAATAATAATAGCGGTACCTAGTCTCATCTCTCCAATAGTTGTTATGAGAATCAACTCTCCTTTCCCTTGGATTCTCTGACATCACACTCTGGATTTTTTCCTACCTCTCTGACTTTTCCTTCCCAGTCTCTTGTTCCTCAACCCACTGCTTGAAAATCAGTATTTCTAAAGGTTCTATCCCCTCTACTCTTTTTTTCAATTGTGCATTTACTTTTCCTTGGCCATTAAATCCCCTCTTCTGGTTTCAACTAATCAATATACTAATGATCTCAAATTTATGCCTACATTCTCAGATCCTGCTTCCAACCTCCACATTTATATTTTCAAGCACCTTCTGGATATCCCCATTTGGGTGTATTATAAGTGTCTCAATCAAAACATGTTCCAAACTGAACTCTTTATTATATCTTAACTGTCTAACTTAAGGGATTGATTAATTAAATAGTGAAAATACCCATGGAATACAATGCAATTATTTTAATTAATGGACAGATAAATATTTACTAAGTGGAAGGTATCCTCACCATATTGTTCATTTCTAAAAGCAGGTTAAAAAAACAATATATGTAGTGTGCTTTATTTACAGAACAAATTTGAACACATCTCTCTCCAGACTAATTACTTTAAATGGCTCTCCATAATCTACAAAATAAATCCTGGCAAAAAAAATTAAAAGGTCTCTTATAATTAAGATCCTGTTTGCCTCTCCGGCCTCCTCTCCACACACACGCACACACACACACACGCACACAGATACTTTTCAATATTGAAACACTACCCAAGCACAACATGCTATTTCACCCTCACACACATTGGCATATCCCATCTTCTCTGATCAGAATAGCTTTTTGCTCTTTGGTCAATTCTCATGCTTTTCTTGGGGCCCACCTCCTTGGGAAGGTTTCCCTGACTCCATTTTCTCCCAATAAGATTACTCTTTTTTCTGTACTGCTTCTATGCCTTGTCTTTGCAGCTACTAGTGCATATACCGGCTCATAAATATTTCCTTAAATGTCAATTTATCTTAAAAGGCTCTTGGTTTCTTGAAGATGGAGAACTGACCAATTCACCTTTTTTACCTTCACTACCTGTATTCATGACTCAATAACATTGGTCACAATGTAAATATTTGTTGAACTGAAATTAGAATGCATATGAAAACACATAGCACAGATAGTGTTCTGAAATGACAAATAGTATTATTGCTGTTTAAATTCATACTATGACACTGGCATTTTAAGTCAGCATTGTAAAGAATAAATTCTTCAAAAAGGGGCTTCTTACTTAGATTAACATAATCTGGGTGTCAAAATCTTGAACCTAATAGTAAAGTAGGTGAGATCCCCTTAGACCAGGTGTCTATATAGAAAAATACAGAATAGAAAAAGAAACTTTTTCTACAACCTTATAAAAGTTAACAAAAGAATTTATTGGGAATAATGTGGCCCAGATTCTGTAATGAAAAATTTATGTTTTTACTTATATCTTACATGACTTGAATTTCCCCAAGTCTTATCAACCCGTGAACACAAATCAAGTGATAATAATGGCAACAACTCAATATACTGGCTTATATCCCCACAAGACTTTACCTCTCCCCTAACTCACTTGGGATTCCTGAGGGCTGACTCACACGCACTCCAGAAAAGGATGGAGTGGAATAGCGTGATATAAAGAGGTTAGTTTTTAATGTCAGCATCTAATGCAAAAAAAAAAAAAAAAACAGGTAAAATCAGAAATATCCTTAAAAGTCCTTTGTATCATTCACTATCATCATGTACATGATTTTGTGTATACAATCTATGTGCAAATATGCTCACAAAAAATTTAATGTTTATTATAATGTCCAGTATATAATTCCACCAGATATTGTAATCAGAAACTGTCATTCAAGGATTTCTTTGCTTGAAATATTTCAGCCAGTTAATGATTCTATTTCTGTCGGCCCTTGCTGTGCATCGTCATCATTCCATGTTCCGTTGATAACTTTACCAATCCATCTAATTCTTCCTTAGCCCTCAATTAATTATCAAAATTCTTCCTGTATGGCCTGAAGGACCATCCACTTGCCTGGCAGATGTTTGCTTTCTTTGCCATTGATCAGGGAAACCCTTAACATGTCTCTCACGTTTTAAAAATGGGTTTAAAACTTGCAATGATTATTGCTGATTTGACTGACTCCATTCACTGCCTGTGGGCTTAAACTTATTGAATAAAATGGTCAGCTGGCATTAGGCACTATTTAAATTTCCATCTTCCCTTTTGTCTTTTCATCAATATTTTGGAATCCATCTAGGTCAAATGCATGCATGATGTGACCTTGCTGTTACTGAGGTTTCACATCAGTCTTCAGTCTCTGGGTTCCTCACCAAAGGACTGGAAACAAGCCCCAACCCCAGGGTTAAGGGAATTCCTTCTCTGCTGTCATAGTCTGGATACTCTCTTAGGGATCCCATAGCATTCTTTCCCTAGATTTGTTGTGTTTTAAGTGTAATTGCTCAACAGTGTACCTTTGAGTCATGAGATTCTATCAATTGACTTTTGCCAAAGATTTTGTCTTCCTCAAATAAGTTCCGTAAAATCCTGGCCATGGCAGCAGATTCCTAAATCCCCGCCTCTCCCTGGGCTACAAATGACTGCATTGTGTCTTCAGGGAAGCAAGTCCCAGCCCTTTGCTAGGAAGAGCCCTTTCCTGAATCAGGAAGAGCTGAAATGGATCCCATTTGTACAGGGCCTTGAGACTTCTGGTGTCTCACCTTTGATCATCCCTAAGGCAGTAGTAGCTGCTCCGAAGTACATTAACAGTGTTACTAATAAATCTCTTCTACCCAGAATCAAGTGGATTATATGAGCGCAGTAAGAAGCAGGGTCTCCCCTACACTCACCGTGAGTATTTATCCTTGTAGTGCGTCTAGCCCTCCGAGATCTCACTCCCCCTACAAGCCCTAGACACACCCTAGAGTCCCACACCTTCCTTCAAGGGATACACTTATTCTCTTCAGGTTTTCGGAAAATTTAGAATTTTAAGAGGCTTTTGCTGCAGTCTACTCTTCTGTGAACTTGTATGGTTTGTTTCTTCGTGCCCACAGAACTGTTTCTTTCTTTCCTTAAAAACAACTCACATGAAAAAATACTTGCCAGCTGTTATTGCTTTCCAAAATTATTTATTTATTTTTTAATTTATAAATATGCTACCATTACTTAATGCCTCTGGGCACATTTGAAAAATTAAAAACACAATTAAAAAGATAAGATAAACATCATGCAAACTGTGGTTTAGGGAAAAAAAAAAGAGCATCATCTTTGCCCACATTAAACCCCCTTCAAACAAACATCTAAATAAACAGATGGATATTGTACTGTGCCCCAAAAGGGATGTAAAAGTTTCCTAAAATCAGTACTGTAAACCAGTTCAAAGATGCAAAAGCTTCTCCTAAGAGTGAAAGGGTGATTACCTTGTAAATTCAACAGTTGTAGTGCTAGACTCTAGCATCTGACTTCTAAGGCCTTCCATGTATTCTGTCCCAAAGGGGCAACAATGTAAAAATTACTCAGAATGGGCACATAGTAAGGACTCAATAAATAAATAGTTGTTTGCTTTTAATATGCATATCATTTTAATTCCCAGCTCCATAGCTTTCCTTACACTGTTCAGATCTGGAATTCCTCATTTTTTTTCTTCAACCAAACTTGTGTTCCTTTTTCGTCTAAGGAAGTATATAGAAATTTTACTTTATGTTAGTGTAGTTTTGTGTGTGTGTGTTGGATAATCTGTGAAGAAGAGAAAATACGTTAGCCAGGCTTTCTGATTCCAATCTATAAAGCAAAAGCCACAAAATGACCATCGCAAAATGTGCATTGCAGCATAAAAATTAGGGTTTCTATGGATTACAGTTCCTGATAAATTCTATAAGAAATCACCCAGCAAGTTGACTGAGGATAAATACATGTACTCCAATAAAATATATATCTTATATGAGAAAAAAGTATACATACATATGCATTTTTCCATAGAATCTTAACTCAGGGAAAAAGTTGAATATAATAAGAATTTATTGCCACCTGCTATATAATCAGTTCTTGCCAGAAAGAAGGAATAGAAGCATAAAATGAGATTCCTACCCTTCAAGAGCTTACAATTCTGCTAGAGACAAGATAGACAATTCTCTTTACAGAACATTAAACAGGTTTACTTAACCATGAGGATGGCTATGCCACACGTGTTTGTGCTCTAAAACATCCTCTCTGAGAGAACAATGGGGACCACATCGTTTACCGTCTAAACCACGACAGTTTTGAGGGTGAAAGGGACCCTATTAATTACCCTAGGACAACAGGCATAGACTAGGAGTGTCTTGGGAAAGCCTAGGTGTATGTTCACACTAAGCATGGAGCCAAGAGTTTGTGTATCACGGTCTGACCACTCTCTCCTGATGTTTTCTCCTGAGCCAGAACAACCATAGCAAATGGATTCTCCAGGTGTTTATCCATCAAGGCAGCCTACAGTGAAGAGGAAGATGAAAGAGAGGGAACCTAGAAGGAGTGGAGATCACTTTGTTTTTCTTTTCCATTCTCCTCTTGCTACTCACTGATTGTTTTTTTTTGAATGCCCTAGTTCTTATATATCTGTGATTGCTAGTCATGCGTGTTTTGGCCAAGATATTTGGCCTGGGTTATGTCATCAGTCTCTATAACTTGACTGCCCATCCTAGTCCAAATAGTAAGGAGGATCATGATTACCTAAACCTGCTCCTTCATCAGGAGGCATAGGCAGGCCATTTCTCTTAGAAGTGAACTGGATGAGACTGTCACACTGTATTCACAATGGGCAAGAGCACTACACTTTATTTCAGCTACTCGGACATAAACTCTCTGATCAAGATCTTTGTGGATCCTTCCTGCCTCAGGCCACCCATCATCAGCCACAGAGTCTTTCATGAACCAAGGGGTCAATAGCTTTAGGTTGAATGAATGAATGAATGAATGAGGTGGTAGCTATGGCTAGAGACAAAAGAATATAGCTAATGGACAGCTACTATTACTACCCTCCCCTACCTGCAGAGAAATAATCTCCAAGCAAATGTCCTAGCCTAGGTGCCATAGTTTGCTTCCCCAAAGCACATTTTTTTCAGGAGGAATAGACTTCAAAATGTTTAATGTAATTCAGTGGAAAACTTGGTTTCATATATAGAATCCCATTTTAACTTCAACCGCACATCTGTTTCTCCCTTCATTTAACAAAATCATCAGCAAATATTTATTGACTGCCTACTATGTGCCAGTCACTGTTCTAGATGCTTGGGGATACAGCAAACCTTCACGACTCTCTGTCCTTATGGATCTTCAATTATTCATTCATTTGACAATCACGTAGCAAATGCCTACACAAGCAAGTCTCCAGTGAATCCATAATAATGAATGAGATGTGATCCTTGCCCTCCACAAAATTATCCTATATTGGAGATGCCTTTAAAGAATACCAACATTTAGTCTACCAGGGAGAATTAAAGGGCTCTAAGAGAAGACATAAGCAAAGTGTCACGACAGGGTGGGAAACAGAATAATTAAGTATAGTAAAGGTTAAAGAAGATTGCACCAAGGGAGTGGCATGCTCATTGTAGGCTTGTATAACTACACTACCTATATTGGTGATAAGCTTCTACAAGTTTTTTAAGTGCAAGAAAAAACTAATAAAAATGAGGAAATCAATATACTTTTGAAGCAGTCTAAATAAGTCTAAATAAGCCTGTTTGGGTATAAGCTTCTCAACAAAGCAATGTGTATTTCATTTTCCTAAATAGCAGTATTAACACCTGGGCAGAATAATACTTTGCAAACTAACACTTATTGAGTGCTTCCTAAGTATGAGGCATTGCTTGACATGCGTTACATATAAGAGAGCGTTTAATCCTGCCAATCCTATGAAGTATCTGTGTGATAATGTGAAGAAACTGAGGCACAGCGAGGTTAATTAACTTGCCCAAAATCATACAGATGGCAAATGGCAGAGTTGGGATTCAAACAAAGGCAGTCTAGCTCCTACATCTGAGTTTTCAATCTCAGTGCTGTATCTCCATTAATCTGATTAAAATAATTCATTTAAAGTTATTAATGAGTGATAATGCCTTTACCTTCAGCGAAAACACGGATGTGCAATACCATTTAATACCTCAACCTAAAGATGTGACTAATGTGTTTTTTACGGCACTTCAAGTCATTGAGGGAAACACATTTGGGTCAGATCTGTCGATGCCTCACAAATTACTCTTTATCTCTAGATGTACAATTGCCTCAAAAAAATTAGAAGCAGAATGGATATGCTTGAAGGAAGGAAGGTATTGAAAAAGGGAGAAGTTGAATCCTGTAATACTGACCTGAGGCCAGTGGAAGGTGCATTTCACCGTGGGAAATCTTTGGCAGCCAGAATACAAGCAGAGTGCAAGTGGAAAAAAAGAAAAGAGATGCCAGAACAGAAGCATGGACTACTGAAAGGGGCTAGGAAAACTGTAGAAAGCAAATCTGAACGTATCATAATTTTGCCTGTGTCTACCCCAAATATGCATCACTCATAAAAATCAGCAGATGTTTATATATTAGTCTTAGAGCCCTCAGCGATCTCAGAAGAGTGAGCCAGTCCTCCACCAGGGAGCTGTTAATACTTGGAGAACAAACTCATTATTGCATCTTCGTGGGATTTTTATAAACAGGTTTTATTGCTAGTGGTGGTGTTTCGTTGTAGTGGTTCTCCTAGCTGGATTAAATTGAGAATGCTACATTAAAAGTGTTTTAAAGATCCATTCTCCTTGTGTCGCAAGTGTCCTGTGTAACAATTTTGACCATATTAATATGGAGACATTCCCAGGTATAAGCTACCTGTCTCCCAGCTCTATATCCAACTCATTCTGACTTTTTACACCATTCCTATCTATCAGTACAAGCACAAAGTTTGCCTGAGTTGGGAAGCTCTGACTCAGCTTCTGACTCTCACCATCTCCACGTTCACCCTCGGGTTGATAACCACAGTGTGAATAACAATAGTATCAACCTAAAATGTGTAGATCATTTCATAATTTCAAATTATTTTGTATGTAAAATTACTTACACACACACGCATCCCTCCAGAATATAGGTATTATTAAAATCATCTCCATTCTAGAGATAGACCATAGAATGCTAGGATGAAGACTTGGATTAAGTGATTTGTCCAAGGTGAAGCATGTGATGAGAGAATAAGAGGCATGGCTCCACGGCCTGGGTTTAGCCTTCACATAGGACCATGCAAACAATGCTTCCTCCTTGTTTTTTCTCTCTCCCTGTCTGGTTCTTAGGTTATTACACCTCAGGGAACCTTTTCTAAGATGTGCATGCTCTTCCAGCATCGGACAGTTTTCTTCTGGCTTGTCTCTTCCATTTCATTTGGGAGCCAAAAGGTTTTCTGGTTCAAGACTGATAAGAAAAATGCTCTTGATAATATGGTCTCAACTAAGAAATATTATGAAGTAGAACTTAACCTAAAAACAAAAATCAAAATCTGTTCCACCAACCTTTAAAGTGCCTATGGTTTCATTTCAGAATCTCTGTAAACATCTGCGAGTGGTTCTCAGTCCCTCTCCATGTCATGGAAAGTGAGTGAGGGTGTTTGGGTTGTCAAAATAACTCGCAAGCACTATTGGCATGTAGAACGGGGTTCCCAGAGATGCTGAATCTCCTGCAATGCACAGGACATTCCCACACAGCACAAAATGTATCTAAAATTGCCAGGAGTGACCACTGTTGTGAGATGCTGAAAATGACACCTGCTTCTGCTCAGTTAAAAGTTCAGAAATATTAAGCCACTTAACTCTTTTAGTTAGGTTTATTTTATTAATAAAACATTGCATAATTGTTAAATGTATATCATTTCAGTAAACCATGGTTTAAATGGGCGTCTGTAGGCTGCCTTGAAGACCTCACCACAGTGTATGTATACTTTGGTTCTATTGGAAAATTCATTCCAAGTTCCAAGGAACCAGCTCACCACATTGGAGCCTGCCTAGGCTCACTAATCACTCTTTTCCTCACTCTCTCCCCCTTTACCTGTAGGTCTCAGGCTCTTGAGAAAGAGGCAGCTGAGTTTATGATTGTGGTCCAATTGCACAAAGTGCTAAATAATCCAAATCTTCTATCAGACACTATAATCTGTATAGATTCTGGGGCTTTTTCCTACCCACGCAGAGATCAGGAGATAGAATGGCAAGCAGTAAGATGATACGTTTTCCTTACTTCTAGGGATAACATGACAGTTCTGGCTACTTTCACTGTAAACTGTTCCTCTGCCGTGAATGGGTTTATTTTCTACTCTGGAGACTTTCCTTTCCAACTGCTTTACATTTTACATGGGCTCCAGGAACTGCTGGTGTGAACTACTGAGAGTAAAATTAGATTCAGGATTGCCTGTTTTTGTACAGCTAGACTCTCTAGTTTTTGTCCCTTTTCAGGATGACCTAAAATGACGTTCTTTGTTTTTGCCACATCTTTCCCCTTCCTTTGATACCACAAGAAGTTGGATACAACATTATAATCCTGTTCAAGATGAGAGAAATAGATAATCTAGATTTTCACACATACCAAAAGGTGAGGATGCCCTCTGCTGGTGAAGACGTGTTCCAAGGATGAGGGCTCAATTCTCTGTCATGGGAGAGTGACCTGGAATATTGGTGGGGCGGGAGACAAGTCACTGGCAGGAACATTGCCCAGAGGAATGCTCCAGAAGGAACCCTCAAGAAAAAGCACTGAGAAATCTTGTCAGGTGTATCAGGTTCCATAAACGCTCTTGAGAACGTCAGGGCAGCATATTATTTGATGCTGGTTTCTGATACCAGTCAGTCTCCACCCTAGCGTTATATTGTTGGCTTCAAGCCAAGCCCATTATTGTATTATCATTATTTATGATCTCCTTGAGACTCAGATATTAGTTCATTCATCTGGAAAAGGAACGAATTCGGTTTTAGATTTATCTTTTCTCACATGACTAATAGGATACTCCTTTATGGAAACTGCCCCTAGTGTCTGAATCTGGGCCACCGCTGGGCCTGGAATACTCAAATGCCTTCTCACATACCTTTGTCATTTGACTTTGTCCTTAGGCATGGTGCCAATATCTTAATTTCCTATTTTCCTATACTCACTGTCTAGTTTAGGCTGGTCCATTATCTCTTAGAAGTTCTGACAATGACTTCTTCTCTCTGGTCTTCTCACTCTCAAGTGCAGCCTCTAAAGAGTTGACAAGGTTCTGTCTCTAAACTACAGAACTGCCCATGTCATTCTGCAGTTGAAACCCACAGGATAACATCCAAGCTCCTTTGTGCCTTCTCCTTGCCTTCATTGCCTGCTCCAAACTCAGCAAGATGGTCCTGTTGGGGTTTCCCACTCTCCCTCCTACTTCCAACCTCTGCACGTGCGTTCAAGCTGAACCCTATACCTAGAATAGCCTTCTCAGTCTTGTTCTCCCTCTGCTTGGCTAACTCCTGCTCATCATTTTAGGCTGGTCCAGATTCTCATCTCCTCTAGGTCTCCCTCCCTAAATGCACCAACTCTCTCAGCTGCCTTAATGTGTGTATCAATTATTGCACTTTACTCATTGTGTTATAATTATCTTTGTGCATGTTTGCCTTTCCATGAGACCTTAATGATGGGAAATGCCTTATTCATTTTAGATTCTCCATCTTTGTGTAATGAATGAACTTATGAAGTATGCAAATATGAGTATAATAAAAACATATACTCAGACGTCTTCCTATATTCATATGGCCCTAGCAGGACCCAGGTTCCCCAGACCATCTTCTGTATCCTAGAGAGTGAGTGGAGTCCAGATATCAAGGGATGCTGCTTATAAACCCTTACTTAAAAAGCAATGAAGAGACACCCCTAGAATGTTTCCATTATGGTCAGAGACCGTCACTGTCTCTGGTAAACACGAGCCTGAGAGATCTTGACTGGAAAAGATGTCCTCCTCATCATGGAATCCAGACAGGTAGTGGCTGAGATTTTAAAATTAGAAGTTCTCGGGGTGGCCCCATGGCCAAGTGGTTAAAGTTCCACACACTCCACTTCGGCGGCCTGGGGTTCACAAGTTCAGATCTCAGGTGTGGACCTACTCCACTCATCAGCCATGCTGTGGAGGTGTCCCACATACAAAATAAAGAAGGATTGGCACAGATGTTAGCTCAGAGCTAATCTTCCTCAAGCAAAAAAAAAAAAAAAAAGAGGAGGACTGGCAATGGATGTTAGCTCAGGGCAAATCTTCCTCACCTCACCAAAAAAAAACCCAAAAGACAAAAAAAAATCCCCAACATAATCTCCAGACAATCCCCAACATAAGCACCTGGCCTTTTCTCTCCCTCTTCTTTTACACAAACCCTCTGCTTCTCCTCAGATCCTGCATTAACATTTTCCATCTTCAATGCTCCTTGCATGTGATATGTTTCTGGTAACAAAATAAAATAAAATAAAATAAAATGCTCCATTTTCTTCATCAACACTTAAAAATAATGCCAGCCATTCTTCAGGTCTCAGCACTGAATCAGTCTATTACAGCCAAAAGTAATCATTTCAGCCTTCAAAATGCTCTAACACTTATGCTCTGTACTTCTTAGTTAACATTATGTACTTAACATTTGCATAGTTCTTTATGGCTATAAAACTGCCTTATATTTTGATTACTCTTTTCAAATATGGATGTCAAATCAATAGACAAATTGCTCAGAGAGTTCAGCATCATGTTCTTATACTTTTGCATGTTGCCATGACTCCAAACATACACCCATTGTAACAAACATAATAAACATTTGCTGATAATGTTGATAGCCCCATTTTTTGGCTCCACACAGGAAAAATAATAATCAAAAATGAAATCAAACCTTCATGGATAATCTGGAATGAGTCCTATTCATCTAGGCCTCTTCAACCAGCCATATATTTTCTATAAAAGTAATAACACGTCTCTTGACATTGTCGGGCAAAGAATCGTTGGCTGTATCAGAATGAATAAGCCAGAAGTAAGAAGAAGACATGTCTGCTGGTGAGACAAGCTTGAGATGGGGATAGGGAGGAAGATCAGCCATCACTAGGCAATAATAATTACCCCTCTGTTTAATCAACCATAGAAATATGGTTTTTAGAGAGTGTACCAGTGGTCAACAGTTTGGCAAGAAATTAGCATCAGGGAGGTCCAAGAAAAGATAATAGAATCTCATAAAAGATTCACACGAAAAGAATGGCAACATGGAAGTAGTGTAGAACAGTGATTAAGAGGCCAAAACTTGATGACAAGTATATGTGCTTAGATCCCAACCCTGCAACTGACTTGTCGTAAAATTCTCCTCAATTTGAGGAACTTCATGTTCTTCGTTTCACAGGCTTGATTGTAAGAATTAAATAAAATGTAAAAGCATTTACTATATATATGGTAAACACTCAGTAAATATTGGTTGCTGTTACAAATAGTATAGTAATGCTATTATTGTTATTGCTTGTTGTTGTTATCAATTGAGAATCTAAGGATAGGCAATATTTGAAATGCCAGATTAGCAGGCAGGTAGTGAACTTCAAGAAAAATTCTCATCCATTCCTGGACAATCTTGCTGGAGCAAGCATGGCTAGAACCTTAGCAATAAAAATCTGGAACTACAATCAAGGCAGGAACACATTAACTAGATTTGGTCTGCAAAAGGTAGAGACTTGGTCTCAGGGACAACTTTTAGCTATTAGAATTTGGCAATTAGTCACAGAGGCAGACTTGTTACAAAGGTTCAGAGACAAAGCTATAACTTCTTCAATGTCCATCAACTACTGAAATGCATGAACCCAGAGCACGGTAGGGACTGAGCCTGCTGATGAACATCAAATGACTAGGGGTAGTGGGGTAGGGGGAGAGGATGACCACGACAAAGTTGAAACAAAAGCACATAAATAGAATTGGATCCATATACCCAATAGATGTGTAGCTGGCATGTTGGAGACTCAGGAGAGGCAGGGGTATAGTCCCAATCTGAATCCGAAGGCCTGAGAACCCAGAGAGCTGATGGTGTGAGTTCCAATCCAAGTTTGTTCGAGTCTAAAGGCAGGAGAAGACTGAGGTCCCAGCTCAAAGGCAATCAGAAAAGCAAATTCTCCCTTACTCAGCCTTTTTGTTCTACTCACGCCTTAAGTCAATTGAATGAGCCACACTCACATTGAGGAGAGCAATCTGCTTTACTCAGTCTGCAGATTCAAGTGTTAATCTCACCCAAAAACACCCTTACAGACACACTTAGAATACTATTTAATCAAGTATGTGGACATACCATTGCCCAGTCAAGCTGACATAAAATTAGCCATCACAAACACCTACCATTTATCAGGTAACGTGTGAGGCACTACAATGGTAGATTCCTGTGGCCTACAGTTTAGACAGTGCTGCCAATAGGACTTCCAATGTTGATGGAGCTGCTCTGTGTCATTCAATATAGTAGCTACTAGCCACATGTGGCAACTGAGCACTTGAAATGTGCCTTGTGCACCTGAGAAACTGAATTTTAAATTTTAACTTTAATTCATTTAAATATAAACAGCTACGTATGGCGAGTGGCGACCATATTGGATAGTGCAGGTCAAGGGAAAGAAGTTTGCAAAAGAGTAACCCAACGAGTAATTATAAAATGTGAGACTTATGCAAGAAAAGGTTAAGGTTCTGGTTGAGGGATGGTAGGGCAGAACTTACTTAGATAGAATAGTCAGAGCAGTTCTCACTGAACAGGCCATCAAAGTTTAAGCTAAAGCCTAAAGAACCAAATCTTGAGAAGGCGCAGTCAGATGGAAAATTGAAGACTAGATTCCAGGCAGGAAGAACCACATACACAAATGCCCCAAGGTAGGAAAGTTTGTGTTTGCTTTGAGCAACTGAATAAACCATAGTCGACTGGAGAGTGATGGAAAAACGTGTTTAAGAGGAAAACAAGGGCAGCCTCTTACAAGAGTTGCAGGCCGCAGTAGGAGCTTGGATTTTATTTGAGGTAATTCACGTTTACATTTTTTAAAAGATCATTGTGGCTGATTGCTGTGTGGAAGATATATGAGCCTTTGAATAAACACTTCATGTATGTGCGCGCACGCATGTGTGTGTGTGTGTGTGTGTGTGCGCTTGAGTGATTTGCTAGTTCAGTTCTCCCAATCAGAATATAATCTCTTCAATATTAATGTGTATTGTATTCAAATGAATATACACTTTGCATCAATATTAATTCATCTATAATTAATGACATGTATATACATATGTTCTTGAGCTTTTTTTAAGTATAGAAGGAAACAACCTCCTAAGTATGTCGATAACAGGGAAGGATTCTGTAGTTAGGACTATCGACACACTTCTAAGTACCTATACCAGTTACATAAATGAAATAGCTGCGTAAAAAGACCACAAGATTATCCTTTGACTCTTGAGAGAGGTCAATTTCTGGCTGTAGAAGAAAGAAAAGGAGGAATTTAACAAGTTAAAAACGACAACCGTGAAACTAATCTCAGGTAAAGGGGACGCATGGAGAAAGATTAAAGCAACTGAGGTTAATTAATTAACCCAGAGAGGAGAAGATTAATGAATTATTGTGAGGATGATGTAGAACTACCATTCAGAGGATAACGTCTAGTTGGGTTGCATTAACACCCAAGAGAGAACCGAAGCCAGCAGACTCCAACTGCAAAAGGTGCTGTTTATGGCTGTGAAACTCTGGAATCGGTGAGGAACGCAGAGCCCTGTCCTGTGGAGGTCTTTAAAACAGGGTAGATTCTCATCAGTCTCATTTAAAAGGTTTAAGTGTGATCCTGCCTAAAGGCAAGGTGCTGAAGGAATGACTTTTCAAGGTCCCAGCCAGTCAGCCTGATAAGACCACACACAGCTGATTCTGTGCTGATTTTCTTTTGTTTACCCATATCTTATTGTTTTACACCACCATGTGGCCGCGCTGAGTAGAAATGTTATAAATTTTGAATCTGAACATAGGCCTTAAGAAATATCAATAGCGTATTTTCATACCATTAGAATTGCAGTCTGGTTAGAAATATTCAATCTGTAAAGTCACCTGGCATGAATACGCTTATGTATCATGATCCTTTCCTGGTATTAGTTTGGAAAACAAAACTGGTACCTATCCTATTAATAATAACACGTCAAATTCTTTTATTGTGCATTTGCCATTCTATAGGAATGGGATTTGATTCACAATAAGCTGAGTTCCTGACATAAAAATCTTTTATTTTAGATGCATATATATTTAAAAGCTGGATTCTGAACCTTTTACATTTAACAGATGTATTAAGTAAATTAAATATGACTTCAGAATCAATTTTGTAAAATGAATTCAAATTTACTATGAAAAGAATAGTAGATTTTCTTGCAGGAAAACAATAACCATTGACAGCTGACTGAGGGCATCATGTTAAAAATAATTTTAGATATAGCACATTAGGCCACTGTGCTTCCTGGTACCCTTCCTCTTTAATTTATGCAATAAATACATCAGCATCCATTAGCATATTAAGCTCCCATATGAGCTAAATGTTGCACTGGGTTCCACGTTGGACAAATTGAATTGACAAAGCCGTCTCTATCACTCCACTCCCAGGCCGCCTCCACTATAAAAGCCTTCTGTGAAAAATGGGCAATGAGGTAACCCTAGGGCAGACCGCTTGTCTTAGAATTCTAGTCACTCTGTAGGCCTCAAGTTCTTTGTAACAAGAATTTCATTTTTTTTATTTTAAATAAATAAATAAGATAATGTTTGGTTATTAAGTCAACAGATATTTGTTGGGTAACTACCACACCAGGCACTGTTCTGAGCACTGGGGATAGAGCAATGAATAAAATAGACAGAAATCCCTGCCCTCGGGAAGCTTACATTCCAGTAAAGAGCCAGACAGTGAATATTTTAGGCTCTGGTATGGATAGTATTGGAGTGTGATCAGGGCAGTCCTCACTGAGAAAATAACACCTGATAAAGACCTGAAGGAGGTGACCAAGGAGGTGAGAGGGTATCTAGGGAAAGAACATTCCAGGACAGGGACTATGAACTGCAAAATCTCAGAGACAATGGTATACTTGTTCATTTTGAGGAACAGCAGGTGGACAGTTTGTCTGGAGCAGAATAAGTGAAATGAGATTAGAGAAGCAATGTGTGACCAGATGGCATACGGCTCAAATGCCATTTTAAAGACTGATTTTTACTCTGAGTGAAATAGGAAGCCCTTGCAGTTTTAAGCACAGGAGTGACCTGCTCTGACACACTAATTTTAATGGAATTGTTCTGACTGCTGTGTTGAGAATAGATGATGGGGAAGCAGGGAGTCCAGTTTGGAGGCTGTTTGCAATAATCCAGGTGAGACCTGATGGACCAGATGGTATGCTAGAGGTGATGAAAAGTGGCAGGATTCTGATATAAGTTAAAGGTAACCTGACCAGAATTTTATCTTGGATTGGATAGAGAATGTGAGAGAAAGAGAAGAGTCAGTGATGACTGCAAGATTTTTTGCCTGAGAAATTGGATAGATGGAGACCACTAGAGACTGAGGGAGGGGAAGTAAGGAGAATCAGAGTCTTGGGTATGGGTATGCTAAGTTTGAAATACTTATTAGGTGTCTAAGTAGAGATGTTGAGAAGCCAGCTTCTATAAGAGTCTGGAGACCCAAGAAGAGGTTTAAACTCAGCATGTAAATCTGAGAGTTGTCAATCCACAGAGGGCATTAAAACTATAAAACTGATGAGCTCATCAAGGGATTGAGTATAGAAAGAAAGAGGAGTCCAAGCATTGTGCCCTGGGGTGCTCCAAAGTTAGGAATCCAGGGAGATGAGGAGATACCAGCAAAGGAGACGGAAAAGAGCAACCAGTAAGACAGGAGGGAAACCAGAAAGAGCAGAGTTGTGGAAGCGAGCGGGAAAGCAGACACTGCAGGGGGGAACAAGCAGTTGCATCTCTTGCACCTGAGAGTGTGTGGAAACTGAAGACTGAGAACTGAACCATGGCACGTACAGCATGGAGACCACTGGTAGCATTGACAAGAGCAGTAGCGTGTGAGCAGAGTGAACCAGGAGGAATGCGAGCCTTGCTGGAGTAACTTCAAGAAGAGTGTTTTGTTTTGTTTTTAGAGAAGGAAAGAACTAAGATGATAACTGGAAGGAAGGAGATCAAGAGAGGCTTTTAGGGTGTTTTGTTTTAAGTTCATAGGAAGAACAGCATTTTTGTGTGCTGGTAGACAAACTCGAGGAGAAAAGGAGAAATTGAAAGAAAGGGAAAGAGAGGGAGGGAGAGACAGGGGCGAAGAGAGAGAATTGCTGGAGCAGATTCCATGGGCAGGCACAACAGGCTGGGATCTGGTGCAAGAGTGTGGGTGGGATGGGTTTATTCTACTCTGTAAAATGCTTTACATGGTGTTTAGCACTTAGTAAAGGCTCAAAACTGACGGATGTTAAACCACCAACTGTCAATTAAAAGGGTTTGGCTAACATGATCTTACAGTTCCAATGCAGCTACAACATTCAATAGGTAAGTGTAAGTAAGTTGAATAGAACAATAACAACAAAATGAAACATTTAGAGGCAACGTTGAATTACACTGACTAGCATCTAGGACATTGGTCTAAAAGGTAAATAGAGATACCTGAAGGAAAGCGGGAAGAATGATGGGTTACTGTTTGCACTCGAGTCATGAAGTGAATCAGCCAGAAGCACGATCCCACTAGGTACCTGACTCCTTGTAGATGCCCTGCGCTGATTAATTAATTACTTTGCCCTTTGTAAATTCAGCATGATGAAAACCTCTATCTCCTGCCTCACAAATATCACATGGTGTCATGTTATTTCCATGCTATTTTCATGTTCTTCCACTGAATTTTATGCTGATTCATAAAGTCTAAGCTGTAGGGCAGAGCTCTGGTGGGACCCAGACAGAGGAAGGTGGGGGGTAAGTCATAAATGCCATTTCCACTGGGAAGAAAATGGAATTGGAGCAATTACAATCTCAACTGTGTTCCTAATATGAACATAGCTTTCCATAAAAAGTATCTCAGCAAACATGTAGCTTCATGAAACCATATTTTGTTATTTAATACTAGCACCTTTTTACTATTATAATAATTGTGCTTCCCTAAGGGCAGGTAATAATTTCAATGATTCTTAATTCGTCACTTATTTCAATATAAATTTGGAGATATGTTCCTTTGGAAAAAGATGAGCCCCCAGGTGTAATAAAATCATCCTTAAGAATGTAATAATTTGACAACACGCCATTACAGTAAAAGCAACTTTGGAGAAATATTAATAAAAATACTAAAACTTCTACTTTTACGTTGGCGAACTCAAAACCAAATCACTAAAAGCATTAAAAATGCAGGAAAGCCCTAGAAACCCACTGTGGCTATCTATCTCCCCTGTTCTCACAATCATTCCACTCCAAGGATGGCAATCACTAACATGATAGAAGCAATCAGTTTATGTTCTACCCAACTCAAGCCAGTGGGTCTGCCATCCAGAACTACCTTTCCTGTTTTCTGCATGTTTCAAAATTGCAAAGTTTCTTTCCTGAACTCTGCACAGTAATTTTAGTACAACGTATGTATTGTCCCTGAAGAGGAAACAGTAAACTGAAATATTTAAAGGGGCCTGTGGCCAGAACGTGTAGAAGCTGACGTCTGACTATTGATTGACAGTTATACCAGTGCTTTTCACCTGTTGCTCAACCTAATAATTTGTTTATCTTAGAGAAACTATGTCAAATCTGGCCCACCACATATTTTTGGAAATAAAGTCTTGCTGCAACACAGCCCCACTCATT
Organism: Equus quagga; assembly: GCF_021613505.1. Taxonomy (NCBI): domain Eukaryota; kingdom Metazoa; phylum Chordata; class Mammalia; order Perissodactyla; family Equidae; genus Equus; species Equus quagga. The sequence continues at coordinate 47,003,727 of NC_060270.1, forward strand.
TGTTTATTTATTGTCTATAGCTGCTTCCGCAAGGCGAAGTTGAGGAGTTATGAGACCACATGGCCCACAAAAGCCTAAAATATTTACTATCTGATCCTTTACAGGAAAAGGTTGCCCAAGCCTCGTTTAACTAATGGCTGGTGTCCTCATTAATTGTTGGGCCGTAGTTAGGTATCCAAATGCTAACAGAAGGCGGAATCAGAGTACAGAATCAAGTCATCACCTAAAGAACCCAACTTCTATAAGTACAGTGTGTGCTGTCCTTGAGAGTGAGATTTTTACATTTTTCATTGATTTCCTAAATTCAGAATTTATTAAATGAATTTCTATTAGGTGACAGGCACCCACATGTCAAGCAGACTTCCTTTTGAGGTTATCATGGGAAGACAATTTTTCCAAGTGTTTCTATCAAAATGCAAATGTTTGAAATTCATTTTTGTCCCTCTTTAGTCTATGATTTTTATAACTTGTTTTCTACCTCACACATATTCACACAGCATCAAAACCTCCTAGCTCACTTTATCGTATTGTTAAATTAGGGTTTTGAAAAATATAAAAGGATTCTTAAAAGATTAGTTATTCTTAAATTATTGTCATTTATTTTGAAATGTCAGTGGACAGATGCTTTCCTATACCACATGTGTGAGAAGAAATATATTGAACTGAATAATCCTCCAAATGGTGGTATTTTTTTTCCACTGTTAATTTTTAAAGTCCTAATTTTTGTCTGTCCTGAGCAAGAATCTAAACATTTTAATTTTTTCAACAGAGTACCATAGTAAGTTTATAGCTGCTGTGCCTTAGACAACCTATATTTAGGGAAGGAAAATTCCTAATGCAGTTTACAATGATGTCAAGAAACAACATGTATCTGCAGGCAAAGATAAGAAAAACATTCAGGGGGTACACAGTGATAGCTCTACTTAAATAAATAAACTTTTGGTACTAGTGATTAGGTACACAGGATTATTATATGTTTAATTGGCCAATGTGACAATTTGGAATTACTTCCAGTCTCATTTAATTGGATTCGGAGTCTCTGGGGAAAAGAAATAGAGAGGCCTAGCAGAGAAACAGTCATAAAAGTAAACTGTTTTTCTAAAGGGTGCTAAGCAATGAATTAATATCCATTTTTAATATCCCCTCAGCTTAATAAGACTAACGCAATGATTCTACAGACTAGATACTAAAACCAATTCAATTAAACAGAAAGGTTGGGGGAGGGGAGTGTCTGTTGAATTGGAAAGTTTTTATTTTCAATTTTAAGGAGGCTAATTTAATCAAAGGTGAATAATCTTTAACTCAAGTAAAGTCTGAGATATGCTTAAATACCTGCATAATCGTTAGCTATACATGCTGTGCTAGGTTTGAAGGTATTTTGGAGTCCATAAAATATGTTACTCTATAAATGCTTGGAAGCTTAATAGGAAGCCACCAGAACAAAGCGTTCTCCCGCAGTCTTTAAATATTCTTATACTGTACAAACAGAAAAACCATCTAGAAGACAAATGGCTTGTTGCTACTCTTACAGTTTTAGTTTAGCTACCAAAAAACAAAAAACCTACTTTCTACATTCTAAAACATGCCTTATGCTTTGCTCAATATTAGTCTAGTCAGTACATTAAAAAATCTTCTTCCTGAGTATTTATATATACTCGCTGTTGGGTTTTCCTTCTGTCCCATAAATTTGTTTTTTAAAAAAATCTGTCCTTGTTCTTAGGAGTGCCATGATTGCTGACTACATGTTCTGGCTCTGTGGAAGAAGTGACCAGTGTGTAAGCAAGCTCATCAAACTGTATTGGCAGGTAAAAATTGATGCCCCAACCAGGGAGGAGGAGCCCGTCTCATTTTTAGAACCAAAATGAAGGATTGGTGCTTAAAAGACTGCTGAAAAGGTAGCTCTGGGCATATCAATCAGAAGGACACCACTCAGTAGTAATGTATTTATAATGAAGTAGATGTTCTGAGACTAATTTTAAGGGCAAAATTCAAGGTTGTTAACCCTTGGCCCATACTTCAGTTTTACAACCCAATAAAAATTTGAGGCATCCCAGGAACTGTTTTCCCAGGCATGCTGCTGTAATGACATGATCTTTTAAAATATGAATATTGTATTTTCATAGATTCTTCTTGATCTATGACCTATAAAAGCAGATGCTAGAAGTAATACTAATTACATAATAAAAGAAAATGCAGAGGCCAGTCGTATTTCTTGGGTAACATTTAGTATTTGGAAACATAACCAATAACAAAGTGCAGATGTTCTTTCTTCTTCTTATTCAAAATGGCAGCAAGAACTCATCCCAAAGGTCAATGAGATGTCAAGAAGAGAGTCATTATTTCTTAGAGTTATAAGGAGAATTTAGAATTTACTGGTTCAATCTCCCTCACAACATACAAAACTGTTCTCGTGCTATCCTCCCCCCACAAGTTATCAATGACTTTCTGCTGAAATATGTCCAAAATGAAGAGCTCACTTATCCCCAAGAAATAACATCCAATTTGCTAATTATTGAACTGTTTTCCTCATTTAAAGTAGATTTCTACTCCCTTAAAACTTCCATCAAGTGGGTCCCCAGTGAAACCACATGCACCAAATGGAAATTCATTTCCAAATAAAATATTTCAAATATTTGAAAATCGACAACAAAAGCCAACTGCCTCCTCTGTGTCTTCTCCTATCCAGACTGTGTGGGGTGTTTTCTTCCTTGTATTTCAAGATGATTTAATTTAATTCGATATGAACCTTTTGAAACAACTAGAATAAGATCTGCTAAAATAGCAGTATGAAAGTAAGAAATAATCAGCAACAGTGACACACCCTGATTTTCCTCACATTTTCACTGTTGTGTCTTGGTCCCTAGTATTCTCTCTATATATTGTGTGTTATCCTCATTAGACAGTAAAGTCTTAGGTTTACCATATAAAATTCTCTGTAATTTGTATGGTCTATCTAAATATTTGGAGCTCAATTTACATACTACAAAAAATAAGCATTTAAATTAGTCCTAGTATACTTGAGACCTATAATTATTATGAAAAAAAAAGTTGACCGTCAGGTAGACAAAACTTTAATATCAAAAAATTATTAATTTGCTGATAAGTTTAAGATTTTCCTAAGGGAATCTAGAACAGTAGTAGTTGCCTATAGGCATGTGAATAAATAGTTGTAAAGAATTGCTAGATATGAAAAATAAGCAAATCATATGAGAAGTAGATATAGTAAAGGAAGGACTTTTCATTAAAGGATTTCAGAGGCTTCTGGAGAGAGGTGGGGAAGGAGTTAAATCTTGAGGATTAGATAATATTCAGCAGGCCCAGCATAGTCTAGGTCCCAAATGATCGCTTGTTTTAATTTATTCATTCATTAAACAAACATATATTAAGTACCTATTGTGTTTTCTACATTGAAATAGGAAAAGATGTGTCCAATGTTGGTGCAACCCAAGACAGATTAAGAGCTTAAAATTTGGGGCCAGCCCTGTGGCTGAGTAGTTAAGTTCGCTCAATCCACCTCAGCAGCTGGGGGTTCATCGCTTCGGATCCTGAGTGTGGACCTACACACTGTTCATCAAGCCACGCTGTGGTGGCATCCCACATAGAAAAACTGGAATGACTTACAACTAGGATATACAACTACATACTGGGGCTTTGCGGAGAAATAAAAAGAGGAAGATTGGCAAAGATGTTAGCTCAGGGCCAATCTTCCTCACCAAAAAGCATCAAAAGAAAAGAGCTTGAAATTTTTGTAAATAATTTTTTTTGTTTCCTTCAGCTTTCAAAGAGCATCTCTATTTTAAAAGAGTATCTCTATTTTATTTACCTCAAACTAAGAAAAAAATCTCCACTTACCAATACATGCATGTTTGCTATATAAAAAAGGAATAAAACAAATACTATTATTTTACTACTGTGCCTTAATAATAGATAAGAAAAACATATTTCTCTTTGTGTTCTCTTTTTCTCCTTTAATCCGAAGCAATTTGGTATATCGGGAAAAAGCCCTATTCCGGAAGTCAAGCCTGATTCAGTCCAAGTTCTAACACCAAATAGTTATCTAATCTGAGGCAAGTTAGTCTCTAGAGGAGTTTCAACTAGAAAATAAGAGATCACTAGCATAAAGTATTTGAGAAGGTCTATTCTTTAGCACTGAATCTCATATTTTTAGGCACATCCAAAAATGATGCCACAAATTTCAAGAAAAAAAGAAGTAATGTAATTAGAAATTGCATCCTGCAAATAAATTCCATAAGCTACATCCCTCTAGCCAGCCCCAACATCAGCACACCACACCATTGTCTCACCAGTTATGTGCTTCCTTCTGCCAGCCAACCTCTCCCTGATGTCACTTCAGACATATACACCTTCCCCCCAAACTTTATTCTGTCCTAAATCCAAGTGAGTTTGGGGGCATTGCCAGAGAGTGCCTAGTCCATGTCAACTTTAAAGACAGGGATGCCCCACTACCCAAACCGCCATCAATTACACTGGTGAATTTAAGAATGTCCCCAAACATCACAGACTGGAAGTTGTATCTGCATGTATAGACATTTATAGACATCCATTAAGGCTGAACAGACAGGGGCTATTTTCACTACCTTTCTAAGTGGAGAAGTTACTATACATCTTTCTTTCAACCACATAAAATCCCAACCACTCTGGCCAGTGATACTTTTTAGAAATCTTAAACAGGAAGTGGAAAATTTCAGAATGTACGAATTTGAGAAGCGGTCTACACCTACTCTCATAGACCATTGACTTAAAAAACTCTTAGACGCAAAAGAACAGACCTTTGCTTTGGTGAGCAATTTGGTGAACAATTTGGTGAACACCTTTCAATTATATTAAGAATATTTTTCATATCATCAACCCAGCAAGAAAAAAAAGGCATAAAGCTCTATACTATATGACAGCTCACACTGGGATACAGCCCTTTGAATAAAAGTGTTTGCACATAGTATTCTATAATAGCATCACTTCTTCTAGAGAGGGTTGGAAATAACTTGTTACAACTGTACTTGCATGCATGTCTCTGCAACCTAATACCTGTCTTCTGTTATCAGCGACCTTCCTCTTCTCAAACACACCTCCCAAGACCTTAGTACAATTCTGAACTCATAAGCAAAATGGAAAGTCCCTAGTCAGACTTAGAATTAGCTATTTTGAAGCAGCAACCCTTATTTATTTATATGTTGCTCCTAAGTAATAATATTATTCCAAGAAGAACTTTATCATAAACTCTAGTCCTCCTCCCAAGCCCTCTTAGATCCATGGCTAGATTCAGGAAATAAGCCAACAAGACTCGATCTTCCACTCTTATTTTCCCGCCTTCACTTTCAGCCATGCTCTCAGCCATGTGGGTTGTCTCATGCGTGGCTTTATCTCCTGCAGTGTGAGTAACAGAGCCAACTCTGGTCCACATGGCTCAGAAAAGTGGAATGAAAAAAGGTGATAACAGCTAATTTTGTTGCAAAACTCCCACAAGATGATTGCAGAGGAACCCCACTAAACAGAGGCAAGCTACCTGATCTACTCATTCCCTATCTTAATTGTTCTTATTCCTTTCTTTTCCTTTTTTGAGTCAAAAGCCTTCTAAGGGGGCCAGCCCCATGGTGTAGTGGTTAAGTTCAGCACGCTCCACAGCCTGGGTTCATGGGTTCAGACTCCAGGTGTGGACCTACACCACTCATCAGCCATGCTCTGTGGTAACCCACATATAAAGTGGAGGGAGATTGGCATAGATGTTAGCTTGGGTCTAATCTTCCTTAAACAAAAAAAGAGGAAGATTGGCAACAGATGTTAGCTCAGGGCTAATCTTTCTCAGGAAAAAAAAAAAAAAAAACTTCTAAGCATCTAATTCAATTTACAAGCATCCACCTAGAAACAATACTCATAAACACACAGAAAAAAGTGTGCTTACTATTTATCTGATTGCATTGGAAAGTGATCTCCTACACATAGTCAGAATACCAAAGCAGCATTTATAGAGAATTATGGCTTTCTCACTCTTCAAGAAGGTTGTACAATTCTTCTGGAATAAGAAATTGAAATATCATATTTGACATCACATCAATGACAATGTTTCATTTTAATGGCAATAAGAGGTAAAACCCTGATTTACAGTCTCTAATAGCAAATGGACTCAGAGCTCCTACAGCTCACAATCTCTCAAATGGGTAGGTATGTGTCAAGAAATACCAAAATTTGTATTACATCATTTCCCTTGTCCTCAAGTCAATGAGATTATCTTTGTTAAGTCCATATCATCAAGACTGTGTCAGCATTTTGTTTCAATTTTAAAGCCATCTGAACAAAAAGTGACCTTCATAAAAGATAATCCATTTTCTGAGTGTCTGTAGATTTTTGTCCCTAGAAACTCTCAAGACTGTCTGTCTCACTCCCAGTATTGGAAAATTCATGTTATTATTTGACTCCAGCAACCTCATTTAGAGTAGGAGCTTGACTAAAAAAGCTCATGGTTTTTCAGCAGCATCTTTAGGAGTAAATTCAGCATTTCAATCAAAAGATTTGCCTCCTTTATGGGAATAAGATATCAGCCATGATACAGCTAATCCTGGAATGAACTTCTCACTATCAATTTATTCTAAGAAGGGGTTTTCTTTTCTGTTAAAAAATTTTAAATAATTAACCAAACCAAATCACTTCTGAATCTCTTCTCTGGGTTACCAACAAACTTCTCTAATAGAAAAGAACTTCATGGTATGCTCTTCTATCTTGACAAAGATCTACTGAAAAGGCACTGATTTGGGTTCTTGGCTCTGAAGAAGTTGAAGACTTTCACAGGAGTAAAAGACCTCTTTTGGGATTGTTGGAAGGGCTGTTGACACCAAAACAGGCCCATGTAGAAAGCCTGACGTGCGGAGCATCTTTCCTCAGTGAAGCAGCAAAGGCTGAGACAGTGCCAACTTCACAGGTCCTCCATCTGTGCAGAGAATACCAAGACTTCCCATCCAATTCAAGTGGTATTTGGCATTGAAATGTTCACCATCTTAAAGATAGCAATGGCTTAAATGGTTTCCAAAGAGGGATCACCAAAAAGAAATACTTCTTTTGTGTAATTAGTCTACTTTCAAAGGATAAAATCAGGAGCTTGTTGCACTGAAAGATAAAAAATTTACCCAGCCACGTGCTTGAGGAAGATGGTGCAGTCTGTGGGTCCCTAAAGCCCTCCTGTGGCTTTCAGGGGTTCACAGACCACAGGTTAAGACTCTTGCACTATTCCTTCTCTTTGCAGCAGCCCTTTTTCCCTTTGGTATTGGACCTCACAGAAGACACTGCTTCTAGCACTCAGAGCGAAAAATAGCACCCAGACTGTTGGTGTCATATATGCTTCCTTAAACTGCGCTGTGGTCATTCAAGCTTGAAACCTTCCCATTCTAGTGTCTTCAGGCTCCTCTTAAATTAGTGGACACCCTTCTTCTTTACTCTTCAACTGTACTTGTCACTGATACTCATTCAGCAAATATTTATGGAGCACTTATTAGTGACTATGGGTTAGACACTGTGCTATGTGTTGGAAATACAGCAGTGAACAACACAGACCCACCCTGTCTTCAAGGAGCATGGATTCTCCAGCGCAAAATATTTACCAGGAAAAACAACTCGTACTCAAATTAGATACCACTGCTTCTTAATCTGTTGTACTTCCACGGTACCATCAAAGTGAATTGCAAAACATCTCAATACATATTTGCTAAATTAAGCAATCAACCAAATTAAATATCGGTTTGACATAAAGCTCAAACCAATAATGTAGAGAATATTTTGGAACAGTTTTGTTTACAATTAAAAAATTCAGTGCTCGTATGAATTCAACAAGTATTTCTGTGTGTGTGTGTGTGTGTTTTAAGTTGACAATTGTGGACAAGTTTTGTGCTTTAGTGGAGTTTGGGATTCCTCAGAATTTTTGAGGTTGCAGATGTCCAAGAGTCTTTTCTCTCATTGGTTTAAGTGCTCACAGATATCTCCATGCAAATGCTAAGGTCTTAGCTATTAGCTTCTTCTTTCCAATGTGGCAATTAAGACAGCAGCAAGCTAATGGATTTCTCTGCACTAACCAGAGAATGACGTAGGATAGCTTAACACTGAACGTACATCAATCCCTTATACTAATAACAAAGACTAACTTTTTCACTCCAGTTCTTTGTTTTTCTTCTGGATATTGCAAAGTCATCCTAACATTAGTCATATACTTGGTAAAAATTTGTGATATTTCAATGTCAGAATAAAAATAAAATCTTAAATATGAAATAATAGGCAAAATAAGGTCAAGGAACCAGAATTTTTTTATTATCTTTAACAAAACACCTACATATTCTAGAGAAGAAAGATGTATTCTCTCTAAAGATTTGCTTCCATATGAAAAATTTTCCACAGAAAGGAACAAAATAGAAATACTATATGAACATTTTTCTTAATGACCTATATTTATGATCTATTTATCTATTTATTTGGCCTTGTCAGGCAGAGAGTTTACAAAACATTTGGACAAGGAGTGTCTGAAAGCAGCCCAGGTCTTATAATATTTAGATTAGATATAATTTGAGAAGCACCAAAGCCACTCACCTAAAAATATTTTTCCTGTGAATTGCCATGTATCATGCTTAAATTCTCACCATTTAGCATGGAGTCTCTAGTCATCCCCAAGTCATATGGAAAAGAAATTTTATTTGAAAGTGTTTAAGTCATTATTGAATGACCCCTGAACACAGTTGTGTGAATTAGTTTACATGAGACTTCTTAGTCTCTTTGGAAACATGAAAACAGAATCCTGAAGGAACAAGATGGAAGGAAAGGTAGGCTCTGATGAGGAAAGGTGACAGAATGTTCTGGAATATAGGGAATGTAGGCTCAGCAGAAGGACCTTATGAAGGCAAAGGATATCTGTGCTTAACACTGTGAAGGAAAGGAAGCAAAAGAATATAGGCAATAAAGAGCAGTAGAAAGAGGTCGGGCCTGAAATTCCCAAGATGTAACTTCTAGTTCCAATGCTAGAATTTGATTTGGGATAAGTCGTTTCATTTCTATATTAGTCAGCTATTGCTACAATAATGCTGTGTAAACAATCACTCTAAAACTCAGTGGCTTATAATAATAAGCAGGCTGGCTTGGATTTGACTGATCTAGACTGGTCTTGGCTGGGCTTGACTAGGCCTAGCTCCAAGCTGCAGAGAGGCCCAACTGTGATCCACATGTCTCTCATCCTCCTTTGACCAATGGCTACCTGATGTCTGCTTTTCTTATGGCAAAATGCAGGATTCAAAGAGAGAAAGCAAAACCGTATAAGCATATTCCAACCTTCTGCTCATACCATGCTTGCTAACATCCCATTAGCCCCAAAGCAAGCCTTGTGTCAAGTCCAAGGGCAAGGGATAAGATTCTTCTGCTCACACAAAGCCAAACAAAGGTGTTGGCTATGATATTGCTACAGGTAGGAGGAATACTGAGACCAGCAACTCAATCTACCACAGCTCCTCTAGACTTCAATTTCTGCTGCTGTATGCTGAAGAAGTTGGCCTAGGTCAGTGGTTCTCAGACACTGCTCTAGTGACCAACTGCATCAGAATCACTTGGGAAAACATTTACAATATTAGATTCCCAGAGTTGGATGAGGTCTTAAAAACTGTGTTTGTCTACTGATTCTTAGGTGATTCTGATGCATGAATCTTGGCTAGATGGTCTCTTAGGCCACTGACAATTTTTTAAGTTGATGACCATAACGTTTATCTGGGGCTTCCCTAGGTACAAAAGTAGAGCATCAGATGACCTGCACAAGTAATGCTGCCTGACAAGGCAACTGATAGAAATCCATAAGCCCCAGATTCTCCCCTTAGTCTTCCCACTATGTAGATGCCTCCCGTAAGTGAGACAACCTGTGCTTCCCATTTTTAAAGGTTAACAACTGCTCCCCTCTTATCGCCGTGATATAGTTGGTTTTCTTGCCCACCTCCTATCCCCAAAGCAAACTCCTTGGCTGTTTCAGGATCCTTCCCTGTGTTCAGTGTTACATCTAGATAACAATGAGCATTGCAATATTTTCTAGTCACTTGCCTACAAAGAGATTTGTCCATTAAGCTAGGCAATATTAAAATTCTCATTTCATGAATTCTCATATTTTTCAGTTAGAAGACAGGCTAAAGAGGAAGTGTCCAAATTGAGATGAGAGCTTCCTTTCCTGGATCTTGAAAAAGATAAATGTAGAAATGAATTTCTCATCTAATTATTCATTCCTGTTTATATAGTCTTTAATGATATGTTTCCATGGCTACCAGCATTGTTAAATGCTGCCTGTGTTTCATTTTGCTTTGATGCTATTTGAGGTAGTATGCCAGTAGGAGAGGTTCACTTTTAAATGAAAGATGTAATTGAAGCATATATTTGATCCAAGGTTGAGTGTTCCTGTGAAGGAGATAGTGACCGTGACATTATTTTCTGTTTATATAGCTTTGTATAGTTCTTCTACTGATGTTCTGTTGGTGTACCAGGCAATAGGAAGGAAGAAAGGAAGGAAAGGAAGGAGGGAAGAAGAGAGGGAGGGTGGGATGGAGGAAGGAACCTAAACCACACATATTAAATTCGTGTGTACATTTCAGTACTATTACATATATTTGGTGACACTCATTTGGCCAAACTGTCAAGTAGGTGAGATTTTCTTCTCCCCTCACTGTCCCTCCTCATCAACCCCATGTGTACATGCCAAGGGCCAAAGCCTTCTTTCAAAAGTGAGTTGACTTCCGTTACTTCACCTCAGTGTGAATTTTGGTCCAAGTGCCACCTTTCCGGAGGTTGTCTGCTTTTGAAGCCCTAATTCTGGGTGAGAAACAAACAGCTTTGTCTCCTGCTAAAACAGTGTCAGGCATCCAGATCATGTAAGAATTGGGGGACAGTGCCTCAGAATGTGCCCTGCAGGGGGCAGCACACTTCATTTGTACGTCAGCGTTCTATCTGCAAACTGACTATTGAAGGTCGCTCGTTAGAAAATAGTGGCATCATATCAAGCAAGAAAATTAATCCGCAGGCACTCCTAAGAAATATTTACTTAGTACTCTTCTTCAGAAATGTTTGTAGATATATGTGTGTGTATGTATATACACACACACACATATGTATAAGTTTTGTAAAATAGATATAATTTTTTTAACAGCGCTGGCTTGGTTTTGCGGTAATCTCAGTAGGTGCTGGAGGAAGCCCACACCACTTAAATAGAGTCAGCCTTTCTTTTGCTTTGTTTCCCTTCTAAAAAGCTTTTTGGGTTTCTGACAGTTCTTAATGGAGAAAAAAGTAACCTCTAAATTTCTTTTCATTTTTTCTTATTTGAGAATGATACAGGTGTCAGAGATTTAAGGCAGTTTGGGCCGCTTTTTACTTGAACAAATTTAGGTTTAGCAGTTGGATTCCCAGGAGTCCCATGGCCATTCTGCTAGCTTGCCATGAGGATGATTTTGTTTACATAGAGGCTTTGCCTTCCAGCTTAAATCTGAGAACATGTTGATTCCTTTTTTTGTTTTTGTTTGCATCTAAAAATCAAAAATTGTTATGAGCAAAACCAAACTTAGAGGGTTTTATGGTTACCTTCTATATTTCCCATAGATTTTTATGGGTTATTGATTTCTAAGCTTGCAGAGAAATTGAGGTCACTTTTCTTTAGCAGTGGAAGATATGGAATAACTATTCCATAAAATCATGAAATTTTTTAAGCTGTGTTCACCCAGGTATAAGAAAATCTGTAAAGCTCAAAGCTTTTAATGTTTTTCATTTATATTCAGCCATCCTTTTGATGGTATTGCAAGCCAATTAAAAATAAATTCTCCTCTTTTCTTGAATTCATATGACTGCATTTTCCTCCCTAATTTTTGAAGACTGCCTACTCTACCTGTGCTATAGTTCCTGGATGAATCATTTTCTTTTTCATAAGCTGCCCTCTTCCAGATAATGAGAGCTTGGCATTTTAAATGTCAACCTTTAACATGTGGCATGATTGGCTTTTTTCTCAGGATCATAAAGTAACTGTTAAGCTAACCTATTTTTATCCAAGAAAGCATGGGTGCTGTTTTGTAGAGTGCAGTCTAAACTGGGAGTCAACAACCTATGAGAGACAGTAACCTCCAGAAAACCTCGGGAGGATATTTCAAGCCTAAACATAAAGGGATAGAAAACATCATCATTAGCATGGCAAGTCCACATTTTATTCACTCTTCATCGGGGGGGGGGGGGGGGGGGGGAGGGGGGGTTGACCTGCTTTAACATCCATATTTAAGACACAAATCAGAGATAAAACTGGAAGCATAGTGGCAGGTCTCTTAAAGATAGCACTTCATTTTATTTCATTTACTATCACGTGAAGCTGTAGTTTGTTGTTGCTATCACAGATAAGTGTGTGTGTGTATGTATATATATATGTATGTATTTATATATGTACTTTAGCAAGTCCATCACATTTCTCACAGGTGCAGTTATCCCCCTCTGAGTCATCTTAATGATGGGAAGTCACATATAGGAGGACACCTGCCCCATAATATCATCCTCCTGCAATCTGTTACCTTCTAAGATACAAAGTCTTCTGGGAGGAGCCACAGCCTGGAAGATGTTAATTACAGGCAAATGAGTGAAACAAGGAAGAAAAAGAGGTGTCTGGCTGCCAGGAAAGCTAAAACTTGAAAGAGAAAAGAAATTATGGGGAGGTACGAGTACACCACAGACAAACGCTGAGTAATAGACTCTAGCACTATAAAGACACCTTTTCTTTACAGTTGCTTTTACTGGATTCCAGACAGGCCATCATCCCTCCTTGGTCTGTGTACCACCAGGGCCATGGGGCTACCAGCTTCCAAGTTGAACACCTCTCTCACTGGAAGGCTCTATTAGAATTTTTTTTCCTTCTGCTAGATTCTGCTTCTGCCATCTGAAGCTTAATTGAAGAGCCCTTCTTATATTTGGAATCCTCTCGTGGTGCTGGTCAGGACGATAGGCCTCATTTATGAGTCCACATTGCATAAATGGCTCAGAGCAGGAGGCTCTGAGAGAGAACTGACTTCAATCCCAGCTCTGACACAAAGTAGCCATGTAGCAAAGTAGCAAAGTAGAACTACTACATATTGTACATATAAAAACTGAATTTTCCTCATCTGTAAAATGGGATAATATTGCCTCTTTCTCAGTGTTATCTTAACAAATATACAGAATAATTTATCTACAGCACTTAGCCATTGCACAATGAACACTCATTTGATTAATAAATGAGTTTTACAGATTTATTAATGAATTAAACCAAGTCTACGTAGGCAGAGTATAAGAGCAGGTTGCTCTTTGACGACAGAAAGTTAGTCCCTGCAACTCACATCTTGCCTCCAAATTAAGCATCTTTGGATTCTATCAATTTCTGCTCAATATACCCTTTTCAAGGGCATCCTTAACTTTTCCACTCAGAGTCATCTTGCGTAGTGGCCCAAAAGATAAAACAAATGCTTGGTGGAAAAAGCAGTACAAGTCTGGGTTATACGAGTCTAGGAACCAGGTCACCAGGTTCTTGTCCCAACCCTACCATTAATAAGCTGTGTTCACTGACAAGCCATACCCAAATCTAAATCCACCAGTCAAGAAATACAAACAGGAAACAACATACAGTTAGGGAAAAGAATACCTACCTTCACATAACTAAATGAAGCATAGAGATGAAACGTACAATGACAAAAAAGGGGCCCAAACTGTGTTGACATTTACCACTGAACATAGAGGCTGAATCTCATTAGTAATACCCAGTTGTGCTTATGAAATAATTGTGGGTAATGTAGCTATTTATTCCTGTAATACCTTTTGGTGATTCATTTTAAGTCACCAAGAATAAAAGCTCTGTGGCGTCCTAAAGAGTCTGGAGGCTGCTGAAACCCACACTTGTAACTCAGTTTCTATCAGCTGGTGTTTCTCTAATGTGCAAGCAGAGAAGTACTCAGGCCTTTAGAACAAGAATGTACTTTAAATTCTATTTATAAATTATATGTGCTTTGCCATTAAATAAGCTAGACCAACCCAAGCACATTATTATTTAAGTTCCCCCATCAGGAAGCCTTTTATTTAATTTTTGTAAATGTTTCTCTTTGAGACGGGCATGCTAATTGTTGGCATATCCTAAATCTAATGAGTGGCTGGTGGACAAAACTGTCTTATTGTGCCCAGTAGGTGTGAAGGGTGACTATTCTGTTTTGTGTTAGGATTATTGCTGTGAAGAGGATCTTGACCTGATTTAGGTTTGATGTGGTCCATTTGTTTCTCTGTTAGGTGTTAGATTCAAATTCTTGCTGTCTGTGAAGACAGGAATAAGATAGTCACGGAAAAAGGAAAAATGAATGTAATACTAGATCTTATGCTTCTAGGAATGTACAATCTAATTAGAAGGATGAAGAGTCGCTCAGCGTAACAAAGCATTGGTTTAGGAGACTTGGGTTCTTGTTTTGCTTCCATCTCTATTTTTGTGACCTCAGGTGAGTCACCAGAACTCACCAGGCCTCAATTTCCTTGGTTATAGAGTTGTGTGACTTTAAAATAATATCTTAGATCCCTTTCATATTTTTAGTTCTATGCTGATGGGACATGAAATAAAATTTTGCTACAAAATATGAATGACTAAAAATTAATACAGGATAAATTTTAGGCATTAAATGCTGAAGTTATTCAGCTAATGGAAACATCATATATAATCAAAACCTTAATCCTACCCCTACCCAGACTGGATAGTGGACAGCAGTGCACACACTCTTACACATAATATATAGAGATATATATATATATATATATATATATACACATGTTCTAAAATTCTATAGCATTCACATACACTTCAAAACTAAAGTAAATTAAATACTTTAGAATTTAAAATGATATTTATTAGGACTGTTTTTAAACAGGACGGGTTGCAAAAGTAGAGAATTCAAAACAACTATATAAAAATTTCCTTACCTTGGTACAAGTAAACTGTTCATAAAATCTTTGGTCATTTTCAGACAATGCAAATAAAAATTTAAATATCTTTATTCAAACTACATGAAGATATCTATAACTTTCACGTCAGTAGGCTGATAAATGTAATGGCAAAGCTGCCAATTATTCCCTTCTATTAGAAAAATACAGAACTCACAGTGAAGGCTGTTTAATAAAAAACTCCTATAAAAATCCAAGGTAATATTTCAGCATTAAAATGTTGATCATCAAGGCAAGGGCAAACAATCAATTATTACATATTTTATTCTGACATACCGTTACATTAACAAAGTCAACGTAAGAAATGGCAATCCTGGCTCTTGCATAAATGAAACAGTGAATAGGTTTATTCAAGGAAAGTCTCAAGGTAAGATATTCTGCTCTTTAGGAAAATCTGCTCTTTAGGTTAATTCTAAATTTCAAGAAAATTGAAATCTTTCCAATTAAATCTACATATGTTTAAATGGATTAAATTTGCAAAATATTTCTCATGAAATTTTATCTTTCCCTTTTCTAGAAAGTTCTAGTCATCATTCAAAATTGCATCATTATTAATGTAGTAACAAAGTGCCATATTAGCCACTAAAGGCTAAAGTCTCCCATGTCAATCATTTATAACCTTGCTTCCTTTGAATCTAATAGTGTTAACTCAAAATAAAACAGTCATAATATTCATGCATTAGTAGTACCTTCTTAGATGGATTTTATGGATTAAAGGAAATAGGATATATGAAAGCATTTATCACACTGCTAAATGAAGAGTTATTTTATCTCTTTAAATACCACTTTCTTTACTTTTTTTATGATACATAAGGCTTAGCAGAAAAGAAAGACTACGAGGGAGATTCCAATTTTCCTTTATTATTGTTTGCATATTAGGGTAGACTAACTGCTACAACAAACAACTCCAAAATTCCAGTAACTTAAAACAATAAAAGTTGATTTATCTCTCAAACTGTAGTCCAGTGTGGGTGTTCCTGATTGGTTCTCCTCCAGTCAGCAACAGGAGGACCCATGCCGATTCCATTGTGTAGCTCCATCTTCCTCCATGTCCTAGGAGCCCTCTGTCTTCAGGCAGCTGATACTGAAAGAAAATATAGGGACGTCCTAGGCAGGGCTTTATGGGCTAAGCCTGGAAAGGGTATCATTCCTGCCTACATTCCATTGGCCCACACCCAACCACATGGCCACATGTAACTACAAGGGAGTCTGAAAGATGCCTAACCATGTGCCCAGGATATACATACACATCTACATTCCAAAATTCTGTAGCGCTCACATGTACTGCAAAACTAAAGTAAATTAAATATTTTAGAATTTAACATGATATTTTTATTACTGTTTTTAAACAAGAGGGTAAAACCGGGAGATAAAACCATAATTTTCAAAAGAGAACGTGGAATATAATAGTTGAAGTCCTAATTCTGAATTCTATAAAATTAAAAAGCTGTTCACCCTTAGAAAAGTCACTTAAACCTCTCCAAATCACTTTAGTCATCTCCAATTCAGTGAAGTGGGCTGGAAAATTCCCAAGGTTCCTTCCAGATCCAATCTTGTAAGTAAAGCAATTTACTGCAATTATGGTCAGCCCTGATATTGGGAACATTAAAGGAATAATTTGATAATAATCCATAATAATTTGATCACATTTTCTAATTAGAAGTGACAGGACTTCTACTTACTGAATCACCACGACTGGACACATAGTTAAAAGGTTACAATTTGTCCAAATCCTCCAGCAAAAAGATAGAGGGGGAAAAGTCATAATATCATCATCCTGAAAATGGTTGAAGTTTATAGTTTCTGCCAGATTTATCCTGGGCAACTTGAGTGCTCTTAAAAATTTACCAGGAAGAACCAACCTCTTGGGTTTAGAAGAAGGAGATGAATTTTGTTTCTTTCTTTTTTGCTAGTCGTCTTTTCCCTCTACTTTGATTCTTTTCCTTTACCATTGATGGAGTAGCTCTCTCCCCCTGTCTCTCCCATGGTCTTTCTTGTTATACAATCTTCCTGAGCAAGTTGATTTCTCAGGTAGCAAGTAATTCTTTTGGCTTAGCTAAAGTACAAGGAGAAATTATTATAAGCTACTATTTGGAGAGGAAATGAGTTCCCCACATACACTCTTTGTTTATGGAACTATAAGCTTTAAACTTGATAAATATGAGGCTAACAACAAAGAGTTATTAGGACCCCCAAAGGTAAACACCTAATTTCAAAGCTTCTTTTTCTGTAACAGCAGAGAAAGCATAATTAATACTAGTGCACACTTAACAACAGGACACGTGGACTGATTGTTTTCCCCATTCTCTACATGACACTAGAGAAACTCACACATTGGGAAAGAATGACTCAATTGCAGAAAATTTTTGTCAAATTAAAAACTATCGTTTGCAATCCACCTTCATTTTTAGGACTGCTTACTTTTTTACAAGCTTTAATTCCTCTTCTGGGCTCTTCCTCTATTTTCAAAATGAAGAAAAATCTTTGATGGTAAAAAGTAAATTAAAATCTATATTTTAATATCTATGACTATTACAAAATATTCCAGTTTTCAAAAACACAAGTATAATTTTTCATATTGCACATATTAGACTCTTCATGAAAGATAAGCCCAACTCTAAATTACCAAATTATTGCCATCACAAAATGGAAACCTGATATTTTGGTGTCTAACCCAAAACAATAAAAGATTCCCATTATTTTAACTAGGCTCATTTTTTTCTAGATTGTTTCGCTAATGAGTTATTCAATAATATTCCAGAAATGTTATCTATATAAAATGTTACCCCAGTCCTTTACAAGAGCAATGCAGACAGGTTCAGTGCCTCAAGCTTGTCTATCTCCAGAAGAACAAAAAATATTAATACATTAAAACACCTCAAGGATGTGTCAGGATCTGGTACAAGCATAATCTGTGTTCTCATTTCTGCTCTATATTGCGATATTTCTTCTTGGGGCTATAGTAACTTCCTTTGGGAAAATATCTCCATGGAGACTTCAAACAAAACAACTCTTATTCTTCTGTAGACACTTTACTCATTCACTTCCTTACCCATCTTCAAGATGGGGGGCCGAGGCCACAAAAGAACCCCATTTCTATTGACTCTGCGTGGGGAGGGAGGTTGCACTCCAGCACATGCCCTCCTGAGTAGAGAACTCTGTGAAAGCCTGAAGGCAGGGCCTTGAGCATCAAGCCAAGAATACAGAGCCTTAAACAAGCAGATCAAGGCACCACACAAAAACTACGTTGTTCCACTTGCAAAACAACTGGTGTAGGCTCTTGGGCACAAGCTATGAGATGGCTAAGCAAAGCTACCCTGCCAGCAGTCACTTAAGCTGCCAGCAGTTGGAAAAGAAATGGGACGGAGAGAGTGTTTTCTTCTGTCCTGGCCTTACTGGGATACTATTAATGTCCTTCTCGAAACAAACTAGAGGATTAAATACCTTCACTAAATTTTTTGATCCAGAATTTAAAGCAAAATACTCTTCACCAAGATGTTCAGAGGGAGCATCCAAAAAGCCATTTGGGTGTTAGCAACTGTTATGGGCTGAATTGTGTCCCCCTAAAATGCATATGCTGAAGTCCTAACCCTGTGCTGGAGATTGTGATTGCATTTGCAAATAGGGCCTTTAAAGAGGCAATTAAGTTAAAATGAAGTCTTTAGGTGGGCCTTAATCCAACATGACTGGTGGCTTTATAAGAGGAGATTAGGATACAGACACACACAGAGGAAAAGGCATGTGAAAAACACAGAGAGACGCTACACTGCCATCTACAGGCCAAGGAGAGAGGCCTAAGAAGAAATCAACCCTGGGGAAACCTTGATCTCAGATTTCTAACCTCTGGAACTATGAGAAAATAAATTTCTGTTATTTAAACTATCCAGATACTTTCTTACGGCAGTCCTAGCAGCTAATACAGGAACGAATAGCTTATAAAAGGCAGTAAAGTCAGATCGTGACCTTAAAACAGAGATCTGGCATAGCTTCCCTCTTCACACATCACTCCACACGCATCTAGGTATGAGTGCTTACTTCTTTGGCCTGGACAGGCCATCCAAGGATTGGTTCCAGCAGCAAAGATATGTAAGCACGAAGCTGGAGAAATTCTTCTCCTACTCCATATAAAGGATCTTTATTTTTGCTGGAGGACCAGAATCTGGTGCCTAAACACCTTGTTTGGGTTCTTAATCCACATCTCTGGATTCCATAACTGCTGCCTGCATTACCCTTGTTAGCCTTCCAAATTGGCATCCAGGCCTCAGCATGCAGGCCCTGCTGCATGCTCACAATTCGTTGCTACCTCCGTCGGAGTACTGACTCTGGGTTTGGCATCACAGTCATGTTCTTTGTCCCCCTTTCGGTTCCTCAGACCTGGAAAGGACAGTGTTGTGGGCAATGTAACTTCTTTCACTTAGCTATTTAGAAATTATCCCACAACAGATTTAAAATGTAGATTAGGAAATTTACATAATTTTTTACTTAAAATCTCAGATAAATCCAGAAAATTCTTGCAAAGCTGCTCTTCTACACATAATATGGATGATCAAAGAGGCTATCTGAAGTCAATGAGGAATGCAGTGGGCAATGAACAAGTAAAATTAGGCTTCTCAGTTTAAAATCAACTCCTTATGGCTTTTGATATCAATCTGAAACTTATTCACAAAATTCTATGCAGATAATAATATAAATTGCTATTTGTTAAATGATTTTTTCTTTGTTGCAAAGTTCAAATCTGTTATTTTTTCCTCTTGGTTGTTGGCACTCATAGTCATTAGAAAAATAATTTATTCTTATAAATAAATACAGATTTTTATAATATGCTTTTATGCTATTTTCAGAAACGAGATAACTATAAACACTTCCACTTTTTATTCAATGTTCAAGGCTCATTAGAAGGAAAAGTTGTAGGAAAAGAATAAATCCTTTTTAAAACTTTACATACCTTTCTTCTTGGTCTGTTTCAAATAGTAATGGACCTAGTTAAAACAGGAAGCCCAGGGTGATGGCAGGCTTCATCAAGAATGGTACATGAGCAAAGAAAATTTAAAGAAATTCTTAAACAGCCGAATCCAAATCAAATGGCTCTTGTGATCTGGAGGGAAGGGAAGCTTTGCTGGGAGGAAGCGGAGAAATGTTCTTTTTATTCTAAAAGGCTTACTCAGGTATGGGAGGAAGAAAAAAACTTGGTTTGTCTAGTTGGTCATGTTATTTATAGAAAAATTCTTAAATCTAGATATTTCAATTAGTTTCTTAAAGTACAAATTGCTCATCAATGTCTGTTCTTGAGCAAGATAATTATGTTAAACTTAAGAATTTGATTTTTAAAATCAAGTGAAAAGTGACACCTTAGAAAACAGAATTTTTATTTTTATCTTAAAGCAAGCTCAGATTAGAGGTATCTGTTTACAAACTTTCTTCATTTAACTGGTTTTCTTAATATGAAATAGTATTTCCAGAACTAATTAAAATTTCATTCTAATGAATATTCAAGACCAAAATGTTATCTTTGCAGTACAGTATATAGACTTTTAAATCATCCATAAAGGTAATTATGTTTTTTTACATTCTTAAAGAACTATATATTGTTATTGATGCCAAATGAGTTGTTTGCTTCCTCTCAGGCTATGCTTGAAGAAGCCATCACCAGAGCGGAATCTTTCTCGGTTATGTACACACCATTTGCAACAAAAATCAGAGCTGATAAAATAGAAAAAGTAAGAGAAGTTTTCACAAAAACTCATCCTGCATATGTGGAATATATCTATACAGGTAAGATTCAATGTCTTTAAGTTATCAGCTGATACTTTATTTCCATTAAAACAATGCAGGGCCATGTCTGTTTATTTGTTTATTGTTGCAGTTTTAGAGGTATGTTGTTTTAATCTGATAAGTTGAAAGGGGAAGTTATTTTAAGGTTTTAAGTAGGGCTCGCTGTATGGGTCTAGCACAATATTCCTTGTGCCATCATGTTTCTATATTTTAAGAAAAGGAATAAAACTTAGAAATGCTAAGATTTTAAAAAGTGAAGGAATAACCTGTGGTGAAATGGCACCTTTCTCCATATCCTTCGTCAGTAAGCTAGATGATTATAGTATTTTCCTGAAAATGGACTTTCTTTTCCCAGTGCCTGCTATTTCTACTTTCTTTCCTCCATCCACTTCACACAGCAAAGCTGTCATCCAGATCTCCCTCTTTCCTTGTGTTCCTGAATCACTGGCTTCCAAATGGGGTCTGGATAGCCAAGTGTACACGGAGGACACAACACTGGCATTATCCTTTCTTTTTCTTTTTGTCTTGGAAACCACTAACTTTTATTCATTCATTCAAAAATACTTTTGCTATCTACTATGTCCCAAGTGTTACTGTGAACTAAGACAAGGATTTTCTTGTACTAAATTAAGAGCCACTCAACAATGACTACCATGTTAAGCTCAATCTCCAAATACACATACCAAATATCCACCATCCTTTGAAAGCTCTTTTATTCCTTTTTCCAGGGCTTTGGGGCCAAGTCATTGATTTTTATGATTAATAATGTACTCTGTTAATGATCACTTTTAAGGTGCCAGCCATTCTACGTTCATCATCTCTTATTACTCCCATAACTTATGAAATGAATAAGATGATTCTCATTTATAAACAAGAAAACAGCAACCAGAGAACACAAATAACTTTTCCAAAGATGCACAGCAAATCAGTAGTGGCAGGCCTTGGATTTGAACCTATGTCCTTGCTAGTGAGCTACACCATTTCCATCTGATAGAGCAGAGGTGTGATAGAAGCATTAAATTTAGGTCCTAAGGATTCCTTATTTTTCTCCACAATGCCTCATGCTCTTCAGAGGAAAGATATTAAGTAATCTAACTAGTGATAGCTGAGCAGCGAGTCCCTAAGGAACAGTAAGAACTTGAGGGCAGAGAAGGGGAAGAGAAGAAAGCACAATGCAAGTTATGATGACCATTAATGCTGAGCATTAGTTTGAACATTTTGTAAGGAAGTATATAAAAATGTTTCAGAACTCACATTTTCTGCTAATTGTTAGAAATCATTTATTATTTTGTTATAGATATCTTAAGGGTTTGGGGGGTGGGGGGGACGTTAATAGCACACAAATTTGCGTCTACATAGCGTCATAGAAAGTTAGTCACATTCAGCTACTTCCATTCCCACTCCCAGATCCATTGGTAATGAAGACAGATTCATTGAGAAGATCACCAGTTTACCAATTCCTCTACTAGGAGAATGAGTTTAGTTATATTTAACCTACTTCACAGAGAAGTCATGAAGATTAATTAATACTTAAGAAGCACTGTTGCTGCTGAGAGTTTAAAAACAATAATAACATTAATGAGCCAGATTCGTGTCTCATGTAACTCCATCAAACCTGTTATCAAGATGAATTATGATCTGTTGGCAAGACGATTCGTGCTAAAGAATCTTATGCTTTGGAAGAGAAGATAATTATAAGTTACTAATTATTGTTTCTATTATTTTATAATTACTAATTGCTGGAGTATGACAGTGCTATATGAGAACCTAGAGAGGAAAGACACAGCTTCTGGAGGGAGAAGGGGAGGTAGAGAAAGCAGTCTAGAATTTTAAAGTTCGTTTAGGCTCTTTGCTCTGTAGAACCTGTACTTTGGTCTAACAAGGCTGTTGCATTGATGACATTACTTGCCTCTGTTGCAAATGATTAAAGGGTCTTCCCAAAGCCATTGCTGAAATGATGGTGAAACCACTGTTGCTAACTGTATGGACACAGTCTTAGTGGTATGGTTTCTATACCCCCAGGCAATTCCAAGGTGAATGAGAGCACAAAGCACAGAAAGAGGGAAGGTCAGATGTTATCTTTAGTATCCAGATATCTCCAACAAGAGGTAGAGTGGTGATTCGGGCAGGCATCAATAGCCAAAGGCAGTAGCTAGAAAGTGAGTCACAGGAAGAGAGATAGGGCCTGGAAGAATAGCTACCTTCCCTTAGCACTTCCTCAAAACCAGGATTCTCCTCTTATCTACCTTGTAGATAGAATTTAAGAAGCTTCTATCCTGCCAAAAATTTATTCAGTTATTTATTTCAACAAATAATCGTGCAGCATGTATGACTGGACAATCACACAGCAGACGTGTAGAAACTTTTCTTTTTTTTACTTACACTTTTAGGTCTTCAGTCTACCCAGAGCCAAACATATATTCTATCCCATCCCAGGGGATTCAGTCCTATCCAATCATTTCTAAAATTTAGTCTCACTTCAGTAAGTATCTGATCAAATTCACCACTTCCTCCCCCTTTTCACAGGATTTTCATCTCCCTCTGGTCTGGTTTCAACTTTCACAGAGCTCAAGCATACCCAATGTGCAAAGGGGTCAGTAGGCATGTGAAGAAAGAGTCCTCTTTCAAAGTCTGGTACAGTCTGGTACAGCTGCTGATTATATGGCTACATGAACTTGATTACATGAACTTAAGATGAGCTCTGTCGGCTTGAGCGGGATCTGATGGGCTCATTTATGTGACACGTTAGGTGACCCAGCGGCACCTGTATGAGTTCCCTATGCTGCCTCTTGGTGTAGATGCTTCTCTATATGTACGCCAACCACTCCTGCCACACAAGTTGGCGCAACCTAGAGCCATTCTCTGAGACTCCCTCTACCTGCCAGAATGGTGGCTTGTGAACTCAGTCACCTTCTGGGTCTTACTGCAGAAGTCCCCTCTGCTCCACTGGCTACTGGAAGTAGTTTGTTCTTGATATGTTAACTGTTCTTGCTATATTTCAACTTTCTGTGTTCTTCTACCATTTCTTCTCTCCCTTTCTCCACGCTTCAGAATTCCAAGATCCTCAGGACAAGAAGAGGATCTGCAGTGGAGATGGATGCTTTGTTCACCTACTCATTTATTCGTCAAAGATTTATTGAGCACATATATTGCAGACACTGTTCTAGGTAGTGCTAGAATATACCTGCTCCTAAGAAAGGATCTGACTTTAGTAATTTATACTTCCGGGTAAATATCAGACTATATTTTTCCTCTCTTCTAGAGAATATTTTCAATTAAAACCTAAGCTCTAATTGTGGAATGGAAAGTTGACTTTAATTAAAAGAATGATGGAGGAAAAAACAGACAAGGGAGCAATTAGGAAATAGAAGTCCTTTCCGCTGAAAGTGGCAGAGACTGTCTAGTTGCTTACCAAATTATTTTCTTTTCCCCTCATGCATGTAACTAGAATACAGTTAGTTACAGTTAGGTGAGGCTTGTGACTGAGTAATGGCTAATGGAATGTGGACAAAAATAACGTATACCGCTTCCAGGCCTAGCCCGTAAAAGCCTACCATGCAGAATTCTCTTTCCCTAGCCACTGACTGAGTGGGTAGGACCATGGAACTAAAGAAGCCCCAGGACAAAAGAAGCTTGGATCCCTGCCGACCATGTGGAAGGTCACCACTGAATACCCATGTGTGCATAAACAAAATTCTCTTGCTTTAGATGGCTGAGATTTGGGGGTTCTTTGATAAATCAGGTAGCTTTACTCTAACTAATACACTGCCTTAGAGCATGACAGCTTCCTACTCCATCTACAGTGTACACAAATAAATTCACGCAAACTCAGTGACTGAATAAACACTCTCCATATGCAAGCAATTCCATCCTCAGAAACACTCAGTTTGTGCCCATTCTCTTCTACCTAACACTCACTCACCTTCCATGGACAACTACAGGTGGTTGCTCTCATATGCATGTGTCTGTACTCCCCACAGAAAGATAACATTTCAGGAGAGACACTGATGCCCCATGGGAGACAGAACACAGTTATTTAGTTTTCATTGCAGCAAGAGAAATTGAGGCCATAAGTAAGAATTTCTAAATTATAGAGGTCATCTAAATAAACAATCAGCAGATGAAGGTCATAAAATCCATACCTTGAAGATCTTGGATGAGGAGTCTACCTATCAAAGTTTTGCTGGATAAGTAGTTCTTATCATTAAAACTTGGAGACTAACACATTTAATTCTCCCAGCAGGGGCTGGCAGACAAACCTCCAACTCAGAAACTCTTTCCAACTCTAGGTCACCTTCATCAAGCCTAGATAGTACTGAGTTCATTACTCTTTGGTCACGTGATGGTGCTGTGAGCCCAGCAATAGCTGGCAGAGGTGGTGGTGATGAGCAGGAAGAGTATTCACCATAGAGATCCTCCAGGCAGTGTATTCTCACTAGCCAACCCCGAATTCACAGTCACCCTTGTCAGGGATTTCCACGTGAAAAACAGATGCAGGGGGAAAAAGCTATAAAATAAATTCATTTTGAAATCCAATAGGCCTAAATATTTTTAGTTTATTTATTGAATGGACCAAATAAATTAGTGATTTATTATGAGAAAAACCCACTTCATCCTCAGTGGCAGGCACTAGGACTATAAAATGCCCTTGTAACTTCTATAAGACTGGTTGGGGGTGGGTTAAAATTCAAATTGGCCTTGTGGGACAACCAGGCTTATATATCCTCAGGAACTGTGCATCCTTTGCTATTTTGGGAATACAGTAAGACCCTCCAAAATCTCAAAGCCATTTTATAATAGAGCTGTATTGTATTATGTTTCACGGAGAAAAATTACTGAATTTTTAGCAGTGTAGCTATCCATTTTTCTTATTTAAGGAAAAATTCAGCTTGATTCATGCAGAGTAGTCAGGGTATATAAAACAAATAATAATTCACCAGCCCCAGAATTATTATGTTTTCATTTATAAAGATTTTTCTTGAGATTTTTATTCATATATTCCAATGAAATAATGCAATTCTGTGTAGTTCTTATTCTTGCATGGTTGTATTTTAATAATAATAAAGCAATACAATAAGCATATCCTGTCTTCTCTTGATGAAAATATCAAGATTTATTTGCTAAATAAATAAATATTCAGTAATGGGTCTGTGCTTAGTAATGTTTAATAGAAAAGTTTTCTGGATCGGATATCAATTACTTCAACACTTAGGTGGGTAGAGTCATATTTTGTCTTTCCAATGCAATTTAACTCCCAAGAGTAAATATGTATGTTCAGAGGAATAATATATTGTTTTAAAATAGACCTTTAAAAATTGCTTTTCACTGAAATTTATAACCTTGTTCTTGTTCAGTCATCATTTACCAGTAAGGATAATACATTCTTGTGCTCTCTAAAACAGGAAGTTAAAATTCCTCATTTTACTCTTTCTACTTTAAAATATTATAATTTTATCATGATCAAGAGTTTTCAAGATCAAGCTGTTTTCCTCTTGGTAACTCACTTTCTCAAATGGAAAAGATTATAGAATTAAAGAGCCTACATCCCCAATATTATTATGAAAGTATTAAGGCCAGGTTAGTTGTAAAGATGATAAATCATCTCAAATTTGTACCACGGAATTCTTGTTAGAAACAGAATCATTCCCAAAGTAAAGAAATCCCTCATAAATGGGGCTAAAGTCTCTGTTCTTAAAATATTAAAATCTTGGCCTTCCCAATGGGTGGTGCGGCGTTCTGGCACTGTTCTATCTAATGAAAGTAAACCTCCTCAGTGAGCAGTTCTCTTGTCCTTTGCAGAAGCAGGTTACAGCCCTGATTGCCTCTGGTCTCCATCATCTACTGACCCTTACCTTCTTTCATGGCATTTCTCCTGGACCGCCCTGGAACTATAATGCATCCTGCTTAGTATGTCTTCTTGTGGGATCTGACTAAAGAAAGACAGGATGGTAGTTAAAGAAATACCATTCAATAATCCAAAAATAAGTGGAAGTAATGTAAATTTTTACTGCAGCCTCTCAGGAAAAACCACTGGGTCAGGGCAAAGTGGAACAGTTGGAATGGACTATGTGGCAAGAAGCAGGTATTATAGGTCTTGTATCCATAATGCTCAGCAAAACCTTGTAATGCACACACACACACAGAAACACACACACGCTTATGCAGCAGCTCCCCTCCAAGTCTCCTCTTCCACTCTAAGCTCTCAAGATACACTCCACAAATGTATTCCCTCATAAATAGGTTAGTCCCTTTCCAGTGTCAGTCTTGGTACCAGTTTCTCAGGTTCTTATCTATCACCAGTTACTCCAGTCTGTACAGAAAAGCTTCACAGTCATTTTAAAACAAACACAGCTCCTCTTAGCAGGTAAGGGAGTAGTGAGGTAAGTACTCATGTTATGACATTATTTTTCCTGAAACGCTTACTTATGCTATCTAGTCTAGCCACTCTGTAGTATTATAGCTAATTATTAGACCCTGCCGTCTAATAAATCGTGCAGCTGAGCATTAAAATCCCTGAGAATTGAACTCCCAATCATATAAAACAATGTCTCCACTTTGTCAATTTTAAATTCTACATGTCATTTTTGTGTAGCATTAGAAATTTCTGTTTTGTACTGTTATCCTTTTTTAAATTTAACTTCATATATTCAACATTCAAGTCCTATTTATTTCTGCTTTAATACTTGGCTGACAGTTAGCTTACATCTTATAGGCAGGAGTGTTTCTTGACGACCTTGGGTCCTCAGATAATCACTGCGTTTCACACCTAAAATAGAGCGCCATCCAAGCCATTTGTAGCTGTTTCCTTTTGTTTGTTCTTAAAAAACATTTTTATTGTGAAATATCACACATATATAAAAATACATAAAACAAATGCACAGCTTTAGTAATTATTACAGAGTAAACATCTGGTCAAAAAATGAAACGTTGCCAGCTCTCCAGATACCTCAACTGGTCCCTTCTCAATCCCAACCCATTTCCTACCTCTACCAGGGTAAATAATCTCCTGACTCCTAGAATAACGGATTCTTTACCTTTCCTTACCTATCACCTAACTATGCATGCCTAAACTCTGAACTTTAATTTGCCTGTTTTGAAACATTATAAATATGAAATCATAGAGTAGATATTCTTTTGTGTCTGGCTTCTTTTGCTCAATATTTTGTTTATGAAATTCATCTATGCTGCAAAAAGCATTCGTTGGTTCATTTTTATTGCTATATAATATTCCATTATATGAGTAGTCCAAAATTTATTAGTTTATTCCACTGGTGATGAACATTTGGGTTGTTTCCAGTTTGTGGCTATTACAAACATTTCTATATATTTTTTCTATTGCAATATATCTAGGCATAGAATTATTGAGTCATACGGTATATATATGTTGCCTACACTTGTTATTTTCTCTTTTATTTTGTTTTGTTTTTAATAGCCATCATAATGGGTGAGAAGTGATATCTCATTGTAGTTTTGATTTGCATTTCCTTAATGATTAGTGATGTTGAGAATCTTTTCATGTGCTTCTTGGTTATTTGCAAATCTTCTTTGGAGAAATGTTTGTTCAAGTCCTTTCTCATTTTTTAATTGAGTTTTTTATTGTTATTGTTCAGTTGTAGGAGTTCTTTTTATATTCTGACATTAATCCCTTATCAGATATATGATTTGCAAATATTTTCTCCATTTCATAGGTTGCTTTCTCACTCTTTCAGAGTGTCCTGTGATGCACAAAAATTTTAAATTTATCTGCTTTTTCTTTTCTTGCTTGTTGTTTTAGCATCATATTCAAGAAATCCATTGCCAAATCCAAAGTCATGAAGTTTTTCCCTTATATTCTTCTAATCTTTTTAAAATTTTAGCTCTTACATTAAAATCTTTAGTTCACTTTGAGTTAATTTTTGTAAATCATGTGGAGTAAGGATTCAACTCCATTCTTTTACATGTGGATGTTCAGATTTCCCAGCATCATTTGTTGTAAAGACTATCCTTTCTCCATTGAATGGTCTTGACACCCTTTGTTAAAAATCGTTTGACCCACACATGCAGGGTTGGTTTCTGGGCTTTCTATTCTATTCCATTGGTCTGCCGTTATGCTAGCACCATTGCTGTTTTGATTACTGTAGCTTTGTAGTCAGTTTTGAAATTAGGAAGTGTGAGACTTCCAACTTTGTTCTTTTTCAAGATTGTTTTGGCTCTTCACGGTCCACTGAGATTCCATGTGAATTTTAGGATGGGCTTTTCAATTTCTGCAAAAAACCGTGTTGGGATTTTGATAAGAATTGAATCTGTGGATCGCTTTGGATGTTATTGACATCTTAAGATTATTAAGTCTTCCAATCCGTGGCACAGGATGTCTCTCCATCTATTTGTCCCTTCTTTAATTTCTTTTTCTTTCTTTCTTTCTTTTTTTCTTTTTGCTGAGGAAGATTTGCTCTGAGCTAACATCTCTTGCCAATCCTCCTCGTTTTTCGCTTGAGGAACATTAGCCTGAGCTAACATCTGTGCCAATCTTCCTCCACTTTTTGTATGTGGAGTGCCTCCACAGCATGGCTGATGAGCGGAGTAGGTCCCTGCCTGGGATGCAAACCCATAAACCCGGGCCACCAAAGCAGAGTGCACGGAACTTTAAACCACTCCACCATGGACCAGCTCCTCTGCTTTAATTTCTTTCAGCAACATTTTGTAAATTTCAGTGTACAAGTTTTTTCACTTACTTGGTTAAGTTTATTCTTAAGTATTTTATTCTTTTTGATGTTATTGTAAATGGAACTGTTTTCTTAATTTCCATTGTGTATCCTACTTATACATACATTTTACTATATACATATATGGATATACATATGTGTATCTTTAAAAGATATGCAGAATTGTCCTCCAAGTTTTTTGAAATTCTTATAAATGCTATTTTTACTGTTTGCAGATTCCTACAGATTTCTTTTATTCAATATCATACTTATAAGATTCATCTATGTTTATATAACAAGCTCTAACTCATTTATCTTCAATGTTTGTATGATTTGCCAAAGCTTCTATGTGAAATCTAATATCATTTAAGTTGTTTCCGATATTTTCTTATTACCAACAAGAGTGATGGGAACATTTTTTATGGTCTTCTTTTGCACATGTGCAAGAGATTCTCTGCAGCATGTACTAAGGAGTAGAACTGTTCTCTGTGTCATAAAGCATAAGCATCTTTAACTTGTGAGACATTGCCAAACTGCTTACTAAAGTGCTTTATTGTTTCACCATCCAAATGCCGGTGTACAAGCTTGCCTGTTGCTATACATCACCATCCATTTAGTACTGTCAGACTTTTAAAATTTTGCCAATCGGTGAGTGGGAAATACTATCTCACATTTTTTCGAATACATATTTCTCTGATTATTAATCAAGTTGAACATCTTGTCATGTCATTCGTTGACCTATGGTCTCACTTCCTTAAAGGAGATATAAAACTGTTCTCAAAATTTTTCAAATTCACAAAAATGGTATTTTTACTGTTTATATATTCCTGTAAGTTGCTTGCTCACATCCTTTGCTCATTTGGTTTTCTGAATAGTTTTGTTTATTGGAGTATTGTATATCTTAGCCCAATAAGAGGCTTGCCTTTTCTATGGTGTCTTTTGATGAACTAAAGTTTAAATTTTAATGACATTTTATAAAATTTTAATTACTTGTGGCTTCATATATTGTTTAAGAATCCATCCCTAATTGAGTACATAAAGATATCCTTCATTCTTTTTCTTGTCCTATCGTTCTGCCTAGGACTACAGCACGGTCTTGAACAGAGGAAGTGATAGTGGACATTCACATGTTGTTCTAGATTTTAAAGCAAAAGATTTTTAAGTTTCACCATTAAATATAATTTTTACTGTAGGTTTTTGAAAAACATTCTTTATCAGGTTAAGGAAGTCTCCATCTACTTATGTTATGCTAAATGTTTTAGTGTTGGTGATCATCTCTATATTATCTTTTTTTTTATTTCATTACTTTCTTCTATTTATTATTTCCATTATTTCACATTTTGAGTAGTTATTCTGTTATCATCTAGTTTCTTTCATTGCATTCTGAGCTCATTAATTTTTCACTTTTTTACTTTTTTTAGTAAAGACTATAAATTTCTTTCTAAGAATGATTTTGGTTACATCCCACAAATTTGGGGAAACATTTTCATTATATTTTATCCTAAAACATTTTCTAAGCTCTAGTATGAAATCTTCTTTGAGCCATGGCTTACTTAGATATGCCCTTCTTAATACCTAGATGTAAGGCAATGTTTTGCTATCTTCATTATTGATTTTTAACCTAATTGCCTCATTTTCAAAAATGTAATCTAAATTATAATAATTCCTGAAATTGCTAAGACTTGGCTTATGGACTAGTATACAGTTAACTTTCATTAATATTTCATTTATGCTTGAGGAGATGTATTTTTCTCATTGTCAGATGCAGGGTTTCTATGTGTCCATTAGCTCAAGCCTGAAAATTACCTGTATCTTCTAAATATGCCTCTAATTTTTTATCGCCTTCATCTGTCAATATATATAAAAAAGGTTAAAATAATCCACAATGGTGGGTGGATTTTTCCATTTATCTTCATAATTTTGCCAATTTTTACTTTTTAAGTTTTGGCTTAAAAGCATATACACTTAAGATTGCTACACTTCCCTTATGAATTGAATGTTATCATTACGTAATTATACTCTTTAGCCTTAATAATGTTTTTTGTATTAAATTACATTTTGTCTGATATTAGTATACAAACACTAGTTTTATTCTGACTGGTATTTTTATGGTACTTATTTTCACATCCTGTTACTTTCAACATTTTGTGCCTTTAGATTTAAATGTTCTCTTTAACACATAGCTGAACTTTTATTTACTTGTTTACTTAGTCAATCTCTGTCTTTTAACAATTCCTGACTTGCTTGAGATTTTAACCAGAATACAAGTTCCTCAAACACAGAAATCTTGTCTGTTTTGTTCACTGATATATCCCATTGGGTTAAATAGTGCCTGGCACATGGTAAGTGCTAAATAGATCTTTGTTAATTTAGTTTATTTCTACCATGTTATGGGCTTTTATTCCATGGGCTTTTCCCTCCCTCCTAAATTGCTTTCTTTTATATTATTCAAGGTTTTTTCCTTCATCTTCCCTTTTTACAGTTTTGCAAATTATAAATTATGCTTCTACTTTTGAGTTACCTTTCACATTTTAAAATGCATAGACAGCTTAATAGAATTGAAATTTAATAATTCTTTTTACTGAACAAGATACAAGTCTTAGAATATTTTAACTCAAATTACTCCCCTAACCTATAGATCCCATATTTTTATTCTAGTTTGATTTTTTCCCTTACTCCTCCAATTAATTATTGTAGTCATAATTGTTTTCACACAGTCGACATTTATCTATAGTTATCTTATACACGTCTACCAATTTTTTCTTAAATTTCAGTCCTTCTGAGTTTCATTTCCTTCTTTCTAAAATACATCCATTAGAAGTGCTCATAGTGAGGGTCTCTTGGTAGTAGACTCTTCATTTCTGATTGTCTAAAATATCTCTAATTCACCCTGGATAATAGTTCAGCTGGGTATAAAATTCTAAACTGAAAAATTAGCACTACGAAAATATTGTTTTACTATCTTCCAACTTGTATCATTGCTGTTGAGAAGTCAGATCTCATTCCTTTATGGATGTTCTTCTTGTCTTTCTGGTGCCTTTAAGATTTCATCTTTGTTTGATGTTCTACAGTCAACTAAGATGTGTTTAGTTGTAATTTTTTTTTTCTCTTAACCTGCTCAGAAGTCATCGTGCTTCATAATCTAAGGAATCACATCTTTCATAAATTCTGAAAAATTGTCAACCATTTATTTTTTCATACTCCAGTCCCTTAATTCTTGCTATTCTTTCATTTAAGAATTTTAACTGGACATTTGTTGCTTCTACTCCTTCTATCTTCCATATCACTGAAGCTGTTTAGTACATTTTCTATCTCTTTGTCTGTCTATGCTGTCCCTTTTACTTCTCCCATTTCTTTTCTGGGTTTTTTTTTTGAGTGCCAATCCTCTTCTTTTTGCTGAGGAAGATTGCTCCTGTTCCCATCTTCCTCTACTTTATATGTGAGATGTTGCCACAGCACAGCTTGATAAGCAGTGTGTATGTCCACACTCAGGATCCAAACCAGCGAACCCTGGGCCACTAAAGCAGGGCACATGAACTTAACTGCTACACCACTGGGCTAGCCCCTCTCCCATTTCCTAATAACTGTCTAAAAATTTTCACCCTCCTGACCTGAGTCCCTTCATCCTCCCCGACTTAC
The DNA here is from genome assembly GCF_021613505.1 of Equus quagga. Lineage (NCBI taxonomy): Eukaryota > Metazoa > Chordata > Mammalia > Perissodactyla > Equidae > Equus > Equus quagga. The sequence continues at coordinate 47,036,813 of NC_060270.1, forward strand.
CCCCTTGTTTCATTCCTATCAATGTTTGCTTTATTCACCCCATTTCTTAATAACTGTTAAAAACTTTCCACTCTGCTGGGATGAGTCCTTTGACTTTCCCTCTGTCTCTCCCTATTCTCTTGTTAATTATTCTAATGTTGTGGGAAAATAATAATTATGATATAAATCAAGAAAAATTATGCTAAACATTTATTATTTTCCATTATTATCTCATATAGTTAAATCTAGTTTTCAGTAATAGTATCATAATGTTATCATAATAATGGCATCACCAAGATGTATTCGATTTTCCTATCTTTTAATTTTTAGCTGTAAAAATTAAAAATTCCTAATCCTCAAACTGTTATGTTTCTTAATTAGGGAAAGTATTTTTCCAAGATAGTCAGTTTGAAGAGTTTATGACTGTCTTACATCTCAGCTACGATATTTTAAAGATTCCATCATATTTGTAGATACACTGAACTACTAGCTAAATCCCTCTATCAGAAAGCTTTGGTTTTGAGTGGTGGGAATCATAGCTCAAAATGATTTCAGTACATTTAGGTTTTAAAGGGGGAGGGGAGGCATGAAACTCATTGATTTATATAAATGAAAGATCCACAGGTAAGACTGTCTTTAAGTACAGCTTGATTCAACAGCTCACTCACTGCTCTATTTTCTGCAGTCAGCCTTGTTCTCCAATTCTATCTGGTATTCCCCTATCTGTATCACACCCTCAAGTGCTAGGATCTTGAGGAATAGAAAAATGCTCAAATGTCATTATAGATTTCAAATCACACTGTCCAAGAAACAGTGAACGCCTTTTCCACACAATTCCTAGGACTCACTCTTTCTCATTGGCTCAAATTGCATTATATGCTTATGATTGAAAGAAAACTGAGGTCAAAGTAATGCCATGAATTGGTTGGCCTAAGTCAATTAGGTCTCACTTTTAGAGCAGGTAAGGATTGAGAGAATTCTCCAAGGGAAGAAAATGGGAGAAGGGAATGCAATAAGAATTCCAAGTAAAATGAAAATGAACTGTGCATAAAAATTCTATGGAATTACTTGCTTTTCAAATAGATGGGTTATGAGAGGAAACTTAAATATACAAAGATTGGTTTTGACAAAGTAGACCAACAGCCTGAAGTGAAAATTAGAAATCTTAGGAATGGAAACCAATTTTTTCCATTTCCAACTTGCATCTATAATTCTGAACTTACAAGGAAGGTCAAAGGGAAAATTGAATTTATCATATGAAGATTCATTATACATATAGCTTTCTCATACATCAAATGTAAAAATCAAAATATGCTATCTATGTTTTTAAAAGTAGAAACTGTTTTATTATTTATGGGGGGCAATAATGATAACTTAGCTAAAAAGTTGCTGCCTTTTGCGGTATTCTTGCTGATGTGAATTTGTGGATAACTTCCAAGATAGAAGTATTGACATTAAAAAGAGTACAAGAGTACAAGATAAAACTCAGAAAATGATTGGGAAAGAAGTAATGACAAAGTGTTGGCATTATGAAGGTACTGTAGACGCTAAACTCTGAAACTGATCAGTAAAAAGAAGTCATATAAAGCTGACATGGTCCCATCTCACACTGAACAATTGGGACCTTTAGAAATGAGATTTTGCTCTAACCCAAAATGTCAGAACATTTTGTTATGGACAAAGGGCAGAGAAATGACATAGACATCAGAAAATAGAGAAGGAAATGAAACTTAAAGAAAGGTGTTGCTAGAAGACTAACAAATTTGCATATTTCTTAAAGAGTTTTAAAGTCTCTATGATTTTTCTTTTTAAAAAATTTCTTTGAAAACTTCACTCGCAATCTGTTGGCTGTGGTTATGATGAGGTGTCTAACAGAAAATACTGATGATGACGGCATCTATATTTTTTTACTTCCAGAGAGCTCAGATTTTATTTTACAGATATTTAACTTCATAACAAGTAAAGTTATCCCTCATCTATATAGATGAGTCTGCTGATCTACAATAAATATTTCAGGTTTTTGCGAATGTTTTTCTGGTGCTGCCGACAGTTTCACGAAGTCAGACTCTCTCTGTTAATCCAATCTTCTTTTGTGACTAAGAGTCCATATTTCCCGGAGAACAAGCTGCAGCAAGGTTTCAACCTGAATATGAAACTCATTTTTCCAGCCAGGCAAAGCTGCTCTGTTCATTTGAGCACCTACTCCACCGAGTTATCGGATACAGATTATTTTACTTGCTCACCCTTTGTAGGTTGAACAGAAACTTCTTCAGGTTTGTGTAAAATAAAGAACAAAGACTGTGTAATATTCTTTTCTAAGCTTAGTGACCAAGAAATAAATCATATCTCATAAACTCTGAACATTTCATTAGTTTTGATTTTTTGAAGTTCTGTTTCTTATTTGGATGATTAAAAATTCAAGATTTGGAAAAGTTTGTTTTTAGTTTCAATTCAGGGATTGATTGAGCATCTACCAAGTGCTTGGGGCATGAACATAACTTGAAGCTGTGATCTTCAAAAGGATAAAAACTTGTTAGAGAGATAAGACATACCTCCATGACACTTTAGGAGATTCACTGTGGAATGAATGGTATGGACATGCTGTAAGAGTTTGGAGGGGTTACTGAAATATTTAGGAAACCCTTAGGCACAACGTGGAACTTAAATTAGCTACACCTGGATGGGTAGTGATCAACCAAATAAAAGAAAGTTGGGGAGAATAAGTAGGTGTTTCTGGGTGGAAAACCACAAAGAAAAGTTCAGAGGCAGGATAAGCACAGGTTGGTGCAACTTAGTGAAATCAGCAGAGCTGATGATAGAAGTTTATGTTGGAGAAAACAGAGGAATTAGGTGTAGGTTGTGAAACACATGCACACAGTTGAGAACCTTGAATACCAGGAAGGAAGTCACTGTAGTTCCTGAAGAAGGAGATGACGATGACAAAGGCGATGCTCCAGAAATATTTATTGGGTGGGGGTGTGGACATACAGTGGCATAAAACAATACTGGTGGTGGTAAGGCTGGTTGGGAAACTTTTTCTGTAATCCAGATGTTAGGTAATCAAAAATTTTCCCAGGGTGGTAGCAATGATAATGCAAAGAAAGGAGCTAATATGAGATGTATTACAATGCTCAGATTTAATTAGTTTTTGAGACTCACTAAATATCAGGGAATAAGAGGAAAGAAAAGTCAACAATGGTTTCAAAATTTTAAGCCAGAATAATTGAGTGAATAATGGCTACCCTTAGAATATATTGGTGAAAAGCAGGGAAAAAAGTTGTGGAGATTATAAAAATCACTTTTGAGGAATATATTTGCTTTATTTGAGGTCACTTTTTAAATGATGAGCAAATAGCAATGTCCCAATAGGCATTTGGAAACGCTGTGTTTGAATTTGGTGAAAATTTTCAGATGACACTATAGCTTTGATCCTCAATATTTTGGTTAGAAGCAATAGTTAAAGCCACAAGAATAGAGAAATTCCCCAAGAGTGCATGTATGAAGAACACATTAGTGAGCCAGAGACGGCTTTCAGGAGCACTGAATGAGAAGACGTGAGCAGAGAGGAAGAAAGAAACCAGTATGTATGTGTGCGCGTAGAAGAGGGGAGACAGAGAGAAAGAGAGGAGAGACAGGCAGAAGGGAGAGAAAGAAAAGAGACTCTCACTGAACTCCGGGGAGGTGACTGGAAGGAGGAGGTGGGCATGAATAACTTGAGGACCTCAAAACTGGTCAATTCCAGCCTTCTGTGGCACAATAAAAGCTTCTTGATAAAGGGCAAACTTTAACCTCTTTTGCAAGAAATAGACATCTTTCATTCGGGCAAAAAAGATTTGAGATTATTATGTTTCTGCAAGAAGTTTAATCTGCGTCATCTATCTTTGATATTCTTTTTTAAAGCATCTGCTTCCCGAATGGTAAAAATTTGGAACTGCATCATACCTGTAAACTGATTTTTTCTTTTTTCTTTTTTTTTTTTTGCTTGAGGAAGATTGTCCCTGAGCTAACATCTGTGCCAGTCTTCCTCTGCTTTTTGTATATGGGATGCTGCCACAGCATGGCTTGATGAGTGATGTGTAGGTCCGCGCCGGGGTTTCGAACCCATGAACCTGGGGCCGCCAAAGCAGAGGGCCAAAACTTAACCACTATGCCATCAGGCTGGCCCCTAAACTGATTTTTTAATAATAAGTTCAGTCATAGTCATCTACATTTTATCTCTGTCACAAATTGTAAAGGAATGCGTTAAGGGAGTTATTTCTTCCAAGTTTTCTTTTGACATGACAGAAGCAAAGAAGACATTTTTAATCAATTCAACTTCCCTACCAAAGGACGATATAGTCTGGTTAACTTTCATATCTGTCAGAGGCGTAGGGCTTTTCGGACGTAGGTAGAGGTTTATGAGCATAAAATTGAGAACAATTAGCACTCAAATTAATGTTACATGAGATTCAACATCTGGTAAGCGTGTCGTCATTTTGGGTCATAGACCACCTGCTAGGCTAAATGTTCATACAACTGCAATTTGCTCGGCATACAAATCGAATAAAAATGATACTTTAAAAAATATTTTTTCTAAATTTATCGGTATGTACATAGGTGCCTCTCACATTTTAAAACTTGACCTATAAGTTAATAATGGGTTAAACACTCACAGGATGAAACATATAGGATCAGAAGAAACAGAGGAAACATATTTTTGAATGATATTTTGTAATAAATTAGTTAAAGGGCTAACGTTAGTTTCTCTAGTCGATCAAATCACTGCCAGTATTACTATAGATCTCTTTATCCACCAAATATTTAAGAGCAAGAAGAGGTCATCTCAAAGTCCTTGTGTTATTTATATAATAGAGCCCTCAAACTTCTGGCTGCTTCCGGCAATAGAGCTGCACCAGAAAATGCCAAATCTCATGATGCCTCTTGTGACCCACTGCAAACACCAGCCCGTAGGCAGCATGCATTACTCTATTCAGAACTTTAGGCCTCGAGGGCCTCCAAGATCATTTCAGTGTAAGCCTTAAAGTCTTGGAGGTGTCCTGCAGGAAACCTCTGAGCTGAAAGCTTCAGGGTACTTGAGATCCAGAAGCTTCTATGTCAACAAGCTAGATACACTCTGGGTCTGTGTGGAGGTCAAAGCAGCCATAAAGCCTACCCCCCTTCATTCAAGGGGCCTCTGGACATCCAGAGTTACCCAGAAAGCCAAGGACCTGTACCAGACTTTGAAAGACGACTCTTTCTTCACATGCCTACTGACCCCTTTTCACATGATTGGTTATTTGCAATTTCAGTAAAACTGGTAAATTCTGCCCTTATTCTACAGAGCCAGAGAGTGTTAGGTTGGAAGCAGAGGGTGTGTCTGTGATTGTCTGCCGCAGACTTCAAAAGCAGAGAAACTTCCTGCACTTTTGCAATTAAAATCCAAAAATCACATTTTTGCCTTGTTTATAGAAATGAGCCATCCTTTAAAAAGAGGCAGTTTGTATTCAAATACCAACTAAAGAAGCATCTAATTCTGCAGTCTGTGCATTAAGGTGCCTAAAACTTACTCTATTAGTTCTTTGAACTCGTGGACCTTTGCTATACTTTTCTGGATAGAGAGTAGGAAGTGCTCTATCTAGAACTGTGTCTGTTAAAACCGTCTATTTATTGGCATTGCCCTGCTTCCATAACATGCTTCCCACTGATTTCAGAGGTCATGGCTAACCTGTCACGGAGATAGTTTTGCGAGTTAACTTTAGCTTTGATGGCCACTGCCTGGCTTTCAGTTCTGGCCGCTACATTTGCTCATGGTGTGACCTTGGGCAAGTTTGTAACCTCTTGAAGCTTCCATTTTGTCACCTGTAAGGCAGGCATAATAATATATGTGGGCATAATAACACGCCCTGCCTTACACAGTTGTTGAATGAAAAAGATAATCCCGGAAAAAGTGTATGGCACAGAAAAAGTGCCAGATAAACGTGAGCCCTCAATACTATTAAGGGCTTACTTGATCCTGGAGTCACCAAAGTAAGACTAAAGCATGTTCCATGTATTTTTGTTCTGTGTTTATGTTCAAAACATATTTTGTGATAGTTTCCTTTTTTCAGTAATCAACATACACATTAACTCTCTGACAGGCATATGCTATTACTTAACTAAAATGTGTCAAATAGCTTACTGCAGTGTTTTCCAGACTATGCCTTGAACAACTGGGACCCCGTGGAGGGGTTCAAGGTGGCTACTGCGTGTGGGGTGTAGAGTGGGGTACAGTGATGAGGGTGATGCTCAGTGTTCCAGGCTTCAAACAGCTCTACTTTCATCGGCTGTAAATGTGGGGACTCCTCAGTACATTTTAGTTTGAAGAAAGGGTTCTGCAGCTTAAAGGGGAAAGGGGAAGTGGGGAGGGAGGCGTTAAAACACTTATGGTTTACTATGTCTATTATTTTTTAATGAAATATTACAGATAAATAGTGAAGGCTATATTTGAACATTACCATTTGAGATCTACTTCTATATTAAAAATTGATCTTTAACTAAACCACATCATTCCAGGATATTTGGAATTTCATCTTTTTCCATTTTTGGCAAACTTAAGTAGGAGGGCTCATTAAACCCTCTGTTCATCATCCTTCATTTGAGAAGCCTGTTACAATAAACCAAAGCATTATCACTCAGAATGGAAATGAATTAAGTGAATCAGGCTTCCACGCCCCCATGGCTGACATTTGTCCCTATCCCAAAAGTAATCCAGAGCCAACCGAGCCTCACGCGGAGTGCAGAGGTTCTCCCCGTGTCTCTGGAGTCAGGCTGCCTGGGTTTGACTCCTGCTTTGTCCGCTTACAGCCTGTGTTCTTGGGCAAGCCACTTCCCATCCCTGTACCGCCACTTCCTGTGCGTAAAATCGGAACAATAGCACCAATTTTGTAAGGTTATTGCAAGGATTTAAAAAGAATGCACCCAAAATACTTAGAAGAAGGGAAGATAGAAAATAAGTTCTCAGTAAACATTAGCTCTTAAACTTAACTAAGTTTGTTTTAGAACCATTTTCATGACACTTGAATTATCTCCACGTCTAATTACAAAAGTCAGTACACTTATCCTTCCAAACTTCCTTCTACAGCTATAGGAGGGATGTAACTAAATTAATTAGCATTATCTTTTAATTCTCACTTGGTAATCTTTCTCTCTGCTCGTCTGTAACATTATTTCCTTATATCTTACACTATGAATGGAAAAATCAAATTCTATTGAAAAGAGTCACACAGAAAAATATTAAGCCTGAAAGCTGCTCTTGTATTTTCCATTATTTTGAATATGGGGAAAGAAGACTACATAAGCTAACTATATTTTATGGCTATGCTTTGTGTGTGTATACATTTCAAGAAAAATATAAATAATGAAACATAATTTTGATATATCATCAATTTGACCTTCTGATGTACATAATTTTACTTTGTATATTTAATGTTTGTATTTATCATTTTTTCCAAGAACAATTCCTGAAATCTATGGAAAAAATACCCTGAAAACAATAAAATGGTAACAAACTCTTTAGTTCTTTTTCTGTCGTATTTCAGATCTTCAAGGACTCCATATGTTGCCTCAGACAGTTGACTGGTCATCTTTTCCTCCCCAACAATATCTCTTGACTCTTGGATTCAAAAACAAAGAAGACGGGAAATTTCTGGAAAAAATATCAAGTAGGAAGCTGCCAACATTTACAGGTAAGTCACCTGGACTTATTATGTCTTTCAATACTGTTAGAAGGCAGCAATTGTGCATTATTCGTCTGTCTTATTCATCACAAAGCCTAGCATGTAGTAGGGCCTGGGCCCCAAAGAATATTTGTTGAGTTATAGTTAACTCCTTCCCATCTTTTTTGTGGGTTAGTTAACAATACCTGGAATCAGGTTCCCCCAAGACCACACAAAGTCCTAGAATACCCACCCCCCTCACTCCCACCACCTCACCCCAACCACAGTGTGATCAATGCCTAACCATAGGACACTGAAAGAATACAAGCTTTTGTCATCATCAACTAGCAAACGTAGGAGAAAATTATGCAACAAAACTATTATATGAAATCAAAAATATAGCCAATGACAACCTTAAGTCACTTCAGTTATCTGCCATTGTATTAATATCTGTTCTACTCTTTTCTTATGTAATTAGCCAAAAGCTTAGCTCTCCTGAAGAGTATTTATTAAATGGTGTTCAGTAATTCTAGTTGAAACTTTCAAAAGTCAAGAAAATATTCACACGGAGTTGAAATGTCAGACCTGTGGGCTGAATTCATGACCACGTTGAATTTATTCCTTCAGCTCTACTTACATAATTAAGGATTTGTGTTTTGTCTGGCACTGTATCCTCTGAGGCTTATCTCAACTTCGAGCTACATTCAAAGTCAGTGGGATCCGCACACTTGAATAACACCTGGGAGGAACAAGACAAGAATCAGACACATTTATGGCAACATTTTTTTCACAACTCAGGAAAAATGTGCTCTGCACAGGGAGGTGAATTGTTATAGGCTGTCTCTTAGATCTCTCAATCAGGGAACACAACAAAATGAATAAATGATAGTCCCTAAAGGGCAATGTCTCCTCTGCCTTTCTCCTCATAGATCTTTCATTGTTATACATGTGGGCTAGGGATGGACTAGTTTCTATACTAAAGATTTCAAATCTGTTAACATTGAGATCTGTTTATAGCTTGCTAAAGAAAGCACTTTGATATGGAAGTCTGGAAAAAATAGTAAGAAGTTTTATGTTACAATTTTTAGAACATAAAACTCCCTTCGATCTACTGACCAGAGAAGACACAGTGAGACACATGGAGACAATGGGGAAGCGAATCTTGCCAATACTGGATTTTATTAGAAGCACCCAACTGAACGTAGGTATATGAGTTTTTATATTTGTCCAATGTACGAATTTTAGACAATTCTAGACGTATGGAAAGGTTATGGTGTATATATTGCAAATATTGGAAGATTTTAGAAACTATCAGTAAATCTCATTTGTAAAACCAAGCAAAGTTTAGCTAGTGATTTTATTCCTTTTATATTTTAAAATGTATTATAATGCTAAGCTTTGCAATTTCCAGCATTTATTATGCTAGTGTCTCTTTCAAGAGCCTTTTTGGGGGGTCTTCCTGATATCTAATTCCAGTTGGCAGTGAATTTCTCAATTCAAATCATCAATTAAATTTTAGCAAACACGATGTTTTGCCTATTTCATATATTGGGCTATTGCAAATAACCATCTCATTACCCACACAAGGACTCAGAGCTTTTCAAGCTAGTGCCTCCGTACCACACTGGTAAATTAGAAGCTACTCTAAACGTTGGCAATTGATCTTTGTAAACCCTTAAGGTAAATTATCTGATCCCTTTCTCTAATCCAGGGAAAATATGTCCTTTCTACTTTTCAATCTTAAAAAGCCCAAAATAAGACCTGAATTATGCTGTGCTATTTCACAAAATTTAAGCCGTTGTACCAAAAGTACATAAAGGGAACTTCTCATAAACAGGCTAAAAGGCTGCAGATTCCCCTCTTTTAATATTTTTCAAAAGCTCTGTAAGCTGGAAATTTTAAAAAATTTTCTTTTTGTGGCTTTTGTATTACATCATTGATTTGATGTTCTTACCTTACAAGGAGAACCAAGGGGGTCATCACAGAGAGCGACTTAACATCTGCTCAGCAGTTTATCTGCTCAATAACATTATTCGGCATTTTAGAAAAGCTATAAAACCTCTAATCTATTTGCATGATCTGTAATTCTATGCATTACAAATACAAAAGCACATTTTTACTGATATTCCGACTACTTAGTTTCTCCCTCCCCACAACTGTGTTCTATTCAATTCTCCCTCCCATATTTTTATTAATAAGAAATCCATCTCTGGCTTAGTCATCTCAGACTGTCATAAGAAAATACCATAGACTGGATGGTTTAAACAACAGAAATTTATTTTAAGATCAGGGTGCCAGCATGGTCAGGTTCTGATGAAGGTCCTCTTCCTGGCTTCCAGTCAGCCAGCCACCCTTTTTCTGCGTCTTCACATGGCAGACAGCAAGCTCTCTGGTGTCTCTTCTTATAAGGGCACTAATCCCATCATAAGGGCCCCACCCTCATGAATGACCTCATCTAACCCTAATTACCTCTCAAAGGCCCCAACTCCAAATTTCATCACCTTAGGGGTTAGGGCTTTGATACAGAAATTTTGGGTAGACACAAACATTCAGTTTATAGCAATCTCATTGGCTCTACTACAAATTTTGGGTCCTGTTCTCCAATTCAACTTCTATTGCAATCTCTTCCAGACACACACACACACACACACACACACACACACACACACCCTCACCATTTTTCCCATCCTAATTAGAGGCCCACACATATCATCATTGTCACCTTGAAAGCAGTGGAAAAGTCGCTAACAAGAACCGTCACTATGTAGCATTATTTCGTCTCAACTGCACACGGTTAGCCTAGCAGAGCCAGTGTGCTGGATGTTGTGCAGGTGACCTGGCTGTGACCTGGCTCCTTGGGGCAATACCTGCCATACCTAGTTACTTGTCAGGAAACCGACTACAACATCTCTTGCCAGCTCAGTCTCACAGTGTGTTGTGAATGAAGGTTGGGCCTCTCTAGGTATTGGACACTTTTCAAATGTTCTTAACTTGTTTCCTTCTCACCTTTCAAAGGGCATTCTAGCCACGTGGACATTTGTGCATGTATCTTTATGTGTGTATAAAAGAGACTTGAAAAACATAGGAAACAAGATTCTTAGCATATAGTCGACAACTCAATCCTCTTCAGAATGAGTCAGTACCCCTTTGCTAACTGCAAGGAATTTCATCAACTTTCCTATGTTTGATTCTATGAGAAATAACAGTTTTTGGAAGATTATCTCAGAGTTTTAATGGAATTGAAGTGAGCAAGCCTGAAGGGACCACAGGTATATGCAAATATTGGCCTCTAGGTTTCTTATAATATGCCCAAACACAGCTTCATAAAGCAGAACTAAATAAAATTGGCTGCAAAGGTAACCTAGCTTAATGAAGCAAGTAATGAGTCAGTAAGTAGAAATCATTCCTACGTGGTACCATTAACTGTGACCGAAGCAGCCCTCAACAGTGTTTTTAAGATCCCCTGAGGTGCATTTTTTCTTGTCAGGTATGAAATGCTATCCACTCAAATGTTTAGACACTGCCTTGTCCTTATTAGCTGTTATCCTAGTTTGTGACATCTGTAGATGAAAACTTCTGTCCAAGGCTGTGCTCTGGCTGTGGAACCCTCGGGCAAGTCATTTAACCCCTGAGCTCTTTCTTTCCTATTTATAAGATAGGCTGATATCTGCCAGGCACACCTCACAGAGTTGTTGTGAGACCAAAAGAAGGTGATCCATGTTGAAGCACTTTGTAAAGTATTATGAATTTTAGAAGTTTTAATTATTTGAATCGGTTTTAGTTAGTTTGCTTTGACAAAACTACTGTTTCATAGACTTTTCTTCTCCATTATACAAACTGTGTTCTTTGAAATTACTTATTCTTCTAAAGTGAAGATTGTGCAAATGTCCTGTGGATTTCAAACTTTTTTCCTTAGATCACTGATGTGCTCAATGTCACAAATGTTAGGTAGCTTTGTGTCACAAAGACAGAATTAGAGGCATCATCTCCAGCCATGGAATAGATCTACTGCCCAGAGTAGAGCTTCCCTGGGAACATGAATGTTCACCTCTTGCCATGAGGTGGTAGACATAGTTGTGAAGGAGACAAAGGACGTTCTGGTGTGAGAGAGGTTTCTATCTCTCAGGCAATGATTCTCTATAAACTCTGACACCAGTTTCTTATCTTTATAGATTCCTTTGCTAGGCATACGACACATGGCCAAACAAGAATGACTCTGGCATTTTAAGAGTTATAATCTAAAATATTCTACCATCTTCCTATCTTGTGGCTTTTAATCCCACTGAACATCAACCCCATTCAACCAGTAGCTCTGCCCTAATGGTATTTTTCCTTCTCTGGATCTTTGTCCTAATTATTTCACATGCTGCCGGATGCCCCTATGCTTTTCCCTTCATTAACTTTATTGGCTGCTGTCAGTTTCAAACCTTGTGTACTGTGCTTCCTGGGCTAAATGTTAAAAAGTTAAAATAATAAAATCTCTTGCATGCATGAAGCCTCTTTCACAGGCTGACTTGCCAAAAGATGACCTAACTAACCATGTTTTTAATATCTCGTTAATTTTACTTTTAATTTCCTCCAAGTGAAGCATAAAAAAATGTTTACATATGCGCATTTGAAATGAACAATAATATGTGTTCGTTACCCCTTTTTTTTGCAATTAATGTTTCCACATGTTATGTCAAATGGAAATATATTCCAAATATTTGGGCTCTGCTTTTCAGCAGCATTATATAGTGCCACTTATTTGCCAAATATTTATCCATACCCACTTTTGGATCTAGGAACTTCTCTGACTGAAGCCTGCATTTGAATTTACTGTTTACCCAGCTTTCATTGTCCCTGTGTGAGGTTTCAGCTTCAGTCTTGGCTACTTTATTACACTCTCTTCCACAGCTAAAGAGCCTTTGATCACTCCTGAAGACTCCTTGGGAGGGCTACTTCCCTTTAGATTTGGCACTTGCTGGCATTGCATGTTGAAGCTAATTCCTTCATTTTTCATTATTTCCTTTATTTTCTTAAAGCAACAGCATTAAAACCTTCCTGCTGGCGTTACCTATTGATTTCTATTTCTTTTTCACCTCGTCTCTCAAAAACCCCTATCTTGTATGGGTAAAATATTAATCTATAGCTTCCTAATAACCAAAAGTGCATTTGGCTTAGGGCAGTGGGAGGCTGGGTGACTATTAGCAGTCAACTCTCTTCTTTCCCTAACGTCTTATTTGGATGGAGCATTTCCTGTTTTGTTATGCATCTGACAATCAAGCTAACAAAGCACCATTGCTTTCCACTATTTCTATTTTCCTGATGTTTTGGAAAATTACACTGATTATGTTCCTGAGCAGGCTGCCGTTGTTTCTGCTCCTCGGAGTCGAGTCACTACACCACTTTCCTACAACTAGCCCCATTGTTTATTTTAAAGAAGGACAAAGAAAGCAATTTTTCTTCAGAAAGAAAACTGTTTCTCCCGCAACCTGCTTTCCTCTATTTGACAGAACCCCATTGTTTAGCCACATCTTAACACTAAATGGGCAGGCTGGCTATTTCATCAGTTCAGAGAAGGGATCCCAAATTCACAATTTGCAAGCATCGCTCCTATAGGTTTATAGATTTTCAGATAAATGATTAATCAGAAGGAACAAATTAGCAGGGGCAGAGGGACATTAGTCAAATGGCATAGATAGGTATTAGAGAGAAATAAAGCAAATACAATGCAGCGGTGCTCAACCTTCCTTTATTACCACGATTCTAGAAATGTGCCAACTTCTAGAGGTCGGTGTCAATCAAAATATGAGTAACATTTCAGAAAGAACAGCTTTCAAAATTCAAGTTGAAATTCACATGCTCTTTAGTAATGCTAGTTTCTAATAATTTCTCTCTTTGGAAGAAATTCTATTTTAAGACAAAAAAAAATGTCTGCCTTGTCTAATTTCTGGGGGGCTGGGAATCTGTTTTACAAGTATGCACAAACTAAAATAGTCCTTGCTCAGATACTAAGCTTTAAGGTAGTGGTTTGTTCTCCAATTTCTGTTTGAAATATTTGCATATTTTCAGGCACACCTAGCTAAAATCCATATTTCTAGGGCCACATATCAAGAGATTGTGATTCACTGAGTAAGGCCCAGTACTCTGCCTATTTAACAAACAAGCCTAGCGATTGTGGTGCCAGTGGTCCAGGAGGAACCCTGTCATAAAGGGATGCAGGTCATCCAGGCTTCCACTTCTGAGCACCAGCATGTGGAATACAAGTGCCAAACTAAATCCTCCTGCGACTTCCCATTTCTCATCACACTCCAAATGTAGCAGAAAGCCAAGGCTTTTCTTTTAACTCTTAGATTCCACCTATGTCAAAAGTACTTTTTCCTCAATATAAATGTGAGAATTTTATGATAAACTTTGTCTCTCCTATGAAGCATTACAATGTGTATTAAACTTTTTTAGAGAAGGTAATGTCTCCCCTTGTGTGATTGGCAGCAAACGCATATGTGGGCCACCTTATTATAAGTGTGCTTCGTTTTGAGAAAGCCGAAAACACCAATAGATTCATGGGGATTGGTGGTCCTTACAAATGTGCACGATAGTTATTTCAAAATGGATCATGTCAGTTGCTGGGATGGTCCTAGAATGAAGTACTGTAATGATAGAATAAAACACTATAATGCCACAAGGAGGAGCCAGAGTCCAAAACCATCCAATGAGAACTAAAGATGAAGCAGAACTGGAGGTTTAATGTAAGCCATTGGGGTAAATGGACTTCAACTTGTATACAGCAGACAACTGTTAGCTCTTATGATGGCTTGGTGATGTGGATAAAGTCACCCCTTTAAACTAACACAGCTCTGTGGATCAGCACCGGGAGAGTGGAGCACAGGTTCAATTCCAGTCCCCTCTTTTCTCCTCAGCCCACCTTCCTTATGCAGGGCCCCCTGCATATCCTTCTCAATAGTGCTGTAAAGTGTTCCCTTTTATACATATTCATCTATTTGAAAGAAGGGTACAGACAATTCTCTAAAATGGTGGAAGGAAACATTTATTTGTACTACATACCATTGCTTCAAAAGAGGTAAATACTTTATAACAAGCCCTGGTTTCATTCCCCAGGGAGAGGTCTTTTTCTGTGTTTTTTTCCTAAAACATTTCTTTTCCTGGGAGACTAGGGGAGTTTCTGCGCGTGCTCAGGTGTGGTGGAGCAGTTGCAGTACGCCAGCCTCCTCAGCCAGCTGCAGAGAGTAAAGGAGCAGTCCCAGGTGATCAATCAAGCCATGGCGGAGCTAGCCACCATACCCTACCTACAGGACATCAGTCAGCAGGAGGCGGAATTGGTATGTAAGTGTTTTTCTTTGTTTAAGGCTTTCACAGGCCGTGATACAACAGAAGAGTGATATGGTCTGAAAAACATTGTGATAATAAATGTAGTCTGAGGACGAACTCCCCAACCCTCATGAAGCTTTCTAATGAAGAAACTAGAAAATGTAGAAAGGGGTGTGCGTCTGTTTTTTAATTGCTCACATTCGCTAGCATCCATTTTTTATAGCAAGAACTTCATCATGTGTAAAAACATCGAAAGAGGATGATTATTCTTATTGTGTTTAATTGTTTCACGTTACTTGAAACAAAAAGCTTCAAGTAAGGTGAAATTTTAATAAATTGTTTTGTAAACTCCAAGATACGTTAATATATGATTCTCTTCTATGACAAAGTGACAAGTCAAAAGAGTTAATTGCTGTTTAGAAAACCAAGCCTACAAAATAGTGTTTAGAGTTTCTTATTCACTTACAAGGTCACATATATGTTAGCAGTGTCAACACACACACACATTTGTACATTTAGATTAAAAAGTTGTTTTATTTGAGGGGAAAATATGCTTAGTCAAATGGCTGGTTTTTGAACTGAATTGACCAGTTAATTCAGAAAACACAGAGCCAGTCAAAAACTAGTTGAAAGACTATCTCACAGAAACAGTCTTCAAACAGATGTGTATATTATAATCATAATTAATATTAGAAATGATAACACCTTGTTTGAAAAACAATTTCTGAACAGTTGCAGGCCATTTGGGGAAAGGTAAAATTTACTCCATAGGGAGATCCCAGTGTATTATAGGACAGGGCTCTTTACATTGAGGCTTTCATTGAAAGTAGGAGAAACTAGTTATAGACCTGAATTGAATTCACAAAGCAAGGATGAGAGCAGCCCAGACCTAGCACCTGTAATTTTCAGATAACCAAAGGAACCCTCCCTCTTTGAACTTTTAAAGTTGTAATAGCCCATCAAGAAATGAACTATCAACATTCATGTTCATCTGAACCTGTAAAAGTGTAATGAATACATTCTCATATTCAAAGTAAGTGTATAAAATGGTCTGACTAGCCAAATAATAAAACTAGGCATACTAAAGATGAAAACTATGAAAAAAAGAAAGTCTATTAATCAAGGAATTACTAAGTCAAAACTGGCAATAATACTTTCTCAACTTTTATGGTGTGTGCAGCAGAATGCCTTCCAAAAGGCTGCTTACTTATCCTGCCATTCATAAGGCATGCAGGAGTGTGGTACATGGAGCTTTCAAAGTGCATATGATAGCCAATTTTAGATGCTTAACGCTCCTCTGAGATAAGAAGAAGCAATGAAAATGTTAATTTAAGAAGCTGCCACAATGTTGATCCTGTCTTCCTGAAAAGCACATTCGAGATTTAAATGAAAAATACCGGGGAGTTTTCTGCACTTACGTCTTCTTAACCACACATCTGTGGCTTTCTTTTTTCTGGAAATACTTATATTTCAAAATGTACACAAAGAGCACCAAACTAGCATTATTGACATCCCTCACGACCAGGTTACTGCAATATTCCACTATCCAAAACCTTAGAAAATAGGATTTCACGGGATATTTTCATAATTTATAAGCCTACTAGAAAAAAGTTTCAATGTATATGGATGTATACGTGCAGGTCAAATATTTAAAAATCAGGTCTCTTGTAAGATTTCATCACCTTAAGTAATAGTTTGTAGTTTCCAACTTCCAAGCACGGGTTAACCTAGAAAATAAATCCTCGTAATACTTTTTGTGGTGCTATATACACAGTGACTGCTCAAGAGAAGAGTTTTGAGTGACTCAACTCTGCCTTCTTCCTTAAGCTCTGCAATATCTAAGATACAGAAAGATCATCTAAGAGTTCATACTGTTTGATGACGCGGAACTGAGCTGGCATTTGTTCTTTTTTAGAGAACGTCCTTTTTTAGCTTTGAATATCACAGGCTTAATGTGGCTTCTTTACTTTGCAGCCACATATGTGTCATGTGTGCAGGATTGTCTTAAATTGGCATAGGGCAGTTTGGGGCAAAGGGTGGAATTTTAAAACTTGCCTTTGAATGGAACCTAAAAAGAAAGCTTGGTTATTTTGAAATTTTAGGAAAGAATAGTAAAAGAACTGAAATGAGCTAGTTCCTTTAAAAGGCAATAAAGCAGTACAATTTTCGTATTGTCCTCTAGTGCGCTTTTGCACGATGCCTGGAATTATGATACATCAGCCTCAGGAGGAAATACTAAAAGGCATTCATGTACTACATGCCATTTCCTGAGAGAATTAGCTACCGCCTTCATTCTTTACAACCCAAATCTGTTTTTACAAAACATCAACACTTACTACGTTAAAACCTATACATTTTCTACAGATTTTCAAGAAGTACCTTTTCATTGTTTCAGTATTTTATATCTGCAATAATACTCGGTAATGACTGAAGCAAAGATGAGGTGGCAGTGTTCATTGTCGCAAAGATGAGTAATAAAATCATCCGCGTACAAATGATTTTTTAATTAGGTTTTAATCTGTGTATTTAGAGAAGTTATTTCTGTGTGAATTCCACACTGATAATTTTTATCTTGGTGCCACAGCTGCAGTCACTAATGGCAGATGCTATGGACACCCTTGAAGGAAGAAGAACCGATAAAGAACGTGTGTGGAATACAATCCAAAAGGTAAAACTTTCAACTGAAGGAAAAAGATATATTGTTCTCAAAGAAAATGTCTATCTTGGGTCAAATCTGTTTAGAAGATAAAGGGAGTTCTTCAGTTCGTTTTATTGTATGTTTTCTTTTTTTAAATAAATGCAGCTCTCTCGACGGAAGTGTAACCAAAATCAAATATGCATTTATTTAATCTGTTCCCTCAGGACTGCTTCTTTTCCAACAGACTGTGGTCATATGCTTTCAAGAGTCTTCTTATCATACTCATTTTCGTATTCTATTTTTATTATCTGCTTCCTCATTATTGGTTATTATAGATTTTTTTTAAAGCCCTTTTATCAGTGTTTTAGTCCACTCCCCAATTCTTTCCCCCAAATTTTGTCGCTTGAGGAATAATGGCTACATTTCAGAGAACTACAAAGAAACTAGCACATTGATGTTTTGGGTGGAGGAGTGACATACTGGTGGTTAGAAGTAGAAGAACATCCCCTCACTGGCTACTGGAGTTTAAATAAAACAGCACTGAGAGGCGCTTGGCTCAGAAGACTTGTGTGACACTACAGGGCCCTCTGGCAACATAGCAGGGAGTAATGTCAGGTGTCCAGTCCAGCTCAAGGTAATAAGTTCTTGTCAATCTACTCCGCACTCCGTCTCCTCCAATCACTGTAAGAACCCACAAAGGGAGAACTTGTGTCATGGGATGTGAGAGGAGCAAACCAAAGAAACCTTTACTTTAAGAGGTAAGAGTCAGCTGTGAGGGATTCTGGTGCATCTGAGGAAATGTGTGTCTTCTGTAATCAATCCAGAGGCCCTATGATAAATTCATATTTATCATAGACATCAACTGAAGTCAGCAAGTATTTGTTGAATAGCCACTGTGCCTGAAAGAACACTAGGTGTTTAAGGATATTGTGCTGGGCAAGACAGACCCAGCCCTGCCTATATGGGCCATACCATCTAAGAAAGAAGACAGTCATCAAACAGTTACTTATAAATCTACTGAATATCACAGTAAAAAATTGGATGTTCGATGATCTATGGAAACAAATAGGGGAACACAATTTGGTCTGGGAGGTCAGAAAAGCCATTTCTGAGAAAATGATATTTATACCACATTTAAAGAATGTTAGTAGTTATCCAGGTGAAAAGGGAGATTTCAACACAGAGGGAACAGTTTGTACCAAGAACGCAAAGGAAGTAGAGCATATTCACAAACTGACAAAGGAGCAAGGAACTTATTTCAAAATGCAGGGGAGAAGCAGAAGAAGTCAAACCACAGAAGGGCTTATCAATTACCTGGAGGATTTGGAGTGTTTCAGAACCTGATTTTCAGACCTCTCTAGGGCTGTAGTGGGGGAACCGATTGAGAGGCTACAGAAATGTGAGGAAGTCAGTGGTAAGGTGTTGGCTTGATCTACAGTGGAGGTCATACAGATGGAGAGAAGCAGACAGATATAAGAAATATTCAGGAAGCCAAATCTGCAGACCTTGAGTTCACTGATTGTATATGGGAATTTAAAGAATAGAAAAAGTTAAGAGTGTTGCCCAGATATTGGGCTTGAGCCATTGGGCAAGGGATAGGGAGAGGTGGGCTGGTGCCATTTACTAAGGAAAGAAACACTGTCATAGGGACAGATTTTGGCTGAGAATATAAATTCCTTCAGAGTCCAGTTGAGAGACTGAGACCATGCCAGATATTTGAAAGGGAATTTAATATAAAGAATGGTTAACCAGATATGAAACTGTTAGTTAGGTAACTGAGAAAGCAAAGTCAAACAATGATTTATCACAGAGGAAGCAAAGGAAGCAGCAACCACCCCTTAGCGCTCAGGAATCAAAGAGAAGAGGTTGGAATTACTAAAACTTTAGAAACTTGGAGCAGGGACCCTGCTGGGCCAACACTCAGACCTCCCAGTAGGAGGCGCTGCTCAGCTGGTACTAGTGTCTCTGAGCCTGGAGGAGGGGTCCTGAAGGGCTGAGACCCAGACTTCTGAGGAGGTGGCACTACCCCACTGTGCTGGGCAGGGTGGGGGCGGTGAAAGCAGAGAAGAAGTGGTAATGAAGGTAATTCTGCAACTTTTGGAAAAACTAGATTCAACTGCTACTATAGAAAAGAACGTATGTTTCTATAGTAAAAGAGCTTTGCTGAAGAGATGCTCACAAGAACCCCAAGCAGAGAGGAAGTCAGCAGCAAGTAAATAGGAAGCAGCAAGTCCCTCCTTTCTCCTTTGTCATTGCAGTGTCCCTCTATCGCCCACTATTGACAGAAACCCACAGCTGGCAAAATGGAAATGGGGTTTGCAGTGTTCCAGCCCCAGCATCACAGAGTTAAGGTAGAAAATGGTGGTTTTGGAGTTGACAGACTAGAGACTAATAAATGGCACAAAAGTGCATTGAACTTAGGATGCTGGCAAGATATGAATTACAAGAGTCTGGAATTCTGGATAAAAGACTGCATGAAGATAAAGATTTCTTAGTCATTGGCAAATTGAATATTAACTGAAATCATTTGAATGGATGACATGGCAGAGAAAGAGCTTAGAATAAGAAGAGAAGAGAGCCTTGAGGAGCACATTTCAAACTTAGGAGGAAAACTCTACAAAGGCAACTAAGAAGGAATGACAAGAGGAATTGGAACTAGAGGTAAACCGAGTCCAGTGCTGATGAGAGTCAAGCAATATAGTCAAATATCTCTGCTGGCTATAGAAAGAATTGTTTAGCACAGGGGTCAGCAAACTGCAGCCTGCATGTCAAAGCCAGCCAACCGCTAAAATAGGTTATTATTTACAACAATATGTAAATAAAGTTTATTGTAAACAGACATGCCATTCGTTTACATATTGTCTATGTCACCTTGACCAAATTGAGTAGTTGCCACAGACCATATAGCTCACAAAGCCTAAAATATTTACTATCTGACCTTATACAGAAAGTTTGCTGTACCCTGGTTTACAGCATTATCTCTCCCAGAAATATTTACATTTGTACAGTAAATATTTGTATTTACAAGTCCAAGTGATAACAGAGCAACAATCCAATTATGAAATTCCAAGGACCAGCCAAAAAGATGGAAGAGAGATTGACATTTGTCTATATTTGTCCACATCTTGCAGACAACCACCAATTCCACATCACTCTAAGCTAGTGTTTTGATGCCCACGTTCACAGGAGCTCTCAGCCTGTGGCTTCCCACTTTGCCCCTATTGCAGTCATCCATCGCTGTGTTACAAATCACCCCAAATATAGTGGTTCGGAACAACAATTTGATATTCCCTCTCACAGTTGTATGGGTTGATCAGACTCAGCGAGGTGGTTCTTGCTCAGTGCCTCTCATGTAGTTCAATCAGATGGCTTCTGTGCATGGGGCTGGGTTATTTGAAGGCTAAAACGGACTGGACTCCAAGATGGCTCATTCACATGGCTGACAGTTGACACCAGTCAGCTGAGACAGTTGACAGAAGTGCCTAAACGTGTCCTCTCTTTGTGAATTAGGCTGGGTTCCAAGAGGAAGTATTTCAAAGAAAGGAAGTGGAAACCATCAGTCTTCTTAAAAACCAGGCCCAGAACTAGCAGAGCAACTTCCACCATATTCTATTGGTCAAAGCAGTTACAAGCCAGCCCAGATTCACAGGGTTAAAGGGATAGACTCCACTTCTCCCTGGTGCAGGGTATGTGCATTCAGTGAGAAAATGACATGATAGCGCCCATCTTGGAGACAAGCTCCAGCAGCAGACCTGTGCTTCTGTGTCCGGGCTGGCAAATATACCTGCAAGCAAGCAGGAGTCAGGAGGATAGTCAAGTCAAGGCCTTCGAGGCCTCCAAGGCCACTGAGATTGGAACACTGCAGAGCCACTCCAACCAATGACTGGGCATCTAGAACGACTCACTGGTGAGCAGCCAATCTCTCCAAATTAAAAGCCCTGATAATGATCTTAGCTTTCTAAATGGAAGCCCCTGAAAGGCCTTTAGGAAGATGTGGATGGGAAGGAACAGGGTGCCAAATTTTTCCCAAGGGCTTTTAATTTGGTTAATGTGACTCTACAAAGGATGATTGTATCACTTCCAGACAATTCCAGTAGCAAGTAGGTAATTTCCTTTTACTGCTACAGAGTTAATTTGCATGTGCAGAAAAAAAAATAATTAAAAAACTAATCGTACAAGCTACACTGTGTTCTGAGCCGACTAGAAGTTGACATCCGTATCACCACCTCTGAGCTCTGTTCTCTATAATAGAAACAGCTGTCGGACCTGATGAAAACACTTGAAATTTTCATCTGAAGCCCCAGAATTCTAGCAGCACCTTCTATTCCACGTAGTGAAGGGGTCCGTCAGAAGCCCTATTACCAGCACAGTTTGCAGGGCTCCACTTTGTTATAGGTCTATAAAGAGCCTATCAAGATGAAATCTGATTTATGAGTGCTGACCTCCTATTTACGTTTTGTTGTCTTTGAGATTTCTCTAAGAACCCAGAAAGAGAAAGAATGAGACAATTAGGTTTTTTCCTCATTCACTAGAACTAAAATATATTCTTTATAGAGTTTTAGGCAAGTGGTCCTTGTTTTGGTTTGGCTTTACAGAGCGTTTCCTTTCCGGTAATTAACTCAAGAAAGATATATGTATGTTGGCTTAGCTGTGCACACACAAAAATAAGCAGATTATGTCCAAAAAAACGGTAAATTTTCTTGTGTTGGAAAGTCCCATGCCACAACAGGACTCTTTAAAGAAGAGCATCACACTTTGCTTAGTTTTAGTCTGTCGCAAAAATACTTGAGAAAACAGCCTTTTGAACATCACACCGGTCCTGCTGACACACTGCTCATTCACGCACTCCTCAAGCATTCACGCCACGTCCTCTTCGCCGGATACTGTTCCAGGCATTGGAGATCCAGCCATGAAAAAGCGATGCCTTCATGATGTTTGCGTTCTACTAGAGAGAAGGAGGCAGTAACCCACCTAAAGAAATATGGAATATGTGATAGGTAATAAAGGCCGTAGCGGGAAGAAGCGGGAAAGGGAAATGGAAAGTGCCAGATGATTGCAACTGTGGAGAAGAGTCAGACCAGGATTCACTGAGGTGACACTTGAACAAAAATTTGGAAGAAATGAGGGAACCAACCATGCAACTATCTGTGGAAAAGCACTCCAAGTGAAGGAAACAGCATATGCAAAACTGAGATTGGAGTGTGCCCAGCATGTGCAAGGAACTGCAAGGAGGGCAGGGCGGATGGAGCAGGACAAACAAGAGTCATAGGAGATGACTGCAAGAGGAGAGGGTGTAATGCTTTGTCAGACAAACCAACAAGAACCCTCTAGGCTCCTGAGTTGAGAATAGATTAAAGAGGGCAGGGAGACTAGTTAGGTTATTGCTATGATACAGGAGGTTAGTTATGGCAGCTTGAACCTTGAACCCTGGTGGTGGCAGTGGATGTGAGAAGCTGTCAGAGTCGGTCATCCATCCAGAAGAAGAACAAAGGCTTATTTAGAGGCAGGATAATACAGTAAAAAGCACCCTGACCTAGCCATTCAGAGGCTTGGGTCTGTCCCAAATTAGCTCAGAAGCCACTGCCTTTCTCTGGGCCTCACGTTTCTCACCTGTAAAATAAAGATATTGAACCGGAAGATGTAAGTCCCTTCCAAGCTCTGAATGAATGGATCTGTTGAATCCAGACCATCAAAATAAAAAATTTGAGGTAGTATCTACTGAGCTCTTAATAGGTGCCTACTCTCTCTTATCTACTTTACATCCACCAATTCACTAATCCTCACATGAAGTAAAAGGTGTGATTTATTAAATAGAGAAGTTTAGCAATTTGCTTAAAGTCACACAGCCAGTAAGTTCTGGAGCCAGAACTTGATCTTGCCCTAGAGGCTAAACTCTCTTTTTATTTTATATATGTGTATATGTACATATATAATTATTAGACAAGGTAGTGCATACCTGCTTCCCCTTCCCATTTACCACCTGTGACAGCCTGCTGGCCCAGCCCCTCCTGGCAGTTTTTACTCCTTTGCTGGAGCCATGCCCACATGCACTGGGAGGGAATGACATTTCCCTCTGTGTGAAGACGCACAGGGCTTTTTTATTACTGTGATTGAGGTACAATTGACAGATAATATATTTGTTTCAGGTGTACAACATACTGACTCAGTGTTTGTATATATTGCAAAATGATCGCCACAGTAAGTCTCGTTAACATCCATCACCATACACAGTTACAAGATTTTGTTTTCTTGTGATGAGAACTTTTAAGATCTACTCTCTTAACAACTTTCCAAGATGCGATACATTATTGTTAACAATAGTCAGCGTGCTGTACATTTTATCCCCAGGACTTATGTTATAACTGGAAGTCTTTCTGACTCCCTCACCCATTTCACCCACTCCTCTAAATTCTTTCTTGCTAGAAGCCCAAACTTTGTGTTGCCTGAAAAAACCTGACTGGCTAGCGTTGTTTTACATATAGTTGAGCACTGGTGTGAGGCCAAACTGGGAATAACAGTGACTTCCAACCAAAGTGGAATTTGGCCATAAACTAGCCCAGCTTGTATGTCCAATTCTCGAAATGAAGTTCTTTCAATCTAAGCCAAAAAAGCCACTAAGGAAGGATTTTTTTAAAAAAAAAAAGATTGGCACCTGCGCTAACATCTGTTGCCAATCTTTTATTTTTTTCCTTCTTCTTCTTCCCAAAGCACCCCTGGTACATAGTTGTGTATTCTAGCTGTGAGTGCCTCTGGTTGTGCTACGTGGGACACCACCTCAGCATGGCTTAACGAGCAGTGCCATGTCCGCGCCCAGGATCCAAACTGGCGAAACCCTGGGCTGCTGAAGTGGAGCACACAAACTTAACTAAACGGCCACAGGGCTGGCCCCAGGAAGGAATTTTTAGTCTACCTTTGTAATCCACCTGAATAGGATCCTCCTCCTCTGTTCCTTAGCACTCCATCTATAACCAGAAAGAATATGGAGCCGAAATCTGCAAATACTTGATTGTTAATTTAGCTCCCACTCATGGGATCTTGGGCAAGTCACAACCTTCTGAGAAACATAATGCATCCAAACCCTTACCACCTGCATAGTCTATGATTTTGTGTTACTTAGCATTGAATCCTAAGTCCCACTGAAGCTTTATGAGCTAGGCCTGAAAACAAATAGAAAAAGGAGTCTTTAAAAAAAATGTGCCAACTGTTAAGTTGGAACATTCTATTTCTTCTCACCAGAGAGTCAGTTAAGAGAAACAGTTAAGCAACACTCTGACTGCAACTTAGAAGAAAAAGTTATTTGCTATTCATTTACAGAGCCTAAATTTCACACTGAGGCTATCAGAGTTTAACCTGGTATAACATAAAGTATTGTCTTATTCTGATATGCCTCTGGATCACTGATTTGAGACTAAATGAGGAGAAAAGAAGCTTTGTTATTTTAAAAGTAATGAGAGAAATGCTCTAGCATATAATCGTGGCCCTGTGAATTTTCATGAGAAGAAATGCTACTTTAAAATTTCATCAAATATTATAACATAATACATCATAATCCTCAACGAATCCAGGTGATGGAGTATAGGTGGATATCTTTAAACCACCCATATGAACTTATTCAAAATTATTTAGCTTTTTATGCTCCTTTTTATCTCAAAATCTTCACTTAAAAATCATGCTCAATCATCATACAGAAATGACATTCATTGATATACTAATTTGATCTTCTAAGGTGAAAATGGGATAGAATTGTATGTCACTTAGCATCTCTGTCATGTTCAAGGCTTTCGATGGAGGCAGACAAGCAGGGGAGAATGCAGATTTTGGAGATGGGCCAGGGCAGTTGGTTGAGGAGCGAGAGGGCCAGAGCAAATTGGAACATTTTATTTACTTTCCACATCAGCATTCAAGACTGAATCCTTGAATCCAGAAACTCTTCTGAGAGAGATGGCACATGTGGCACTGTGATTCATTGGCTGGGCATTTGGGCTGCCTAATACAGGGTGAGGGGGCACAGTTGTGTCTCTCTGAAAGGGCTGCTGTCTTTTCAAAGATTCAGCCACCGTACCACTCATTTGCGAAGCAGTTTTTCCAGCAATCAGGCTTTTCCTGTGTGTCTTGTTCTTTAAGGAGTCTCCACAGATTTATTGCAATTTGATTATGAATCTTCTCAGCTTCTGGTTATGGGCTTCCTCATTAGCATATCCCCAAATTCCTTTACAGTGTGTGCTCCAAGCACTGCCAAGCAGTTCTGTTCATGGCATAATGCAGATCGTGTAGAGAAACCTAAGTGCTGTTGTTGCTGACCATGCTTGGGGGAGGAGGGGAAGAGGCTCTGTGGACAAGGAGGAGCAAAGCAAGGCTCAGGGCGCTGAAGAGGCCAGATGCCTGGGATAAGTCATCATGGTTCCTGGGATAAATGAGTCCACACCAGTAGGTGTCCAGGCGGCAGCTGTAGTGAAGGAGCATCCACCAATAGTCCTAGGAAACCTCCTGACTGTGGTCAGAGGCTGGGTCCTGGGGCAATCGGACCTGGGGGAGGTCCTCCTCCTCAGAAGTTAAACACTGCAAAGCCAAGTCTAGCCTGGGAAGTAGAGAAAGCCAAGAGCCTTGGTCTGGCCATCCTCTCCCACCACAGTACAATGCTCCAAGACTAGAGGGCAAATTTCAATTATCATTTAAGCCAAAAAAACATTTTTCTTCTCTGACTTAAAGGAAAAACTTTGTGGTTAATTTGCTAAACATTTTCAACAGCTGTATTGCTAATCATTCACCTCTCACCTGTTCTTTGTTTTTCCTCCAATATTGGGAATACCTCTTAGATACTTTGTTGGCTGAAAGTATTCTAAAACTGATGATTTGGCAGGAAATTTCTGCAGCAGAAGCATTTCTGTGCAGGAGTCGAATGCCAGCATGGTCCTCATCTAGGGAGCATGTATCCAGAAGCTTTGTCATGTTAAACCAGAAGTTTATCAAGGAGCAGATGAAGCTAACTGCCATTGTGCTCACATGCCTAATAAAATACTGTGTTACCCCACAAATTATGAGACTGTGTTAGTCTGTTTGAAGCCTGTTTTTGAATAACTATCACAACCAAAACTAGCTATAGAAAAACTTATTTCAGATAATTAATGTGATAACAAATATTATCATAATTACTATTGATCTTTAATATGTGCCAAGCACTTGAACAAGTTATCACATTTCACGATCGCAACTCTAAGAAAAAGAGGTCATTATCTCTCCTTTGAAAGATGAGGAAAAAGAGCTTTGAAGAATTAATAAGGAAGCAAGCCCAAATTTGTAGTGACGGTTTGGTTTTGATCAGATTCATTTGGGTCAAAGGCTCTGTTCCTAATCATTAGTTAGAACACTTATGTTAAACCAAATGCAGCTACTAAAAGTCAATGGCACCAAGAACATAACCTTGCCGAAGCTCAGATTCTGTAAGACAGAATGAGATAAACTTTGAGTCTGTTTTGAGTGAGATAGGAGCATCATAGGCTACAGTAGCCATCCTCCATCCTTCTCTAGATCACAGCTGTCTAGCCCAGGTGGGGACTTATCCAGACTGCTGTGTGGCAACTGCCTGACCAAATCAGAACCTGGCACACACTATCCCCTGGATCATGCTGCTCTTACTTCCTCCTTCACCATCCCTCCCTTTATAGACAGACCATGGTTAGGTTTGCCTTAATAGCTTAGCTTCCGTCTTCCTGCACTTTTAGAAGTTCAAGAAAACAGCTTGGCAATCTAGTCATCCTTGTAGTGTATTTACTGTTGCTCTGCACATCATTCTCGGGGGAGGTATCTGAATTAGCATTCTATAATGCACCAAGCAGGCTCTCAATGAAAACATAATTTCAGAAGCACATGTTACCATAACCCCTCCAAGCTTTACCCTCACAGCACAGAGCCCTCAAGCCTGGGACAGGACAGCACATTTACTGCTTCACTTCCTGGCTCTCTCCCTGCCTGTTCCACCAGTGAGCTAAAGTAGAGAGGGGACTAAAACAGAAGTTGAAAATGCTCATATTACTCCAACCCTACTAGAATTTTTATCTTTATAGAAGCTTTTCAAAATGCCTCTTTCAGAAGTTCAGTGAAATATTCTGAGATGAGGGAGGGGAGCATATATCTCGATTGTAGTTTGAACTGAAGAGAGAGTTGCAGTTCATTCTAAAAGTTACTCTCTTTAAATTACCAAGAGTGTCGTCTTTGCTTGGCAGCCCAGCATTTTATTGCAAGTACTTTATACATTAAGTTTTGCAATCCTTTATAATTCTGGAGAATAACAGAATAACAGCTTACACCACTTGGTAGCTAAATGAACCATAGGACATCTTCCATTCTGTATTGAAAGTGGGATTAATACAGAGTTCAGAGCAAGTGACTTGCAGCTCATTCAATCATTTATGGTGTACTCATTATACCTTTCATCTCTTGGAGAAGGGCAAAAACGAAAACACCTTTACGTGCAAGCCTAAGGGAAGGTGTGAGTCATTTATCATTCTGTTTATTACTTTCTTAAAATGGTGCACATGGAGGAGGGGACAAAACTGTCATCTAAAACACATACAAATGCCATAAGCACAAACACACCCATATCTCTTAGCATCGGTAAAACTCTGTGCATGTAAAACTTGTGTGTACTCTGCTAAAATGGCCTTCTTCTGGAGAAAAGACTGTGGAGAGGAGTGTGAGATGGCTGGTGAAAAGACGAATATGGACCTATGTTAGATCCTTACCTAGAGATAGGATAAAGTTAGGTCCCTCTCTTATTGAACTAAAAGGAATTCAAGAGGCTTTTAACTTCTCAAGTCCTCTTAATTGGAGAGAAGATGTCTTCAGCTTCACAATGATTCACTTCATCCTACTGATGAAGATATTTAGAAGCAACTGAAAACTGATTCAAGAAATAAAAGTACATCTCCCTAAGGTACAAGAATCAAAAATTACTCTTTAAAAAGTCATGATAGAGGACTTCCTCTTCCAGGAATATGGAGTACACGTGCTCTTCCCCATTCCTCCCATTAAGTACAACTAAAAACACTGGACATTATATGTAAAATGAATATAGGACTCTGAAAGATAGAATGAAAAAGCAGACAACCTAGGGACATGGGGACCCAAGGAATGACATGGTGGTGAATTCACTTGATTTTTTGGGGTGGGGGGCTTGTATATCCCACACTTGTACTGAAAAGCCAGTGACCCAGAAACAGTAACATGTGCAGATAAAAAAAAAAAAAAAAAAAAGACAAAAGCCTGCTTTCTCAAGCCAAAGGAAAAGGAAAGGGGCAGTCTAGGCAGACAGAAAACTCAGACAATAATCATTCCACTCCAGCCAAATACCACAGAAAAAAGTGGTGGTCCAACCCCACCCATGACAGGGTGTCTTAACCTTCCCACACTAATAGGGTGGCATCACAGAATAACAAATAGGGAGCCTGTTTTTCCATCCACACTGGGTGGTTGGCACCCTTTCCCACCCCACTAGTGTGATATCAGAGGAGGTCTAGTAGAAAGTCAGGATTCTCACCACCCACCAACAATCATGAGCCTCCCTCCTCAACGTGATGTGAGTGGAGGCCAATGGGGAGCAGGGATGAGGTACTACCAGCTGGACAGGTATCATTGGAAACCTAGTGAGGAGTTCAAATGCTCATACCCACCCGGAAGTAATGAGAAGCCCCTCCCTCAGATGTCAGTGTAGGCTAAGCAGAAAACTTGAACTTTTATCCTCACATGGCAGTAATGAGGCAGTGCTCCTCCCATTTCCTGCCATAGCAGTGTCAGAAAAATATAGCTAAACCCGAAAGTTTAAATAAGTCCACAGTTTCATAACATAATACCCCAAATGTCCAGATTTCAACTGAAGATCACTTATCATACCAAGAACCAGGAAGATCTAAAACTGGAAGAAAGACAATCAACAGATGTTAACTCAGAGATGTTAGTGATATTAGAATTATCTGATAAAGCTTTTAAAGCAGCCATCATAAAAATGTTTTAATAAGCAATTACAAACACGTTAAAACAAATGAAAAAAATAGAAAGTCTCAGAAAAGAAAGTATCAACAAAGAAATAGAAGATATAGAACCAAAGAGAAATTTTAGAACTGTTAAATATAATAAATGAAATAAAAAACCTCAGTGGAGGGACTCCACAGCTGAATGAAGGGGAAAGAAGAAAGAGTCAGTGAAATGAAGACAAGACAATAGAAATTACCCAATCTGAACAACCAGGAGAAAATAGGCTGGAAAAAAATAAACGGAGCCTCAAGGACCTGTGAGATTATAACAATAGATCTAACATTCCTGTCATCAGAGTCCCAGAGGAGAGGAGAAAGAGGATAGGACCAAAAAAGTGCCCATAGAAATAATGGCTGAAAACATCCCCAATTTGGCAAAAGACATAAAACCATAGGTTCAAGAATCTGAGTGAAGCACAAACAGGATAAACTCAAAGAAATCCCCACCAGGATATCTCATAGTCAAACTTCTGAAAACTAAAGACAAAGAAAAATCTTGAAAGCAGCAAAAGAGAAATGATACATTACTTATAAGGGAAAAGCTATTTGAATGACAATGAATTTCTCATAAGAAAATATGGAAGCCAAAAGTAAGTGTAACAATATTTTTCAAGTACTGAAAGAAAGAAATTGTCAACTCAGAATGCTATCACCAATGAAAATATCTTTCAGAAATGGAGGAGAAAATTCAAACATCCTCAAAAGAAGGAAAACTAAGAGAATTTGTCAACATCCAACCCACCCTAAAAGAATGGCTAACGACACTTCTCTAAATAGAAAGGAAACAATGAAAGAAAGAAGCTTGAAATATGAAGAAAGCTGAAAGAATACAGCAAGCAAAAATGTGAGTAGAAACATTAGACTGTCTTTCTCCTCTTTGTTATGTTTAATGATGGAAGCAAGTATTATAGCATCATATAATGTGGTTCTAAATATATTCAGACTTCCAGTTTCCAAGTCCTCATGTAAGCAGCTTGGAAGTCACCACTCTGTCCTAACAACAAGTGAAAAACTGAACAGACTAAAGAATCCAACTCTTCCTGGATTTATAACAGAGGAGAGGACACAGAGCAAACCACTGCCCCCACGATCAGAGAGACTGACAGGTGAATGCAGGGAGACGTGGCTTCCCAGAGTAGAGACTCACCTGGGGACACTGCGACAGGAACTGGTGCTCGAGTAGGAAAACCTGAACTGTAACTAATAAACTCCTGAAGAATCACTGCGAAAAACTCTGAGAATAAAAATTCCAGGGGAACTCAGTCATGGGGGGTTCCACACAATATTATGAGATTTACCTCCAGGAGTTCAACCAGGTTCTCATAGTAAATATCACACAAAAATCCCCCTGGGCCTCTAGCAGGAGGAGGGGAAAAGGAACCATTCTGAAACATACCAGAGCACTCTGTTCTTCTTAGCAAGGCCTGTCCTCAGAGGAAACTAGTAACCAGAGCCTAAGTGACCCAGGGAAGAAAAATACCCAACTCCAGCCCATTCTAGCCATCTTGTCACACCTAAGAGGGGGGAGAAAAAACTGAGAAACACTTGTGAAGTTCACAGTCCAAAGGCATAGGCTCACTAAAAGACCTAATCATAGCGCTATAGAATGCTTCCCCTCACCTCACAGCTCACAACCACATTACTAAGGCCCTATTTGCAACAGTTCCTTTTACCCAGTACATCATATCCAGCTATCAAGAAAAAATTACAAAGCTTACCAAAAGGCAAAAAGCACAATTTGGGGGACCATCCCCATGGCCTAGTGGTTAAGTTCAGCATGCTCTGCTACAGCAGCCCAGGTTTGGTTCCTGGGCGCAGACCTACACCACTTGTTGGCAGCCGTGATGTGGCAGTGACCCACATAGAAAACAGGAAGATTGGCACAGATGTTAGCTGAGGGAAAATCTTCCTCAAGCAAAAATAAAAACCAACAACAACACAATTTGAAGAGACAAAGCAAGCATCACAACCAGATACAGCAAGGATGTTGGAATTATCAGACCAAGAATTTAACACAATTATTATTGACATGCTAAGGGCTCTAGTAGACAGCATGCAAGAACAGATGGGCATTAATAATAGCAACAACATACAGGCATGCCTCAGAGATATTGTGGGTTCAGTTCCAGACCTCCGCAATAAAGCAAATACTTCAATAACGTGAGTCACACAAATTTTGGGGTTTCCCAGTGTTTACACAATACTGTAGTCTAAGTGTACAATAGCATTATGTCTTAAAAAATGTACATACCTTAATTTAAAAATATTTTATTGCTAAAAAATGCTAACCATCATCTGAGACTTCAGCGAGTCATGATATTTTGCTGGTGGAGGGTCTTGCCTCAATGTTGATAGCTGCTAACTGATCAGGGTGGTAGTTGCTGAAGGTTGGAGTGGCTGTGGCAGTTTCTTAAAATAAGACAACAATGAAGTTTGTAGCATCAGTTGACTCTTCCTTTCAAGAACGATTTCTCTGTAACATATGATGCTGTTTGATAGTTTTTTTCAGAATTCTTTGAACTTTTTTCAGAATTGGAATCAACCATCTCAAACCCTGCTGCTGCTTTATCAACTAAGTTAATGTAGCATTGTAAATTGTTTGTTGGCATTTCAACAATCTTCACAGCATCTTCACCAGGAGTAGATTCTATCTCAAGAACCACTTTCTTTGCTCATCCATAAGAAGCAACTCCTCATCTGTTGAAATTTTATCATGAGATCACAGCAATTCAGTCACATCTTCAGACTCCATTTCTAATTCCAGTTCTCTTGCTATTTCCACCACATCTGCGTTACTTCCTCCACTGCAGTCTTGAACCCCTCAAAGTCATCCATGAGGGTTGAAGTCAACTTTCTCCAAACTCCTGTTAATGTTGATGTTTGACCCCCTCCAATGAATCACAAATGTTCTTTGTGGCATCTAGAGTAGTGAGTCCTTTCCAGAAGGTTTTCAACTTACTTTGCCTAAATCCATCAGAGGAATCACTGTCTATGGCAGCTATACCCTTATGAAATGTATTTCTAAATAACAAGACTTGAAAGTCAAAACTACTCCTTAGCCCATGGGCTGCAGAATGGGTGTTGTATGAGCAGGCATGAAAATATTAGTCTCACTGTACATCTCCATCAGAGTTCTTGGGTGACCAGGTGCATTGTCAAGGAGCAGTAATATTTTAAAATGAATCTCTTTTCTGAACAGTAGGTCTCAACAGTGAGCTTAAAATATTCATTAAGCCATGTTGTAAACAGATGTGCTGTCATCCAGGCTTTGTTGTTCCATTTACAGAGCACAGGCAGAGTAGATTTAGGGTAATTCTTAAGGGTCCTAGGATTTTTGGAATGGTAAATGAGCTTTGGCTTAAAGTCACCAGATGCATTAGCTCGTAACAAGAGTCAGCCTGTCCTTTGAAGCTTTGAAGCCAGCATTGACTTCTCCTCTCTAGCTATGAAAGTCCTACACAGCATCTTCTCCCAATAGAAGGCTATTTTATCTACATTGAGAATCTGTTGTTTATTGTAGCCACTTTCACTAATTATCTTAGCTAAATCTTCAGGATAACTTTCTTCAGCTTCTTATCAGCAGTTGCTGCTTCACCTTGCCCTTTTATGTTATGGAGATGGCTTCTGTTAAACTGCATGAACCAATCTCTGTTAGCTTCAAACTTTTCTTCTGCAGCTTCTTTACCTCTCTCAGGCTTCACAGAATTGAAGAGAATTAGGGCCTTGCTCTAGATTAGGATTTAAGACAAAAGGAATTTTTTGGCTGGTTTGATCTTCTATCTAGACCACTAAAACTTTCCCCAACTCAGCAATAAGGCTGTTTTGCTTTCTTAATTTGTATATTCACTGGAGTAGCACTGATAACTTCCTTCAACACTTTTCCTTTGCATTCACAACACAGCTAACTGTTTGACACAAGAGGCCTAGCTTTCAGCCTGTCTTGGCTTTTGACATGCCTTCCTCACTAAGTTTAATCATTTCTAGCTTTTGATCTAAAGTGAGATATGTGTGACTTTTCTTTCATTTGAACACTTAGAGGCTATTATAGGGTTATTAACTGGCCTAATTTCAATACTGTTAAGTCTCAGGGAATATGGAGGCCTGAGAGGAGGGAGAAAGATGGGAGTATGGCAGGTCACTGGAGTAGTCAGAACACACACAGCATTTATCAAGTTCACCATCTTATGTGGCTGCAGTTCATGGCATACCAAAACAATTACAATAGTAACAAAAAGATCACTGATCACAGATCACCATAACAAATATAATAATAATGAAAAAGTTTTAAATGTTGCAAGAATACCAAAAGGTAACTCTTCAAGGTTACCAAAAGGTAACACAGAGAAACAAAGTGAGCAAATGCTGTTGGAAAAATGGCGCTGATAGACTCGCTCAATGCAGGGTTGCCACAAACCTTCAATCTGTAAAAAATGCAATATCTCTGAGGTGCAATAAAGTGAAGCACAATAAAATGAGGTCTGTCTGTATTCAGTTATGTGTGCTTATGTATATATCATATATATCTGCTTATGATTGCTTATATATAAGTAAAATGAATGATAGCAATAATACAAGGGATAGGAGAAAGGAATTAGGATTATTTAGTTAGTGTAAGGTAATCACACAACGGTGTAATGTTATAGTGTTATTTGAAAGAGAATTTGGATTGATAGTAACTGTATATTGCAAACTCTAGGTCAATCACTAAAAAAAAGTGAAAAAAGAAGAACTGATATGCTAAGAAAGGAGAAAAAAATGGAATCATACAAAATGCTCAATTAAAACCACAAAAGGCAGACAAAGAGTGGAAGACTGTTATGACTTTGTTAAATTAACATTTAAGTAGAGCACAAGGTTCCAGATGATAAGCCCTGGTTTAACCAAAGACCCCAAGAAAAATTGAAATAGAGAAATTTATTACTCATAGGTCCTGGAGGAACCACGAAAGGACACACAGAGAGATTGAGGCAAGGTACAGGCAGGGAGAGAGATAGGACCTGGGGCAAATACATTTATTAGGGTCCATGGGTGAAGTGCTTTGCAGGTGCCTGGCTAAGTCCAGATTGGTCAATTCAAACCAAAAAGAAATGGGTTCTGGTAAGCTCCATAGAGGTCTTATCTAAGGAATGCACAAAAGGAAGGCCCTGGGAAGTGGGGGAGAATGTTGATCACAAGGACTGTTGGGAAAGTCTTATCAGGAACTTACATTTGCTTGTGATTCTGTGGACTATTATCTATGACATGCACTTGCTTGAGGAGGCTAGTGTCACTTTAAAGCCCCCCACAGGCCACTTGGCCAAACAAGATGGATGCCAAAGCAGCAATACCATGGAGTAGCTTAGCCAAACTCTCGGCAAAGATAAAGATAGGAACAAAGAACAAGGGAAACAAATAGAAAACAGTAATAAACGTGGTAGATATTAATTCAACTATATCAATAATCGCTTTCAATGTCAAGAGTCTAAATGCACCAATTAAAAGCTAGATTGTCAGAGTAGACCCAAAAACATGACCCAACCATATGTCGTCTACAAGAAACTCAATTTAAATATAAAGACACATTTTAAAAATAAATAGATGGAGAAAAATATGACATGCTAACACTAATCAAAAACAAGTGAGAGTAGCTATATTAATTCCAGAAAGAGGAGATTTCAAAGTAAGGAAAGTAATCAGGGGTAAATAATGGCATTACATAATGATAAAAGGGTCAATTCTCTGAGAAGACATAATGTTTCTTAATGTGTATGTGTCTAACAACAGAGCATCAAACTACATGAAGCAAAAACTGATAGAACTGCAAGGAGAAATAGATAAATACTCTATCCTAGTTGGAGACTTTAACACCCTCTTTCACAAATGGACAGATACAGCAGGTGGAAAATCAGTAAGGATATAGTTGAACTAAACACCATCAATCAACTGGATATAATGGATATCTATGTACTACTTTATCAAACAATAGCAGAATACACATTTTTCTCAACTCATGTGAAACACTCACCAAGCTAGACCACTTTCTGGGCTATAAAACACACTTTAAGAAATTTAAAATAACAGAAATCATATAATGTCTGCTTTCAGACCACAATGGAATTACACTGGAAATCAGTAACAGAAAGATAACAGGAAAATCTCAAAATACATGGAGATTAGACGACACACTTCTAAATAACATGTAGGTCAAAGAAGAAATCTCAAGGGAAATTTAAAAATATTTTGAACTAAACAAAAATGAAAACACAGCTTGTCAATTTGTGAGATGCAGTGAAAGCAGTGTTTAGAGGGAAACTTATAGCACTGAATGCATATATTAGAATGGAAGAAGTATCTAAAATAATCTAAACTTCACCTTAAGAAACTAGAAAAAGAAGGTCAAATTAAATCCAAAGTAAGCAGAAGAAAATAAATAATAAGTATTAAAAATCAATGAAAATGAACACAGGAAATCAATAGAGAAAATCAACAAAACTGAAAGCTGATCTTTGAAAAGATTGAAATAAAATTGATAAGCCTCTAGCCAGGCTAAGAAAAAAGAGAAAGGACACAAATTACTAATATCAGAAATGAAAGAGGGGACATCACTACAGATCCCATGGAAATTAAAAGGATAATAAAGGAATACTATGAACAACTCTAGGCCCACAAATTTGATAGCCTAGATAAAATGAGTCACTTCCTTGAGAGACACAATCTCCCAAAACTCACACAAGAAGAAATAGACAATCTGAATAGGCCTGTATTTATTAAAGAAATTGAATCAATAATAACCTTCTAAATGCATGTAGAGAAAATGAAGGCAATTATAAATGAGTGAGGGTAAAAAGACATTAAAGAAGGTAAGGTTTCCATACTTCAAATGAAGACACCAGTAGACTGAAAAATTATATACATGTACATAAAGGAATTGAACTATGTGTAAAGATACATCAGAACACTCTGGATAAATCAAAATGGAATTCTAAAAAATAGTCAATACCTATAGGAAAGTAAGGGGAAAAAATGGAGAAGCAAAAACCAAAGAGAACAAAAATAAAACAAAAAATAAAATGGCAGACTAAGTCCTAACATACCAATAATTATATTAAATGTAAATAGTCTAAATATACCTTTTAAAAGACAGAGATTAGAAAAATGGATTTAAAATCATGATCCAACTATATAATGTCTACAAACTCAGTTCAAATATGACATAGGCAGGGTAAAAGTCAAAGGACGGAAAAAGATATATCACACAAATATTAATATTAGTTAAGTAGTAGTGGCTATATTAATATCAGACAAAATAAACTTCACAGCAAAGAAAATTACCAAAGACAGAGAGGGGCATTATATAATGATAAAACGGTCAGTCTACCAAGAAGACATAGCAATTCTGAATTTGTATGCAGCAAACAACAGGGTTGCAAAATATATGAAGTAAAATATAGGATAAAAGGAAAAATAGACATTTTCACAATTATGTTTGGAGATTTCCACTCCTCTCTTTCAACAGTCAATAGAACAACTAAACAGAAAAATCAACAAAGATATAGAAGTCCATAACACTGTCAACTAATAAGATCTATTTATAGAACAATCCATTCACCAACAGCAGAATACACATTCTTTTCAAGTGCCTATGGAACATAAAACAAAACAGACAATATCCTGGGTCATAAACCTTGACAAATTTTTAAAAACTGAAATCTTAAACAACGTTTTCATCAACTGCAATAGAATCAAACTAGAAATGAAGAACGGAAAGGTAACAGGGAGATCTCTAAATACTTGGATAGTCCATGGATCAAAACAGAAGTCACAAGGAAAATTTTAAAAATACATTGAACTGAATGAGAATGAAAATACAGCGTGTCAAAATTTGTGAGACACAGCTAAAGTAGGACTGAAAGACAAATTTATAACACTAAATGCATACATTATAAAAAGGAAAATATCAAATCAAAGATTGAAGCTTCGCCTCAAGAACCTAGATAAAGAAGAGAAAAATAAACCCCAAACAAGTGTAAAGAAGGAAATAAGAAATATGACTAGAAATCAATGAAATTGAAAACAGAAAAATAGAGAAAATCAATGAAACAAAGAGCTGGTTCTTTGAACAGATCAATAAAATTTATAAACAGATCAATAAAATCCATGACTAATGAAGAAAAAAAGAGAGAAGACACAAATCACCCATGTCAAGAATGAAATGGGATATCACTATAGACCCCTTCAGACATCAAAGGGATAATAAGGGAATACTATAATCAACTCTACACATACAAATTCGACAAATTAGATGAAACGTACCAATTCCTCAAAAAACACAAACTACCAGAACTCAGCCAATATGAAATATCTTAAATCACCCTATAACTGTTAAGGAAGTTTAATTTATAATTTAAAACTCCCCAAAAAGAAATCTCCAAGCCTAACTGGTTTGACATCAATTCTACACAATCTCTTTCAAAGAAGATAAGAGGATGAAACACTCCCCAATTCATGTTATGAAGTTAGTATTATCTTGATACCAAACAGGCAAAGAGTACCAAAAAAAAAAAAATCCTGGGGCTGGTCTGGTGGCATAGTGATTAAGTTCACACACTCTGCTCTGGCAGCCCAGGGTTCGTGAGTTCAGATCCCAGGCACAGACCTACACACTGCTCATCAAGCCATGCTCTGGTGGCATCCCACATATAAAATAGAAGAAGACTGGCACAGATGTTAGCTCAGCAACAATCTTCCTCACCAAAGAAACAAACAAAACTTCCTGTAAACCAATATCACTTATGATTACAGATGAAAAAATCCTTAAAATATTAGCAAATAGAATTCAGAAATATGTAAAAAGAATTATATGTCATAACTGAATGAGATTCATTCCAGAGATTCAGGGCTGTTTGAATATTTGAAATTCAATGTAATCTACCATATTAACAGGATACAGAAGAAAGAAAATCATATGATCATATCTATTGATGCCAAAAGAATATTTGACAAAATTTAACACTCATTCATGATAAAAACTCTCAGAAGTCTAGGAATAGAAGGGCACCGCCTCAAACTGGTAAACAGCATCTGTGAAAATCCTACAACTAACCTTATAACTTTAGTGAAAGACTGCTTTTCCCCTAAAAGGAAGAATGAGACAAGGATGTCAGCTCTCACCACTCTTATTCAACATTGTGCTAGAAATTCTAGCCACTGCAGAAAGGCAAGAAAAAGAAATGAGTCATATAGATTAGAAAGGAAGAAATAAAATGTCCCCTACTTGCAGATTGCATGATTGTCTACATGGAAAATCCCAAGGAATTTACAAAAAAACTCTCAAAATGATAAGTGAGTTCAGCAAAGTTGCAAGATACAAGATAAAGGTACAAAATTCAATTGTTTTCTTTATACTAGCAATGATCATAGATGCTGAAATTTAAAATACAGTACCATTTACAACTGCTCAAAAAAAGTGAATACCGTAGTGTGAATATGACAAAACATGTATAGAATTTGTATGCCAAAAACTACAAAACAGTGATGAAAAAAATCAAAGATCTAAATAAATGAGGAGACATACTGTATTCATGATCAAAAGACTCAACATAGGATAGATGTCAGCTTCTCAAAATTGGTATATAGGTTCAATGCAATCCCTGTTAAAGTCCCAGCAAGATTTTTCATTGATAAGGACAAGAATATCCTAAAATTTATGTGGAAAGGCAAGGGAAACAGAATAGCTACGACACTTTAGAAAAAGAACAAAGTGGGATTAGTCAGTCTACTTGATTTCAAGACTTTTTATATAGCTATAATAATCTAGACTTCATGTCATTGGTGGAGTGATACACACATAGCTCACTGAAAGAAAATAGAAAACCCAGAAATAAACCCACATAAATATGTTCAACTGATTTTTTTATAAAGATGCAAAAGCAGTTCAATGGAGGAAAGATAGTCTTTCAACAAATAGTGCTGGAGTATTTGGTCATCCATACACCAAAAAAAGAAGAGCTTGACTTAACTCTTACACTTTATATAAAAATTGACTGAAAATATGGAATTATAAAATTTTTATGGAAAAAAAAACACAAGAGAAAATCTTTGGGATCTTACTCTATGCAAAGAGTTCTTAGACTTGACATCAAAAGCATGATCCATAAAAGTCTAATTGATGAATTAGACTTCATCAAAATTAAAATTTTTGCTCTATGAAAGGTTATTAAAAAGGATGAAAAGGCAAGCTACCAAGCAAGAGAAAATATTTGCAAACCCACGTATCTGACAAAGGACAAGTATTTAGATTATATTTAAAAACTCTCAAAATTCAACAGTAAAAAACAGTTAATCCAATTTGCAAATGGGCAAAAGATGAACAGACATTTCACCAAAGAGAATGGGCAAGTAGGCTCATTAAAAGACATTTAACCTCATTAGCCATGAGGAAAATGCAAATTAGAACCACAATGAGATAAAGCACTACACACCTATCAAAATGGCTAAAATAAAAAATAGTGGCAACACTAAATGCTGGTGAGGATGCAGAGAAATTGGGTCACTCATACATTGCTGGTGGCGATGTAAAATGGTACAGCTACTGTGGAAAACAATATGACAGTTTCTTTGTAAAACTAAATATGCAACTTACGTGACCTAGAAATTGTACTCCTGGGCATTTATCCCAGAGAAATGAAGTCTTATGTTCACACAAAAACCTATACACAATTGTTTATAGCAACTAAATTCATAATAACCAAAAATTGGAAGTAATCTAGATATCCTTCAATGGGTGAATCGTTAAACAAACTTTGGTACATCCACACCATGAGATATTACTCCACGATAAAAAGGAACAAACAGTTGATACACACAACAACCTAATAAATCTCCAGAGAAGTATGAAATTATATACTATATGATTCCCTTTATATAACCATCTTAAAATGACAAAATTATAGAAAAGGACAACAGATTATTGATTGCCAGGGGTGAAGGAGGGTAGAACCAGGATGAAAACAGATATAGTTACAAAAGGGCACCATGAGAGATCTTTGTGGTAAGGGAGACTTTCTGTATCTCGACTGTATCAACGTCAGTATCCTGGCTATTGTATTCCACTATAGTTTTGCAAGATGTTACCATTGGAGCAAACTGCATAAAGATTTCGCAGGTTCTGGGGCCAGCCCAGTGGCACAGTGGTTAAGTTTGCACATTCCGCTTCTTGGCAGCCCAGGGTTCACCAGTTCGGATACTGGGTGCCGACATGGCACCACTTGGCAAAAGCCATGCTGTGGTAGGCATCCCCTATATAAAGTAGAAGAAGATGGGCATGGATGTTAGCTCAGGGCCAGTCTTCC
Source organism: Equus quagga (assembly GCF_021613505.1). NCBI lineage: Eukaryota > Metazoa > Chordata > Mammalia > Perissodactyla > Equidae > Equus > Equus quagga. The sequence continues at coordinate 47,077,773 of NC_060270.1, forward strand.
TCAGCAAAAAGAGGAGGATTAGCAGTAGTTAGCTCAAGGCTAATCTTCCTCAAAAAAAAAAAGAAGAAAAAAGATTTCACAGGTTCTTCCTGTATTGCTTCTTACTCAGCTTGTGAATCTATAATTATCTCAAAATAAAGAGTTAAAAAATGTATTATATATTCAAACCTTCAGATAAATTATTCCATTAAATGTTGAAAAATAATTTTTTAAAAAGCCGTGATACATGGTTTCCTGGACAAAGTGATAGCAAGGTGTTATAATTGTTTTTAACACTATACTAAGCATAATAAAAAGTGTTACCATTATTGGTATTTTCACTCAAGAGTTGGTAATATGGTTTAGCAGAAAGGTTTTTTGCATGGTTTGTAACATCTTGGGGGTAGGTGTGTCAGATTTTCACATTGTATTTTTATGACTAAAATACTGAATAACATACCAAATTCACTAATTGAAAAAGGAGAAATATGAGGTTTGTTTGTCTGTTTGAATGCTAGCCAGAAGCTAAAGGAAACTGCTATATTATGAATAGCAGAAACAACTCCGTTTCAGAAACTGTTTATTTTAGAAATTAATTTCAAGCCTGTTTGAAAACAATTGTCATTCTAATAAGAATGAAAATTCAAAACATTTTGGATGATAAATATTTAAAAGCATTTGGTTTGGAAACTAAACTGGAACAGAGCAGGGAAACTAATGTTAGCAAATCCACTGTGGTGGAGTGACATGTCTCGTTTGCCGAGAGGATTTTGGTCCACACTGCTAATCGCTGGACATGCATTCTCATTCTATAACCACCATCACAGTTGTATAAACCTCATATTTGTCCCTGAAGAATCCAATTCTCATTTCATCTGCCCTTTTTCTTCTTAAAAAAATCTTTAGAACTTTACTAAAAAAAAATCCTTTGAGTACCCAATTCCTGAGTCATAAACATGTGCAAACAAACCCCTATAAACATTCCTAATCCTCTCTCCTTGGTCCAGACTACTTGAAATCCAATAGGAAGTCCCAATTCATGCCCAGCATCTTCCTTCTCAGTGTAATTTACCCAGGCTTTTGTGTTCAAGGTCAACTTTCTCTTACTGCCTTCACCGGAAAGAAACCACCTTAGTTCCCAAGGTGTGCACTAAGCCTGTGCTGGAGGCACCAACAAAATAGGGAGCATCAACCAGTGGGGAAAGTGAATTTTAGAAAGCATCAAGGTCATGTTTGAGAGGAGAATTAGAACTTAATTGAGCTTCCATTCACTATATGGCTTAGTAGTTGTATTAGTTTGCTAGGGCTGCTGTAACAAAGTACCACAACCTGAGTGACATAAACAACAGAAATTTGTCATCTCACAATTCTGGAGCCTGGGAGTTAAGAACACAGTGTCCTCGGGGTTGGTTCCTCCTGAAGGCCGTGAGCAACATCAGTCCCATGCCTCTCTAGCTTCTGGTAGTTTGCTGGCAATCTTGATGGTACTTTGGGCTGTTGGAGTATCACCCCAATCTCTGCCTTCATCTTCACATGGCACTCTCCCTGTGTGCATGTCTGTATCCAAATTTCCCCTTCTTATAAGAACACCAGTCATTTTGAAGTAGGGCCCACCCTAATGACCTCATTTTAACTTAATTACCTCTATAAAAACTCTGTCTCCAAATAAGGTCACATTGTGAAGTATTGGGGATTAAGATTTCAACACAAGAACTTTGAGGGAACTCAATTCATTCATCCCAGTAGCATTTGATTTTAAATGGCTTTGGGAGGAAAAGGACCACCCAGATCGTCACAATGAATCTCCTTCCACTCTACCACATCTGAATGAGTCCCTTTCAAAGTTCTATTAGGCCACTGCCGTGTAGTCCCTTGTGATCATCTCTCACCAGCGTTGCTCATGTTGAGCTTCTTTTCATTTCTTTCCTTAGTTTGCCCCATTCCTAACTCTATTGGCCTAAAATTCAGTTTCTTCCTCAGGAACACCGTTGGTCTCATGGCCAGCCTTCGCATAATAAATGGAAGGCAATAGCGTTGTTTTCACCTCTGGCTCACATGCCTTCAGTTTTGTTGTTGTTAATGCCATCAAGTCGATTCTGACTCCTAGCGGCTCTGTGTACAGCAGAGCAGAACCCTGCCTGGTCTTTTTGCACCATCCTCTCACCTTCTGCTGCTCTATCAGACAATGCTCCACTGCCATCCATAGGGTTTTCATGGCCAGTTTTTTCCAGAAGTGGGTGACCCGGTCCTTCTTCCTGATCTGTCTTAGTCTGGAAACTCCCGTGAAACTTGTCCACCATGGGCAACCCTGCCCTTATTTGAAATACTGGTGGCATAGCTTTCAGCATCACAGCAGCACGCAGACAACACAGTAGTCATCCTATGGGTGGTGTGGTTCCCTGACTAGGAAACGAACCCAGGCATGGCAGTGAAAGCTTGGAATCTTAACTACTAGATGGCAATGCCTTCAATTACCGAATAAAAATAGGTTGAATCTATGTGCAAATGAAGCCACAGTCAGCACCACAAAATGGAGGAGAGTCAATAGCAATTCTCCTTCACAAGAAAGTTCTCAAATGAAGAGAAGGTCACCTGATCCAAAGACATCCCCCATACTTTCCACTTACACGTAAGATACAAACCAATTTTACAGGTAAAGGTTATTGGAGTAAATGTTTGAGTACCTTTTAGCATACCTATATTGAAAGTGATTATGGAATAGTTGTATCTGGGAAAGCATATGATTTTAATCTGTAAAAATTCTTGCATTTTATCCTGGAATAGAGTAGAAAAATCATAAGTTTTGATATCCTGAAAAAATATAAAATCATTAACTGAAAAGGAATATTTTAGTTCCAGTGAATAACCTGGTGCAGTTGTAAAACAAGAAGGAAATGAAGTGTACTGTGAACTACCTTCTGCTGTTAAGCTAACCTTAATAGGGGCCCGTTGGATGCAAGATAAAATTTTGATACATCTGGAGAAGAAAATATAGGTCTTATAGATGTGATAATTTTATGCCTGGGATAGAGGGGAGGCCTAAGAAGCCCAGTATCTATGGGTGTTTATATTAACCAGTTCAGTACCTTTCATTCCGTACAAACTACAACAGCGGAAGTGATTGGATCCCTCTCGTTTCCACAGTGCTTCTCCACGTGGTACAAGGAAGATTGTAACGTGTCTTCCTCTCATTGAGCATCTTTCTGTAGAGTGAATCAAGGCCAAACCTACATCATAAAATTAGTAATTTAAAGTTGGAATGGATTTTAAAAGTTTATTTAATCCAATCCCCAGCTCACACACAACTCACAGATACTTCCTGCCTCCAAAGGTGTGGTCTAGGGTTTGATTTTCAGTCTCTGGTGATGAGGGTCACCATGCCTCAGCCTGAAATCCCTTCTGTTTTTATACAGTTGTGAAAAAACAGTTATACCTAATATTGATATAATAGCTACTTTTCGATTATTTGACTACTCATTCAATTATTCGTTGATTCAACAAATATTTATTGAGAACTTACTATGAAACCACCAGGCACTGTACAATGTACTGCTGTTACAACCTTCATGAGTGCTTAGCCATTTATGAAGAGATTTTCACAAACATCAAGCCATTTAACCTTCACAAAAACCCTGTAGATTATGATTATTATTATTAATTTGTTATTTACACTAGAGATGAGAAAATTAGAGTTCAAAAGTTAAGTCACATCACTAGTAGAAGAATTGAGTACCAAACACATCCTCTCATTCTGGATAGCACTCTCTTTCCAATATATAAGCTACACAAAACAAATCCATCACTCTTTCCACAGAAGAGCCTTGATATAACCCAAGACACCACAGATTCCTGATACATTTTCTCTTCTCATATTAAACACCCCCATATCTTTCAACTTTTCTTCCTATAATTTGGAGTTAAGACCCAGGGCACACCCAGAACTGAGCATGATAGCCCAGATGTGATATGACCTGAGCAGAGAAGGGAGAAAACCATTGCCTCCTTTGAGACAGACATTGTCGTCTACAATCAGATCGGATTTAGGGGAGGGAACCAGAGAATACTGTGATTTATGTTGAACTTGCAGCTAACATATGCTCTCAGAAACTCACATCTCTCCCCTCCTTTCTTGGCCCCCTCCTAATTCTGCCTTTTGTATAGTGGAATTTTGAGACCTAATCACAAGACTAATTTCTGTCAAATATCTAGACTTAGCACAGTCACTGAGGCCGTATCCCTCACAGAGTAGAGACCAAAACACAGTGACTTAGGTAAAGTTGCTTAGCTTTTTATCTTATTTCACTTTTCTATGTATTTTTTTCATTTATGTTTTTCCTATTTGCTGGGCATACAATTCCAGATTCAAGTATTAATACTATTACTGAATAATAGCAATTCAGACTTATGCAAATGCTTCACATAAATTGTTTGATTTAATCCCACTAGAACCCTGCGAAGCAATTGACAGATGAGAAAACTTAGGTTACAAGAAGTTAAATAAGTTTATCCAAAGTCTCACACCAAGAAATTGCTGAAACTGGGATACTAACCCAGATATATCACTTCAACCCAGCAGGTCATATCTCTGCCATGACCACTTTTTTGTTCCAAATAACTAAAAGCATCATTTTTTTGGCTTGTTTTCCTTAGCGCTTTTTAACTGCTAGAATGCTTCTCACGTGGTGGACTACAAAACGGTGGGTTGTTTTTTCTCTTCACTTTGGAGTTTTGCATCATTCTGCCTTTTAGCCTAGTACTAGGCTATTGTTACAGGTCCGTTTTTTAACGCATTCCTGATTATGTGAACTTTTTTTGATCCCTTGTATTTGTCACTAATCGAACTCATTCTTTTTCCCTAAAACTGTTCATCTAGCTGTATTCCTTGCCTCAGTAAGATATCATCATTATCTCAAGTTAGAAACTTCACAGTGATTCCTAATTCTGACTGTCTTCTTATCCCAACACAGACTTTTTCATCAAGACTGCAGCCCCCACTTCCTAAATGTCTCTTAAATCCTTGATGCAGGCCCTCATAGTATTTTTCATATCTTATTGCTCTGGTCCCCTAATTAAACCACTGGCTTCTAGTCTCCCTGGCTGCATGTCACTCCACAGAATGGCACCAGATTGCTCTTTCTAGCCACATAGGTAAATATTTTTCAACTTTTTGCAAGCGGACCCCAATCTATATTTCCTGCTGTATATATCTCTACTCCCAGTCCCCTCATGCCCACATCTAGGCTATAAGCAACTCATCCCTATCAAATAACCCATGTTCTTTCACAGCCTTGCTTCTATGGATGACGTTTCCTCTGTCTGGAATGCACTTCTTGTCCTGACAAAGACCTGGCTCCTCTCACCTCCAATATACCTTCATGTTCCTTCAGATAGAATTCACTATTCTGACATTTTTGCTAATAGAACTTTTGTACGTATCTTTTTTTTGAGGATGATTAGCCCTGAGCTAACATCTGCCTTCAATCCTCCTCTTTTTGCTGAGGAAGCCTGGCCCTGAGCTAACATCCATGCCCATCTTCTTCTACTTTATACATGGGACGCCTACCACAGCATGGCGTGCCAAGTGGTGCCATGTCCGCACCCGGGATCCGAACCCGTAAAACCCGCGCCACCAAGAAGCGGAACGTGTGCACTTAACCGCTGGGCCACCGGGCTGGCCCCTGTACATAATTCTTATATAAACATTTATGCATTGTTGCAATCATTTTTTTCATTAACTGCCTTTCCTACATGAATGTGAGATCCTCACAAAAATCATCTTGACATTTTTGTTTCTCTCTCCAGTATAGCGCCAAATACATAGCAGATGTTCAATAAATATTTGCACGAATGTACTTCCTTTGAAATCTGCACTGACTAGAAATTTTCCTGTAATATATATAGATCTATTTAGTTACCTCCACATTTCTCCCTAATTAGCATTATTTGTTTTTATACTGTTAGAATTTCAATTTTGAGATCTCCTGTACTTCTCAGCCTGTCTTCTCTTTTAGAGTTTCATATTCATCTTTGTTCTGAACTTTTTGAATCTACACTAAATTCTCACTGATAGACTTTTGTGTTAATGAATTAAAAGGTCCTGAGAAACTAGTTGATGACAATTTCCTTACTTTTTGATGTGGATTATGACTGATAGCCATGTGGTACATGAGAATCCACCCTTCTTCTGAACTTCAGTTCCCCTCTATCATCTGACATCCCAAAATTCTCTGAAAGCTCATTTGGTCTGACGTCCATGTCTCTGTAATGCCAAGTCAGCTTTGACACATAGATACACGAGAAAATGTTACGTGCTCTTCTTGTAAATGGGAAAATTAGATCTAGAATGACCAAGTAGCCTGTCTTATATAGTTAAGCAAGTAGATTCTGTATGGAAAAGAAAAACTAATAAAACCTCTGCTCCAAAATCTGGCTCATTTCCTTCCTGACATGCTTACATATTTCTTTGTATTTTATTTCCCTAAGGGCTTTATAGGACTTTCTATCACTTGCAATCTGTTCTTCTTAGTTATATGAATCTATTTTCTCTTCAACCAGCATTTTTCTTTCCTTGACTTAAAAAAAGAACATAAAGAACTAGCTTCACTAAAAACATGTCGCAGCTCTCCCACACGTCAGTAAGTACAGAAGATAAAATTGGCTCACTTTACTGCATATTGTGTCATTCATCTAATGGTATAATCTAAGAGAATAACCTCTGATTTGAAAAATGTGAGGGCTCATCCTAAGACTGGACTACTTAGATCTGATGTCAGTACAAGTCATGGAATTTTTGACTTGGTATGTCCTTGGAAATTATCCAGGCCAACACTGTCTTCACCAAAGCTGGGTGAAAACTAAGCTCAGAAAGGCCAAGTGGCTTCTCTGGGGTCACAGATTGGGGTTATAAGCCAGGCCAAAAGCAGACCTCAACACTCCTGACTCCTTATCCAGTGCCCTGTCTACCTCTGTATGTTTCAAGTATGGAGACCACACTTGGTTGTTACTTTACCTCAAGAGTCTCAAAGCTAAACAATGGTAATAGGATGATGGCATATGAATGTAGTGATTAATTTGTAAAAGAAAAGAAAGCCTACTGATATGCTCCCCACCAGGCAGCACTTTGATTGGGGAAACACACATTGGTTTCTGAATGTCTTCACTCTGTTATCAGAGAGTGGGATTGTTGAGGATCTACCATATCCTAGGTGTTGGGAATAGTGAACAACGTGGACCTAGTTCCTGCCTTACGGAGCTTAAAACCCAGATGAGAAGACAGTATACAAATTATTGTAAACAGTTATGTAAAAAATTCAATATGCAAAGAGATGAATGAGCTGTTACTGAGAGAACCAACCCGGTGTGGGTTATCAGGGAAAACTTCCTTGAGGCACTGATATTGAACCTGAAATGCAGGCGATGGGTAAGGGTTCCAATGGACTATTCCACCAGAGGCATAGCATTAAGAAAATACACTGTGCAGAGAACACTACACAGCTGTGCTCAGATAACTGAGAGACATACCACATGGCTGAGGCAGATGGAGTGATAGGAGACAGAATTAGAGATGCAAGTGAAACCAGATCAACCAGAGCTATGTAGGCCATGTTAAGGACTTGGGAATCCACTTAGGTATTTTAAGCAAGGGAAAAATGTGACTGGATTCACATTTTAAAAAGATCATTCCAGTGTCCTTAGGAGAATGGGTTGAAAGGACAGGGTGTAGACAGACCAGGTAGGAAGCAAACACGTGGGCCAGGTGAGCCATGCATGTAGCGTGTACTCTAAACCCCCCAGCTTAATTCAGTGATCCTCTCTATTCCAAAGACACGTTGTGTTTCTTCTTCTTCCTCTTTTTTAGTGAATAGCAACCCAGTTAGTCAACACTGCTCTTAATAAACACAATGAAGAAAAAAACAGCAGCCACCTAATGGATATTTAAAAACAATTATTTTTCTGTATCATTGAAGGAAGCCTTTTTGTTGCATCAGGATTGTAATTTTAAATTGTATTTGGGCTAATTGCAAATATTCTAATTGTAAAGAGCTTTGATTTAAATGATACATTTTCAGTGCAAATAACATGAGTAAGTCATCAACTTTGAAGTAACAGTAAAGTGTCATCCATTATGTTTGTTTTGATTGTGCTCTATGTTAATTTGTTACTTATGATTTTGGTGTAATTGGATGGTATAAATGTATGGAATACATAGAATAAAGCATTGACTTCATGACCATCCAAAAATATTCTGTCAAATTATTTTGATGATTGCCGCAATGATTAGACATCATAAACAACAATGCGCTTTTGGAAAAATCTAGCTGAAGTAATTTTAGGTTTTCAAAAGAATTATTTTCACATAAATAAGTTACCTTTTTTTCTTAATGAAACCAGTGGACGGTTTACGTCACCTAGTGTGATATAAGACCCAAGTGTAACATATAGATGAGTGCTACCATTTATTATTCTCTTTCTGACAGTCTGAATTATCTTTTGGATACTACTCTGAATGATAAATCAAGTGATTTAACGGTAGAACTCAAAATTGGAAAATTGAAGTCGTAAGTGCTTTTATCTTAAGCAGATGATAAGTTCACGCACCGTGAATAGTAAGTGCCCCAGCTTTGAGCTACCTTTATGACAGTGGGCTCTTCAGTGAGCGACTTGAGGTTAATACAATATGCAGGTCCTGGGAGTCAAGGTTAAGTATGAATTGTTACATCTGCAGCCTTTCATGAGGGCCCAACTCAGCATATATGTAAACTGTTTTATTCTGTAGTTCTTTCTGACAAATCGTATAATACATTCAACCAACTGTCATTAAATAATTCCAAGTTTCCTTTGGAGAAAAACTAATAGTTTATTTTTAAGAATTATTGTTTTGTATATCATGATTTTTATCTTATTCCCTAAGGTGTGGCATTTTTTAAGGAAATGTATTTTTTCAAAATTTCCTTTTGATTTAAAAGAGAAATGTTTCTTGCTCAGAAAATCTGGAATATTCATTTTTTCTCCCAAGTTGGCCAGGGGCATACAAACGCTAGAATCTCTGGCTTTGAGTAGGGTGAATTTGTTTGTTTTCATTCTTCTGTTTGATAACAAATTAATTTTTCACTATTCATTTCTTTTGGAAATCCCTGGTTTACCAACCATTAAAGACAGCAAGTGATAAGAATCCTCATCCCCATACCCAGTACATAGGATTGTGTGATAAAGCAAACTCCTGGATCTCTGCTTCAGGTTCTGAAAACAGGGGACCTGAAATGGACACAGGAGGTTTTTATGTTTAACTGTGTCTGCCTGTGCCAGTTCTGTTCCCACGTGGACCTGTATGTGCCATTTAATTTTAAACACCTCACCATTTTTGTAAGTATACAAAACCTGGGAAAACAACAAATCTTGTTGTATCTGTTTATTTCTTCTAGGTTGGACAAATTGAAGACTTTCTATACCACTTAGAGGATAGTTTCTTAAAAACTAAAAAGCTGAGAACAGCTCGAAGGCAAAAAACAAAAAGGAAGCGGCTTCAAACTGTGCAGCAAAGCTAGTCACCAGGGAACAGGTGCTACCACCAGGACCACCCAGGATGCAAGGGCGTCCCCCAGCCTGACTGTGACAGCCCCGTGACAAAGGCTTAAAGAGGGAAGAGGTGACACTCCCCTCGGCTCATCTTTAGCAAAGATGTTCTATACTTCATTAATCTCGACTGGCAGCAATAAATGTTCTCAGCAAGTTTGTCTCGGCTCTTGTTCGAATTCATCTTGTTTACTTAAATAGCTTATAAAATAACCATTGCTCCCTCTTCAATCTGCTTTGTTCTTTCAAAATTGGCTAAGATATACCAGGTTTACCCAAATATGCTTACAGTGTATGTATATATTCAAGTATATTTGTTAAGAATTATTCACATGCCAAATACAGATATGCACAGACAATATAAATAGAAATGTAAAAAATTATAAAACTGATAATATGCTTTCTCGATCTTATAGAGATAGTTATGTGGTATGGCTGATATTGTCAGTTATCTCGTTATTCTTTCCTCTGGACCCTTTTTATTCCCTCCCCTTCAATGACTCAGCACAAACGCACATATATGAGAAGGTGGTGAGTCGATAGCCATCACTCAAGACCTCAGCTGACACCAACAAGGGGCCTTGAAGATAGGACAAGAAGGAGGAGCTCAGATACAGAGTAAAATAGACAGGAAAACATAATTTTTAAAAATACTGGAAAAAAATGAATAGGATCTTAGAGTACATTGATAATAAACAACATGAAAAGGAAAAAGGGAATAAAATACTTAGTGCTGAATTTTTAATTATGTAGTGAAGTTGTAAAAGAATCAATAATTTAGTCTTAAATGTATGTTAATTGTATAGTCATAATTATGCAGGATATAAATATTTAAAAATTTTGACATAAAATAGGACGTTGATTTCCTTGGGGACTATTTGCTTAATTCTTATCTTTGTCAAATTGTCCCCTCTTTTCTACCCCACTGCACCCAGAGAACACCACCGTTGCCACCACCTTTCCTCAGGTTAGTTATTAATACGAATATAGTCAGTTAAAGACAATGGAGTTTAAGAAACTCATGTTTCTAAACTCACACTAGCATGATGTCTCAATTCTGTTCTCATAAGTACTGGAAAATAATTTCTTTCTGTGGGTGCTTGAGTCTAGCCAAATGTGGGAATCTACGATAAATGGCTCAGCCTCCCATCTGACCACTTCTGCTCTTATCACTTCTGACCATTGTCCAGAAATTTCCCGTTATTAAAAAAAAAAAAAAATCCTTGCAACATGTCTAGGAAACAAATCTTGTCAGCTTGGAATTTTAACTTAGTGTTAAAATTTTACTTTCCAAAAGGATTTCTACGTTCCATGAGCAACAGTTGTTTTTTTTTGTAATTGGGTTGGAATCTTAGTACTGCCTGTTTATTTACTCAGCTATTTTCTGAAAGGCCTGTTGATATTCAATAGCTGTTCAATTGCTTTATCTTTGTTCTTTGAAAATTAGGCTCTCTCGTTCCACAGTGCCTAAAGATTGTATTTGAAAATAGTATAATTACAATTATTAGATTACGGCTTTACTGTTTGACTATTTCCCCCATATCCAATACTAAATATCCATCGGTTATTTTGACCGGGACTTGGGTAGAGAAAGTTAGCTGGTCTTAGGAAAGATAATATAAAATGGAAATTCAAAACTTTCAAAAGAAATTTTTTTCCAGAAAACAAATAAATACTCATAGCTCTTCAACAAGGCATCAAATCTTTAGAATTCTTAATAGGTTCAGTAGCAATGTCCATAAAAATGAATTTTGTTCATGGTTTCAACATTAGTGTCAAGCCTTGAATAGCAATAATGCAGCATAATTTCCTGCACCTGGCCTCCCATTCCTTATTTGTTTTTAGGCTGTCTACAGAGGAAGGATTTATAAAGCAATATGATATTAGTAAAAAAAAAAAATTAATACCAGAGAAAGCAGAGTTTACAAAGTACTTTCAGAATGCTGGTTTTATTTCAACTTGACAAGAATTTCATCATGCATGCATTTTCTCCATTTTGCAGTTGAGGAAACCAAGACCCAAAGAGGTTAATGCCTTGCTTGACTCCAAAGACGTGTTCTGTCCCCTACTTGCTCTTTGAAATGTGGTCCAGGGTTCAGCAGCATCAGGACCACCTGGAAATATGTGAGAAATGCAGAATTTTAAGCTCCTTCCCCAGATCTACTGAATCAGAATCTGCATTTTTAACAAGACCCCTGGCGAATTATCTGCACATTAGAGTTTGAGAATTGCACCCTTACCATATTGGAAACTGTTTTCCTGTCATCTCAACATTAACCTGACACAAGGGCTGATGACGTAGCCACTCTTAGGTTTTTGTCCAAATAAATGTCTCCTAATATAATCATTTCTGCAAAGGTTTATGCACCAAAAGAACCAAAAGTTAAAAGTTTAGTGATATATGTGCTCTTTCTCTGCCATTTTCTTGAAGATATATGGGATTTTATCTGTAACATTTCAAAGACAGTAAGTGAAACAAAAGGAAGACATATTGGCTGAAAAGGAGAAGTGATAGACACTTGATGATCAGACTGATTTGAATAGTATTAATTGTTTAGCTAGTCCATGCCCTAACTGCTTCAATAATCTCAGCTTCCTGTGTCTCCCACTGCTTCCTATGTCCCTCCATCATTTTCTGATGCATCTGGATGGGGAACGTTGCTCTGCTGATCTCTACTGCTGGGAGCAACTTGTCTTTCAAATATCGAAACAGATTCTTCCCAACTTATCTACATTCGGGTGATAAATTGTCTATAAAATGTATTTCGAGGGACTGCCACTGGATATTCTTCTGTAAGAAATAGTTTAAGCTCTGAAGTCCCACCCCCAAAAGAGGAATCCCAAAGGAGGTCACCCATGATCACATGAAAATCATATGTGATCTGATCCATGTCTACCTTAATGCCAGCCAGTTGATTGTGCTCCATCATTCCTTGATCATTCTTCAAGACATTTTGGTGTTGTTTGCACGTGTAGGGGTTAAGAATATACCACCCTAAAATGTACCATGTTGGCATATTGATTATTGTGAATTAAAGGTACTCGAGAAACAGCCAATGCAAGAAGGACACTCTGACCTTCCTTTGTCCTCCTGAAAGCAGGAAATAAACCTCCTATGTGAAACGTACCCTCCCTGTGCCAGGAGAGTAAAGGACATCTATATCAACTGAGACTGGGAATTTAAGGCCAAGAAGGCTATAAACAAACCTATTAATTCTTCACCATTTACTCCCCCTAGCCGAAACCCCTCTGCCGTGTCAACTTCACACAAATTTGTTATTTCTTTCTTTGTCTAAAAACTTCCTGCTCTGGTCACTTCTTTGAGTCTCATTTCTTTGTGGGGCTCCCGTACGTGTGTACATAATTAAATTTGTTTTTCTCCTGTTAATCTGTCTTTTTATTACATGGGGGGCGGTCTCAGCCAAGAACCTAGAAGAGTGGAGGGAAAATTATTTTCCTTCCCTACTGATGTTTGTTTTTCTCAGCTTTTCAGTTTCAAACTTTTCAAACCTACAGAAAAGTAGCAAGAATAGTACAATATAACTAATATACCCTTCGCATATATTTCCCCAGTTATTAACATTTTGCCTCATTTGCTTTCTCTGCCCCTAGTATCTCTCTCTCTCTCTCTGTTTCTCTCTCTCATCAAATAAAATCCATTATCACAGCATAGAATAGCACAGAATTTGTAGAATAGCATTCCATAGGAAAAAAACCTTTTTTTTTTAATAAAATTACCTAACCATGAACACACTATGCTAATACCCTGTTTGCAGGTCTAAATTTGTTCTCTGTATCAGATTAGCCAAGTGACCACAGTCCCTTAGAAACAGCCAGGGGAAGAGGCTGTGGACAGCACACACCACACCACCCCTCTCCTCCTCCTCTCTGCCGGCCTTTCTGTGGCATTTCTTCCATGGTCACAGCAGCACTGAGCGGGGCAGGGTCCTTAAAGAAGGAAAAGCAAGTAGCAATTGTTTCCTAATTGCTGGCAAGATACAGCCTCAGAGCTGATAACACACAGCTTTTGGATATCTTCAAGGGGGCCAAACCTTTATTCTTTGAGAACTGACGATGCAATTTTTAAAAACAGCCAAAACTTACTCAGAACCAAGATTAGTGAATAGAGTAGATGGTCAACTGAGTAATGCTACTCTGTGTCCAAGATCACGTGCAGCTGTGAAGTGGTGTCACACACGAAGGCGACTGCATTGAAGAAAGCCTAGCTTCCCAAGGTGCCTCCTCTGAAGAGAACCACATGTACCTTGGTGTCGACATGCTAGTGTGTTTGTTTAAAAAATATCTTGCCAGGCACTTCTATATGCTTCTGAGGGAACAGAAAATTGAATAAATTAAAAAACCTGCCTAGAAAGCAATTTGTCAGTGCGTATCATGAGCCCTAAAGATGTTTATAAGTTTTGCCCCAGTAATTCCACTTTTAGGAAACTATACTAAGGAAATAATCAAATTCGTATTAAAAGATAAAAGTTCAAAGGTGAGGCGAGCCTGGTGGCACAGTAGTTAAGTGCGCATCTTCTGCTTTTGTGGCCCGGGGTTCGCCAGTTTGGATCCCGGGTACAGACATGGCACCGCTCATCAAGCCATGCTGTGGTAGGTGTCCCACATATAACATAGAGGAAGACGGGCACAGATGTTAGCTCAGGGCCAGTCTTCCTCAGCAAAAAGAGGAGGATTGGCGGCAGATGTTAGCTCAGGGCTAGTCTTCCTCAAAAAGAAAAAGTTCAAAGGTATTCATTACAAGCTTATTTTAAATAGAAAAATAAAATGAACTCAACCAAAATTTTCCAACATAAGTAGTAGACTAAATGATTTACAACAGTCTATCCAATGCTTAACCTAATAACATAAAAAATTTTGTAATATTAAAAGAAAAACTAAGATATAAAATTATATACAGCACAATTATAACTAGGTCATAAAATATATGCATATAAAAGACGAAGGAAATACAATAAGATATAAAGAATAGTTATCTCTAGTGAGGGCAGTTATGGGTGATTTTATTATCTTTTTCTTAATATTATGCAATAAGTGTATATTCCTTGATAATAAGAAAAAAATCCTCAGAAATATTCTCATTATTTAGTATCACTCTGTAGAAAAAAGCCGATTCATATCAGCTTTTCCTTGCCTATTTGCAAGAAAAAATTATATATTCTGATACTTGCATCCCAGATAATTGCTGTTGCATAGACAGAGGTCAGTGGAAGCATTTTATTTACAAGATTCTTTGTGGCGAAAAAATTTTTATGACTACCGCCACCAAACAGCCCCAGGACATGCTGTCCAGAAGGTCACTGGAGTAGCTATTACACAGAACACCAATTAGGGTGTTTTACCTGCCTTTACAAATAACAGCATGATACCACATGTGGGTTGACCCTCTCCCCTGCTTGTGTTCCTCATCACTTTCTCCTCTGATTGTTTGGTTTCATTCTTTCTCTGTACTCACAGGATATCACCTAATAAAATATGGGATGATCACAGACCAAACTCCCTTAAATCAAAATGTATTGAAAGTTGAGAGACTACTGGCAGAGCAGAGCTTTGATTTACAGTGGCTTGATCCGCTGAGATGGTGTGATGGAGTCCAAGTTCAATCAGATATTTCACAAGTTGCCTGATCCACTCAGCACTTCCCTGGGCTCCTGGGACATGGATACAAAGGATTATTGTGCAACTTTGACAAGCAGCTGTTGTCAAGATGTTAATGGAATACAATGCCGCCTTGGGGTAGGCACCTATTTTTAACAAGTTATCAAAGAGAAGGAAAATCAGAAAACAGACCCAAAGAGCATCCCAAAAGTTATAAATGTAAGCATATTCTGCTTGTGCCTTAATGAGACGAAAACTCAGACTGCTTGAGATATCAGAGTTCAAAATCACTCTGCGTGTACACTCTTTAATAAATGGTATGGGAACTTGAAAATTAAATATTGAATATGCTCTTTTGTTGTGATCGTCTATCAACCCAAGGCAATGTGCAGAACTAATATGCATTAATAATCAAGCCTTAGCTTTCTTTTTAAATAAGTGTTTGGGGAAGTAGAAAAGCAAATATTTAGTGAGAAATGGGAAGATAGAATCCTTGGTATCGATAGCAAGTCAGCCTTTTCTCTAAGCCTTGTATGGCAGGTTTACAGATGTGAGCAGCTCTGTCAGGCCCCCTTCCTTAAAGCCACAAGGAGGAAATTGGTGTAGTACAGCTATTAAACATAAAGCCCTAAGAACAGATACCGCTCAGTTCAAGTTAGCTGATGATGAGGGTAATCAAAATATGGAAAACAAAGCGGGCGTAGATTTTGAAGACTTGGGTTCAAGTCCTAGCTCTGTTGTAAAGAGGGATAAGAATTCTTTCCCTACCTAATGAGGTTTCAGTAAGGAGCAAATAAGATAATGAAATATAAATACTTTTTAAAAACTGACGCAGTAATACCTTGCCGTTATTGACAATTCACTATAAGCTAGGTGTTGTCCTATTTAGTCGTCACTGCAAAGCTGAGACAGGAAATATTATTATTCCCTTTACAGAAAAGTAGCCTGAAGCCTAGGAGGTAAAGACTATCATAGCTAGAAAGCAGCAAAGCTGGAGTTCAAACCCAGGTCCCTTTACTCCAGAGTTGGGACTTGATAAAGGGGCTCTCTGTTTTATTCTTAGATTACTGTTTCTAAGACCTGGTAGCTCCCAGGTAACGTTAGCATTATACATACCTGGGATTGCCCAAAAATGACCCAAGGAGCTTGCTCTGTGACCAGTACAGGTGCAAATAGTCACATAGGACTACGGAGCCCCTGAAATGGGCCCAGTACAACCAAAGAACTAATTTGAATTTAAACTCCCGTTTTTTTAACTTAACTTTATAAAGTTAAATTTAAAAACTGATAATTCAGTTATTGGAAGAATTTGAAGTATATTTGAAACAACTTGGGCATTAAAATCTACTTCTTAACTGTAAATTCTGTGAAATCTAAATACAGATCAAGGATTTCCAAAGAAAATTTAGCATTCAAGTTGAGAGATTCTGTAAGTGTAAAATACACACCTGACTTCAAAGACTTAGTATTAAGAAAAGAATGTAAAATATCTCAATAACAATTTTTTATATTGATTACATATTGAAATGATCATATTTTGGATATAGTGATTCAAAGAAAATATATTATTAAAATGCATTTCACCTGTTTCTTTTTTCCTTTTTCTACTGTAGCTAATAAAACACTCAAAATTGCATGTGTGGCTCACCTTGTATATCTATTGACCAGCATTGGCCTGGGCAATAAGTCAGCTGGAACTGGGAGCTCTCCCCTCTTCTCTGCAGGAGGGGCTGAAACAGGAACTTAGCCTTCCTGCCCTGGCTGTAAGTTAGCTTAGGCCCCAAGGTCCTCAGAGGCAGGGCAATGGGCTTTCCCAGACAACTGTCTATGAAAGCCCTGGAGTCTGTTGGTATCCACCGGAGAGTTTGTTCTCCTGCTTGCCCTATAAGATGAGAGATCAACAAGGAGGAAGGTCCTGCTTCTGGAATGTACACCCTCAGCATGTCCAGCATAGTGCCCCACACCCAACACACCTTTCTGTAGATGTCATGAATGCCACATCTTGCTGAACCTTGCTTTAAGTTTCCCTAATAAAGCCTTTCTAACCCGCAGAACTGTAGAATTTGCCTTGGCTCATGATGTTGACCACAAACGTACCCACCTTGCACAACAGGGGCTCTGGGGAATACTTGGAAGGAAGATACTCAAAGAGAACTGAGATTTGTGGCCTTATTGTAAATGTGACATGTGTACTGACCACAGGAAAGCCAAGGACATACTGGTTACATCTGTAACCAGTGTTAGTTCCCTGAGTCACATTATCCCATAAACACTTAAGTGGCCTCAAAGTGAAATTCTTATACTAACACACAATACTGCGTTTAACCCAGAATAAGGCTGAAACACACTACCATTTATATACTCCAAGGACAGGGGAATCCCTATCCACTAGCAAGCATGACAGAGAGCTACCTATTGATGAGAAAATCCACCAGTGTATAAACGCTAATTAAACATCTCCTGAGAGCATCCAACTAGAGCATCCAACGTAGAACAGACATTCGGACAGTAATATAAAGTAATAATAATAAATTATGTGATCCAGGTCTCAGTTGCCTAATCTATGACTAGATGATAACAGTCCTCATTTGAGTATTGAGAGTGTTAATTTATCAGAATTCTAGATTTTTGTAAAGTAGAAACATCCCTTCTCCCTTATCCTTTACAACTAAGCATGTTTCTTTTTCCATTCTATCTCAAAATCTCAAATTTGTCCACCCCACTCCCTTGATTCTCATGGTCACTGCCTCAGTCCAGGCTTTTTATCATCTTCCATGAGTTACTCTTACTCCTGATGGGCCCCATTCTCGCAGTCCCTCCTCCCTCCAATCCCTCTTCCACAGTGTGACCAGAGCAATCTTTCAGAATCCCACAGGTGTCAGTTGCTGCACTACTTTTCACACCATCAGCAGCTCCCCATTTCACAGAATAGGCCAGACCCCTTGGAATGCGCAGAGACTTCAATAGCCAGTGTCCATCTCTAGAGCAGCCCAACCGCAGACCACTCCATATTTCATTGATGCTGGGCATCACTCCTTTACAATCTCTTGCCTGCATTACCTTTCTCTCACTCTTCCTTACGTCCTTTCCTTTCTTCTCTACTCAGCCTTCAATGCCTCAACTCAAAATGTCACTTATTCTTTAGAACCTTCATCCATTCAATTCTCCTTCTCCAACCCCAGAGAGACTTTATCACACTTTTCTCAACATTCAGATGACAACTTTGTTCATACCACTGGCATAACTCTAGTCATATCATATCTTATAAGAATGAATTGTATACACATCATTTTTCTCCATTACGTTGTACACTTTCCGAGGAAAGAAACATTTTTTTTAATCCCCAAGTCTCCTTTGAAGTGTCTGGGATAGAGTGAGTTCTCTGAAAGTATTTATGGAAAAGAAGGAAATAGGGATGGCAAAAAAGGAGGAAAGAGAAGGGGGATGTTTAGCGATCGAGCTTAGAATTTAACGCAACTGGTTTTTAGTCTATTTCCTAGAGCTAAAGTTTCTCTGCTGTGACCAAAAACAACCCACATGGTTTCTCTGAATGTCACTCATCCCATGTGCAAAATGGAAATAATAATAACAGATCTCACCTCCCTGGAACTGTCATGGAAGTATGTAAATGACTTGAAAGAGTGGCCATAAAATTCCAATTTTGAATTGAATCCAAGGTCATCCTATTTTTTAAAAATGTATTTTTCAGAAAAGGAAAATTGGAAGTTTGCTCTAAAATTTTTATTGAAAAAATGTTCTCTTTTGTTGAATAATGATAGGAGATAAAACATACCACAGTTCCAACTCATCCCCCTTTATTAATGAATTAAGCCACATCAAAATGCGATAAAAGGGTGTAAGAGGCTCCTAAGAATCATTCACATTTTTATCAGTCATTTTTCCTTCATGAAATGACCATTTCTATTAAAATGATATTACATAAAAATGGAACTTTAATGTGTGGAGATTCTTTAAAATCACAAGACCACCTGGTAAAAGGCAGGCAAAAAACTATTTTTCCCTCCACAGAAATTAGAAATGAAAGAAACACAGAAATGAATGAAATTGGAAAATGCAAAACCAAAATAGCCACCAAATAAGATATGCCCCCCAAATGTGGAAGTGTCAGGACATCCATCTCAAAGTGCACATACTTAAGAGTGTTAGGCTCTTGGTCAGCAGTGACCACAGGAAATGAGAAGTTCTTCATGCAAAGAAAGACCAGATGAGTTATGCAGAAAGACTCAACTGCAGGTGAAGGAGCAATGTGTGACCAGAAAACAAGGATGTTGACCTCACAGCACAGTCAAAAATATGAATTACTTGCCAATAAGGTATATGCCATGAGAAAGAGTCACAGTAGGCAAAAATGCAATAAAGTCAAAAGGATGGCAGCTCTAGAGAGAATTGGGCTCCTGAAAGGACAGGAAAAGGATGCATTTGATAAATATGTATCAATAGGCAAGTTTTGATATGATTTTCAAAATATGAGTATGGTGATGAATAGAAAGCATTTCAAATTAAGAACTGTTCAGATAATAAGCATAAAACTTCATATACTGTATTTGTAAATATTTGGGGATGTGAATATTTATCTTGATTATCTCTGAAGAATTTCAACTTGAAAGAAAAAATGGAAAATGTATATGAGAACAAAGGACCCAACAAACAAGATTCTTCCAGGGTACAAACTCAGCACCTTGGAGAGTGCATCACCTCTATTGTTCCCTGGGACACAGCTAAGGGAGTAACTTTTCTCACTCCTGTCTCCCAAGTGTACCAGAAGAAGAACCGGGTCTCCCAAGGGACTTCACTCACTGCTAAGTCTTTTATAAACAGGAAAAATCCGGCTCAAAGCATTCAATGTACTTAAGAAATCTACAAGCTTCAAATCACTCTGTCTATTATCTCCATTTTGGCTTTTTCACCTCACTGCCAGATATCAATACTGACAACATTTTACATTTGAAAAGCTGGTCCCAGCTCCCAAAGCACCTTCAAATGCATTAGCTCGCTGGATCGTAATGCAGCTGGTGCAATAGGTAGTGCAATTACTTTCTACGTGAGAAAACGAAGGCTCAGAGAAGGAAAGTCACATTCCTGGAAAGAGACACATTGAAGGTAAAAATCCAGGTCTTCTGAGTCTGAACCTACGGCATCTCCTACTTCCATTTTAAACTGCATAATGATCATAAGCGTGGTTCAATTCTGTGAGAAAGAGAAAAACCCTCAGCAAGGTCTCCTAGAATTTTCCAGAGCCCTTGGAGGAGTAGGTGCTGTGTTTTAATCTCTTGGCGGGGAAGAGAGCACTGTGGGCTGAAGGTCTGTGTGTGACCTTCACTGGCAGCAGGCTCAGGCTGCAAATGGGCAGAGGGAGGGCAGACCAGGGTGCCTGCTCCAGGCGGGGATTAAACATCCAGATCGGAGGAGAACAGCTGCAGCCCCTTTACATTATAGTTTTAAAATTCCAAGCGCATAAAGAACTATAAAAACCACAAGTAGGCCCCGGATCATAACAGAATGAATAAGGGATTTATAATCTTTAAACTGCAAGGAGAATGGCTTACATTTGTACCGTTTCCTATTTTGATTACAATCATTGTCCTGAGAGCAGATTCACGTTGTGCCTTTTCTGATTCTTTTTGCAATCTATCACAAGGAGACAACAGAATGGCAATGCTGCTGTACATTCTTTGAAAGACAATAAAAGCCAATGTAACTTCAGACTTTCCCATTTTTTTCCTTTTGTTTTGTTTGTCATAATTTGATCGGGCAGTCATTTTCTATTGTGGCCTGTTAGCCACCTCATTAACCTGGAAGGGTGAGATGGTCTGGACAATTAGCTTCCAGAATATTTAAAAGGTTAAAGCAAAAAGCCTACTGCTTAATGTTTTTCATAAACTAGCTCGGGTATTAAATGCTGATATCTTGTTCCAGGCTCCCAGCCTGTAATCATAAGAAATGGCACAAAGCAAGCCTTTTCCTGAATTGTTTTAAAATGACATTCTTCTTCTAATGCTTTCTGGCCATATGTAGTTTATATGTCAATAAACCTGGGGGAAATTTCTATCCCTCCCTCCCCTACAACACCCTGCTACAACAGAATGTCCTTTATTCCTTAGTAGGGACTTTTTCAGCTCAATCAATTTTCCTTTGTATTAGAGGAACTTCTGTAAAATTGATAAGTACCACTATAACAACCAAAATTCTCAATTTTTCTAGAAATTCACCATTTACTAAATGCAGTGTGAAGATATCAAAGCTCACACGCAAAGAAACAAACGTGAAAGTCTTAGAACTAGTGCCTCTGGGCTCCGGCCTGGCTATTAGCTGTGTGCGCCGACCTGTATTGTTGTGCTGTATATGCAACCATCTGGAAAACCACAGCCACACCTATGCAAGAGAGGTGAAAAAAGGAGACACGGATTACATTACATTTTTCAGGTGTTCTTCAAATCCGACAGTTGGGTAAATGCAAGGATGACGTGAAAATCCAATAATTTCTAAATTAAAAAGGAAACATTAATTTTGTCTTCTCTGTGTTGATTATTTTTCACTCTTGGTCCAGCTAGAGTGCCTAGGCTTTTATAGCATAGAAAGTATATGGAGCATAAGACACTGGGAGCATGCCCACAACTGACCTGACTTTACAGAACGGCGCTCCTATCCCCATCACTTAGATTATACTCCAAGTGCCCCTGGGTGCCTTTAGACGCAGGCAACATTTGGGGCCTATCGGAAGTTTCCCCTTGGAGGCCACAAAGCTTGGGGCAAATTATACCACATGTGGCATATCTAGCAGCTCGTTAAAGCGTTTCCACTCAGTGCTTTATGACGGATTTGGCAGCCTCAGGAATTCCAGTTGGATATGTAAACAGCCTCTTCTTGTTTGTTATTCTAATTGTGGTCATTATACAAACGTAACTGAAATGTACACTCTGCCCTTCATTTGCGTGTCGATTTGGCAAGCAGTATTTGAAAAAAAAAGTCTTGTCACCCACTTCTTTTACCAATCACTACTCTTCTCAGATGATAGATTAACTCATTCATTCATCCATTCAATTATTCCACAAATATTCAACCCGCACTTACCATGCACTAAGCAATGTGAGATGGTAACAGGCATGGGATATACAAAAAGGATAAGGAGATAGTCCCTGCTCTTAAGGAGAGTATGATCTGGTGGGAGAGAAATATAAACAGATGAATTACAGGTACTATTTGTTTGTTAAATGGCAGAATTCGGGTAGAAATAAAATTCTATGCCAGGAGACCCAAGCAGGTAGGTTTAACAGAAACATTATTTGAGTTGGATTTTGAGGGACGAGTGGGACATTTCCAAATGGAGACAGCTCAGAGGACATCTTTAATAGGAGAAAGAGCAAAGGCATGGAAAAGATATGGGTGGAAGGAATGCAGTTTTAGTTCTGGTCTAAGTAAAATATAATTAAGTAAAGGAAATCCACTTTCCATTGCCTTCCCTCCCCCTTCCCTCAATCTCATAACAGGAAAACTAACAGAAATAATTTGGAACTTTGCTTCTGTTCTCTACTGTTATAAAGAAAGAGAGGATTTTGTTACTAACAACCACGAAAACAGCAACTAACTTGGGTACCATGCTATTTCACATCGCTATCTCCCTTGATCTCACGAGTCGTAGAAAATAATCAAACCAGACTTGTCGAGAATTGCTGGCTGACTGAGGCCTACCTGGAATAAGGAATATGTTTGTGCCAGGGCAAGAGAAGTTTTCCAGGAGGTCAGTCAAAATGTCAGCTACAGTGTCCTCAGCTATGCAGAAGTATTACAGGGACTGGCTGAGTACATGGTGCCTGCCTTCTCGGGTCTTATTGGACAACTCCCATGGAGTTGTGCCATGAGGTTGAAAGACAGACGACTCCTCAAGGGGCTGGTTACTGTCCCAGCAATGAAGCGGTATAGGGACTACATTTTCTAAAGACAAAATGAAAACTCGTGTCTGGTAATGGGACCTGATACCTGAATGCAAGACCCTCTAGAAAAACTGCCAAGATGGAGGGGAGCAGCAAGCATTTCCTTGAGAAGGATTCTGCTCTCTATATGAATGCTGTCCAATAAAAATGTAATATGAGTCACAAATGTGAACCACACATATAATTTTAAACATTTTTATAGCCTCATTAAAAAAGTAAAAAAAAAATACAGGTGAAATTCCTTTTAAAAATATATTTTATTTAACCTAATCTGTCTAAAATATTATAATTCCAAAATATAAACAATATTTTAAAAGTATTAACACAATATTTTACTCTGTTTTTATACTAAGTCTTTGACATCCGTATATATTTTCCACTGACGGCACATCTCAGTTTGGACTAGCCACACTGCAAATGCACTATGGCCATGGGTGTCTAGTGGTGACGGTATTGGACAGCACAACTCTATACTAAAGGAACTATCTGTGGCCCTCCCCTCCCTGCACCACTCTGTATTGGTAATAGTCCCCAGATAACCAAAGGATAAGTCATGGTTAATCAAGACTCTGGCTAAGGACATATGGTAAATCTCCTTGGTTCTTTCATTCACTTATTTATTCACTTAGTAAACATTGGTTCAGTAACCATTATTGTTAGTCAAGTTATGTACATCATGTCGTAACACAAAACGAAATAAGACTTGGCCTCTACTTTCAGAGTCTAGTTGAGGAGAAACAAGTAAAGCAATAATGATGCAAGGCCTTGAATTCTTTGACAGTGTGCTCAGGGAGCCTTGGGAGCTCAGAGGCAAGTCAGAGAATGAGCAAATAAGGGGGAAGAACTGGGGAGTCATTCACAGGGCTGCAGGACCAGTGAAAGGTTATTTGGATGGTTGTAAAGTGAAAGGGAAAACATACTTGGAAGTAAAAGGAATATGTGCAAAGATCTAAGGAACCATTCTACAGAAGTCAAAAGTAAAATCTGTAATAAGGAGGTTCCAGGGATGTCAGAGAATATGTCAGGAAACCTTGCGTGTCTGTATATGTATATTGTATATGTATATATGTATATGTATATTGTATATACCCAGCTACAGTTGGCATATCATGGAGCCAGAGAACCTGCAAGCATCCAGCACCTGGTTTAGAGTCTTCTGATAAGTTCCAGGCAAATCCCTGCAACTTGTTTTTAGACAGGGACAGTAGATGTCTGTTATCAACATTTCAGAACCAAACTAAAAATCCAACAAATGATGCTGCAAATGTATATCCTGAATGTGAATGTACAGTACTGCCACAGATGTTCAGACTTGCAGTATTTTCAAACCACAGGCTGGGGGCTTACGGTCAGAATGTCTTGTTTATAAAATAGAATTTTTTCTACCAAATCAGAGAACGCTTTGCCAAAATATTTTCAGCCACCAGCAGAATTACACTTACCTTGGCTGACTCCTTTTGACTTTAAGCGGGCAGGCAATGGGGCTGGCCCAGTGGTGCAGCAGTTAAGTTCGCATGTTCCCTTTCAATAGCCCGGGGTTTGCTGGTTCAGATCCCAGATGCTGACCTACGTACCGTTCGTCAAGCCATGCTGTGGTAGGTGTCCCACATATAAAGTAGAGGAAGATGCACACGGATATTAGCTCAGGGCCAGTGTTCCTCAGCAAAAATGAGGAGGTTTGGTGGTAGATGTTAGCTGAGGGCTAATCTTCCTCAAAACAAAAAAGAAGACAGGCAAGATTCCCCCCTTGCCTACATCTCCAGCCTCGCCTCCACCTTCATCCCATCCTGACACACACCCAAGTCCACTGCACTCCCGTCACAGTAGATTCCCTCTGACTCCTGGAATGTAGAACTGTAGACTCTGTCAGTTGTGTACCTTTGCACATACAATTCCCAAAATGCACTGCTAATTTCTTCCTGACCAGCTCCTTAACACTCAGTTCAAGCGTAACCTCCTTGAGGAAGCCTCCCATCCTCTCCACTCTCCACCCCTCTGGGCGGGTGCTACCCTCACGGGCTCCCATTCATCCTCCCATCGTGAATATCTCTAACAGCTTTTTCCTCCGTTTATTTATTATCTTCTCCCACAAGACTGTTAACTCCTAGTGGACAAAGCTTTTTTTAAAATTTCTGTATCCCCAGCACCTACTCAAGTGCTCAATAAGTGATTGATAAATGGATGAATAAATGAAACCATCAGATAATCATGTGGTCTTTAGAACAAGATGACTCAGGTTGGAGAAGTTATGTGTCGTGAATAACTCAGATACAAAAGACAGAGTAGTGGCTAGTCATTCAAATTTTTTTTAAGCAAAGTAATGCACGGTAAAGGATATAAAGGGTTGTGGCTAATTAAAGGGAGGCAGATTTTGGCTCAAAGTGGAGCTTTGTAACAACTAGGGCTGTCTCACAGAAGAATGGTCTACCTCGGGGTAGGCAAAATAGACCTGTGGACTAAATCCAGCTCACCGCCTGTTTTTGTAAATAAAGTTTTATTGTAACACATCCACACCCATTTATCTACATATTGTCCATAGCTGCTTACACACACAAAGGCAGAGTTGAGCAGTTGAAACAAAACCCTATCGCTTGCAAAGCCTAAAATATTTACTATCTCTCCCTTTACAGAAAAAGTGTGCTGACCCCTGGTCTACTAATGAGGTTGTGAGATTCCTATTATAGGAAGTATTCAAGTAGAGGCTAGACCTGTCCAGGATGTGGAAGGAATAGGTTGCTTAAAAGTGAGAATGGTAACCTTTACATTTCCTCCCCTCTGGGCAGGTCTATGATTATAGGCCTGCTTTTCTAGGACAAAAACAAGTCATACTCTCTAATTTGTCTTTGACTGACAGCCCTATAATGGGCAACATTACTAGTTGTAGAAAAGGAAATCATCACCTTTACAGCCATGGTTTAGGCAATGCACCTGGCTTCCTAAAGACACTTTACTGCCACTCTGAATAACGAAGAAATATATTTTCAGCTTTAAGGGTCACCAGGGCTCTATCATGTGAAGAAGTCAGGAAAGATTCAAAAGAAACCAGGAGGACAGTGATCTGACCTGCTGCTGACTCCTTTGGACCACAGGTGTTAATCAGGGGGCAGCCCTTTAGCGTTGGCTGTTCTTTATGATGCTGGATGCTCATTGGTGGGAAGGGAGCCATCTATGAGATTACCTCTTCTGCTTGTTTTATTCTTATTGACTCCCCTCCACAGTGCTCGAGGTCAGGTCTCCAAAACTGCTTTTTCATCTTTTGGCAGGTTTATTTACTAGGAATGAAAAATTCTCAAACTGAAGCACTCTGGATGGAAAAGGATTCCTTTTCAGAAATCCTTGCATTTTCACATATTAAAATGACACTATGCAAAATGATTTTAACGTTGAATTAAAGCCACGTGTGCACATTCATTTGTTCTTCATTAGGAGGGTTGAAACGTTTGCATGCTTCCATACTGTCATTTCCAGAGGATGTACCTTTAGGTAGGTTAAGGAAGGAGCTGCTGCACCAGGAAGAGAGAAGGAATTCCTGTTTCCCATCACGCTGGAGGTATTGCTGCAGGAAACTGGCCACAGATGGTAGGTTGGGAGGCAAAGTGTGTATTTGCTCCCACTACTGCATCAGTAAAGCTCAGCAGTCATCTGAGCACATTTCTGTATAGGTTTATTGTTCTACAAATAAAAGAGGGACAGAAGCAAGTCCTGAAGACTCCATTTTAAAATGGTTACATGAGCTATCCCCAAAGATACTTATATTCATTCCATCCCTCTTCAAATATCTCCTCACCAACCATGTCCAGTCCCGGAAGATGCTCAAAGATGAAGGCAGCTGAAAAGACCACAAAACCTTTGTGGTAGGAATTATTTATTGCTGCTGTTTACTTCTTTCCTGTGGTCTCCTTTGAAAATGCTTACAGGTTTCTAGTCAACCCTCCTCCTTTCTTTCCCGTCCTTTTACAAAGTGATTCTCTCTCTCCTTGTTTACCGTGGCTGCTGTGCCAACGAGCGGCACCCTTGCTCTCAGCTTTCTGCCGACTCTTGTTATCAGTCTGGAGGAACTAGCTGCTTTAGAAGGAAAGAGAAGCAATCTCTCCACCATTCTGTGTATAAAGGGAGGATCACAGAAGTTATAGGTGTCTGGGGCCAACTTGCACGGACACTTGGCTTTCGTTCTTTCCCTCCCCTGTGCTGGAGGATACCCGCTGTAATAAAAAATGATGGAGAAAATTTGCTCCCATAAAGCCTTATTGAAGTGCTTCGCTGGAAGGAGTGACTGTAGGTCGGGAAGGGAAACGTTGGGTCAATGGAATGCAGAGCCATGCTCCCTCTTCTAAACTCCCATGGCACCAACTGGCTAAACCATTCATGGCTTTTATCAAATCCTGCTCTTCTCTGTTGTCTGTGCATGTCTGTCTCATGCATTCAAAAAGTGTGTAAAAATTCCTTAAAGGCAGTATAATTCCACATACACTCCTTTGTACCTCTAATAGATCCTAGCCCAGGGCCTTGCACTGTGAAATCATCAGAAATTTCTTCTTCTGTTCTCTTTTTGAAGCCTGTGAACTACATTGAATATATTTTAAGAATTTTTAAAAATTTGAAGAGTAGGGGCCAGCCGCTTGCCCGATTGGTTAAGTTGGTGTGCTCTGCTTCAGCAGCCTGGGTTTCACCTGTTCAGATCCTGGGCGCGGACCTACACACCGCTCATCAAGCCATGTTGTGGCAGCACCCCACATAGAGGAACTAGAACGACTTACAGCTGGGATACACAACTATGTACTGGGGCTTTGGGGAGGAAAAAAACAAAGAGGAAGATTGGCAACAGATGTTAGTTCAGGGCCAATCTTCCTCACACATAAAAAAAATTTGAAGAGTAATCAGAACACAGAAGAGAAAGGGGCAGAGTTTTTCATCCTTCCTCACTGTGATAGGCAGAATGATTGTACCCCCAAAGATGTCCAAGTCCTAATCCCCATGACCTGTGAATATGTTGTGTTGCATGGCAAGAGAATTACAGCTGCAGACAGAATTAAGGTTGTTAATCAGCCGACCTTAAAATAGGGAGATTTTCCTGGATTATCCAAGTGAACCCAATATAGTCACAAAGGTCCTTAAAAGCGGAAGCAGGAAGCAGAAGAGGACTTGGGGCCAGAATGATGCTATGTGAGAAAGAGTATACTAGCCATTGCTGGCTTTGAAGATGGAAGGGGATACATGCCAAGCAATGCAGGCAGCCTCTAGAAGCTGGAAAAGGCAAGAAAACATATTCCCGGGGGCCTCCAGAAAGAAATGCAGCCCTGCTGATCCCTCGCTTTTAGCTCATTTCTGACGTCAGAGCTGTAAGATTATAAGTTTGTGTTGTTTTAAGCCACCAAATTTATAAAAATTTATTACAGAAGCAATAAGAAACCAACAGACTCAACTATCCAAGACTTACGTAAAAGGAAGGGAAGTTTAATGTTGAGGCATTTTCTTCCTGATAGTTTCTGCCTCAAG
The DNA here is from genome assembly GCF_021613505.1 of Equus quagga. NCBI lineage: Eukaryota > Metazoa > Chordata > Mammalia > Perissodactyla > Equidae > Equus > Equus quagga. Next base: position 47,106,389 of record NC_060270.1, read on the forward strand.
AGGGCCTTCGATCCTGTTTTACCAGAACATTTCTAAGTGTTAGGAACTAAGAAGGAGTCAAGAGACCATAAGGAAAAATCTCTGGCCTCCGAGGCCCTTGTATGTCTCAGGTAACACCTTCTGTGGGAGGCAGAGCTGGCCTTGCTCCCACATGAAATGAGCAACTGTTTCTGTAGTTTTACTTCATGGATAAGTTTCCACGACCAACTTCCCCAAACATATCCCTCCCACTTCCCAACTAGGTCCTGAGAACTGGGAGAGTAATATCACAGCCAGCTGAATAGGGCACCATCCCTGTTTTTCTGTAAGGAAATCTTATATCTGTAGATATCAAGGGTCTAGTTTTCACAACGGAAAACCACTTGCTACAGTGCCTGGACAACAAAATGTCACCTGAAAGTGGTGTCCCCAAACCTAATAAGCAGTGGCTGTTGCCAAGTGAGATAGGCTCAGAGCCAACGATGCTGGCTGGAAGCACAGAGGGACGCATGGAGACATCGGTGTTTGCCAAGCCAGGGAGAAAAAGTGAAAGAATTGGGTTCCAAAGACCATCTTTGCTAATATCACAATTTTGCTTACTGTCAACACTTAAAGGGGCAGGCTCCCCAATTCAGTCTTTATCAAGTTCATTAGCCTGGAAGAGCTGCAAAGGCTGCCTCTGTTACATCCTCCAAGTGAAATAGGAGCCTCCAGGGTTCTTGTAATTGTTCAGTACTGAGGTACAAGTTGAACACATTTATGGGAGTTGGTCTCTAGCCCACTTCTTATGAATGCACATAAACACACCTTTTATTGCTCAATAATGTTTTCCCTTTTGCAACTTTTTATGAACCACTAAAAAAAAATGGGCTTATATTTTAATTTTTTCAGGAGCAGAAACCACAGAAATACCAAATCTTCCAAATGGGAACTTCTCTTGCCTGCTGCCTCAACCAAAAATTATATGTCAAGGGAGCGGTTGAAGCTTCAGCATCAACAACTCAAGATATTAATTCGATCCAAATCCAACCAACTTGCTCTCCAGACTGAGTTTCTGCATTCCTGTTTACGAGCCCAACCTTGCTCTCTAGGGTGCCTAAGGTGCAATGCAATAGAATTCATCAGTTCTATATGCCTATGGGATGTGCTCCCACACCAGCTCTATTACAAATCAGTATTCTCTTGCCCTGGCTCCTGTCTGGAAGAGCAAGGAGCTTTTTCATCCATGCACACCTTTTCATTGCCACTTCCACACCATGAGTCCAGGCGTTTGTGATCTCTTGCCTGGACAATTGCAATAGCTTCCTAAAGGGTCATCTTGTCTCCAATATCCACATTCTCCAATGTTGCTGTTAGACTAATCTTGAAGGAGAGATACAATCATATCACCCCAGTTTAGATGCTTCAATCGTTCTCCATTTTTCACCAAGTGAAGTTCAGTCTCCTTAACCTGGCATTCAACCTCATCCAGCCTGGCTCCAAATTACCTTTCCAGATGTTATCTCTGACTACTACTCTCTTTCACGCATTCTGCACTGCTGACAATCTGGACGGTTTGGCACTCTGCAGGGTACTCCACACGTTCCTTTATTCTTACCATTTTGAGTTGTTTGTTACAAGCCACAAAAAGTGACTTGGCCACCTTAGGAACAAGGAGATGTGCTGGAAGGATGTGTGGAAATTCACAGAATCTGAAGAGCAAGGCACAGAAAGGACTGGAGCCAGAGTTGTTCGGGGAAGACTGCGCTCAGTAGCAGGAACTGTTGGACAATCTCTTCAGGGCACAAAGTGAATAAATAAGCTCCAGATTTTTGAGTTTCTTGTTTTGGCCTGGTTTTTTGTCATTCTGCTCATATTCCAGCTCCAGAGAGTATTCAATTGACCTGGCTTTGGCTAGAGAAAATCAGAGCACCTTGATAGATAATTTTATAAACAGTATTCGATAGGAGAAGAGAATTCCTCAAAAGTAAATTACAGTGGGAGTACCAAAAGAACAAATAATAGAGGCTGGGCAGCCAAAAGCAACAAATATCTGTGACACATTATATCTCTGGAACATTCATTTTCCACCTACCATTCTATGCCTGTCCTTCAAGAGCCAGTTCAGATATCATTTTGAACCCTCAGCTCATCCCTCTTGTCGTGAACTTCCGGTTCAGAGTGTGCTCCTTCTTTCAGTCTTCTTTACTTTCTTCCTTGTTTTATAATTTTTATGTCTTATCCCCTTCCTTGCTAGCTTGTAATGAGAAAGTCACATCCCTTCTCGATGCTCCAGTTTCTAGATCTACAAAAAGGAGATAAAATAACTATTTCACAAAATCATTGTGAGTAGGATTAATGTCTGTGTGTAATGGAATTAATTCAGTGCCTGACACACAGTAAGACCTCAATATATTGTTGTTGTTATTTTTATTAGCCTGCCATTATCATCATTATCAGTATATAACTCTTTCAGACTGGGAACCATAGTTTATTCATCTTTAATAAGCAAGGATTATCATAGATATTCCAAGAAATAGACCAGAAGAGAGCTTTCTACTGAACATTTCATGGTTCTGAGGCAGCTGGAAATACAGCCCCAGTTCTGTTCTTTTGCAGCAATAACCTGTGTCTGCAGGAGGTTTTAAAATCGATAATCAAAAGAAGGACAGAAGGAAAGAAGAAAGAAGAGGAAGAGGAGAAGGCAGGCAGGCAAACATTAATAAGAACTTTAGGGTGACCCACAGTGATAGGAAACAGATATCCCCAGCCGCAACTTAGTTTTCTAACTCTGTCAGTGTTTCCCTCAAGAGCCATTCTTGGTACTGCTACTATGTGCAATAGTTAGGGATGCTCCTTAGGCCCCCTTATCTCCCGAGGTTACCACTGTGGGTCTGTCATCTGTGAATTTATCTAAACCTATTCAAATCTATTTATATGTCCAGCCTTTGTCTCTTTCCACTTGTATCTTAAAGCTTTGCTTTAAGTCTCATATAGATGGCTAGGGAAAAATGAGAAAAAACTAGCCCTTCCAACAGAGAACTGGAGACAGTTCCATTTTAAATCTTGCCACCCACTCAACAGCCTTAGGCCAGGCATTTACCCTCCCTGCTTCACTTTGATCCATTTAAAATTGATATAATAATCTTCAGATTAGGGCATTAAAGGTTAATTAGATTTTAACTTTTTCATGCCACTCAGAATATGAAGGAGATTATACAAATGTTACATCTTATTATAGATTCTGGATAAGAATCCTTTTTTAATTTGACTAAATTAGTATCCGTCCCCATCACTCCCTTGTCCTCCACACCACTATATTTTTTACACACTTTTGATAACCCCTGTAAGGCCACAACATATGGTTGTATAGATTATGCATTGCACTACGCTAGGAGGGTGGCATTCATATCCTGTTTATCATAGATATGTCCATTCATTATGAAAATTTTCAGACGAACGTCAGTAACATGTCTCAAGGAAACATTACCTTTTTCTACTTTACACAAAGATATTAGGAAGACATTATGGCTAGATTTGAGACATCAGTATGTCTTCCCCCCACTTTATCTTTGAGTCCTTAATAAACTTCCATTTATTAAAGAGATTCAACAGAGCCCAGTGGTATTTCAAATATAATACACATGTAGTAGTTACCTCCTACCTCAGACTTATCACTCACAGTATACAGCCCTTTGATCCAAGTTGTTCCTCATAGAGCTGGTTTTTGAGGCCCAGCACTTCCTCTTCTAGCCATAGTTTAGGATCCAGAAGATACACACTTTAACACAGTCTATAAATTCATCAGGCTTGAATGTCTTCTCTTCAGATCCCCGATGTCTGGCACAGGAATCTGTCTCAGGTTGAGTGTGAAGACACCAGGCAAATCAACAGAGCAGCGCTAAATCGTGTCCCAATTAACAGCATCCTTTGTTTTCTCCTCAAAACGAGGTTGGCCCCTGGATTTGGCTCCTTTTGGGCACTGAAAAGTGTATTCTTAACCCTCAGTGTGGAGCCAAGAAAAGCATCTCTTGTTCTGTTTCTAGATTTAATATTTCCAGGTGGGTTTAAGAAAACCACTATTATTTTGTTCCAGGTACATGCATACACACACACACACACACACACACATACATAAGATCATCTATGTAAAACAAAATTTAACCATTTTAACAGAAATGGTTATGCATTTCACAGAATTGGGAATCAGAATTCTCAGGATGACGCAAGCAATCATCCATCAAGTATTCACAGGGTCTTATGTAAAACTCTGCTTTTGTTGAAATCACAGGGGAGGCAGAATTCTTGCCCTAGGATAACAGTGGAAAGATGTCAAGTTACTTACTCTACTAAACCTCATTTTTCTAATCTTTAAAATGAGAATAATAATATCTACCTCACAGACCATTAGTTAATTGAAATAATAGACATAAAATCTCCTAAGTGGCCAATAAATATTCAACAAATACTTAGGGAAAACCTACTGCATTAATTAAAAAGACAAGCATTGTTCTTGCCTTCAGGAAGCTTTTACTCTTATTAGAGTCTTTCTTTTCTTTGAGAGGTTCTTGAGCAAGGGAGCAACCAATGGTGTGCAGCATGTACTGGCTTGCAAGAACCAATTATTAAATGTTCAGAACTAGTTGCCAAACCATTGGTAGCTTGAAATTTGAATTGGTTGTTAAACCATTGGTAGCTTGAAATGTGAGAGTATTTACTCCACAGAAATTGCCAAGTACTATAAATCAGGCTTTTTTTTTTCCCAGAAAGCCAGTTTTCTAGCACACCATTGGGAGCAAAATATGAAAGCATGAGGAATTCACTGCAGTGGTTAAGAACAGGAATCTGGAATTGAAGAAATATGAATTAAAATCCTAGTTCTAGAATCTGCAAGCTGCAAGAATTTGAGCAAGTCATTTAGCAGCTCTGATCCTTGTTATAAAATGGGATAATATTGTATCCTACCTATATTAGCCTGCTCAGACTGAGATAATGAAAATGGACTGCATGGTTTAAACAATGGTTTTCTCACAATTTTGGAGGCTAGAAGTTCAAGGTCAAGTTGTTAGCATAGTCAGTTTCTGGGGAGGGCTCTCCTTCTGGCTTGCAGATGGCCACCTTCTTGCTGTGCCCCCACATAGCCTTTCCTTGGTGCATGTGCACGGAGGGAGAGAAAGAGAGTGAGATCTGTAAAATCTTTTCTTAAAGGACGCTCATCCTATTGGATCAGGACCCCACCCTTATGACTTCAATTTAACCTTAATTACTTCCTTAAAGGCCTTATCTCCAAATATAGTTACCCTGGGGATAGGACTTCAAAATATGAATTCTGAAGGGACACAAATGTTCAGTCCATAACACTATCTTGTAGGTTTGTTGGAAAAATAAAATGAGACACAATATGTAAATGCAATGCCTAGTGCTTCACAAGTGCCCGATAAATATTAGCTATTATTACTATTACTTGTTAGAAGAGTGAGTCTGGCTTTGTGGGGTGGTGGAATGGGAGACTAGAGAGAGAAAGTCTACAATTAAGAAGATCATTGAGCAGACTGTTGGAAAACCTCAGACAGAGTTTCAGCAAACACAAATCCTATTTAAATGAAAACTTAAGAAGATATAGAAACTGACTAGATATGGAGGCAATAAGAAGAAACTATCAGAGATAGCTCTAAGGAGTCTGGGTGAAAAATAATTGATGGAAAAAAGACACTGTAAGATGAGAATCAGTTTTAGGAGTTTTAGACAATAAACTAAAACATTTGAGAACTTCAGATAACAGCCAAAAACATCCAAAACCCCAAATTTCAAATTCAGAGAGTATGCATTTACTGACTAAATATTTCTTGAGTTTTTACTATGTTCAAGGCAGTATAAAATATACAAAAATGGTCAGTATATGGTCTCTGTTTTTGATATGCCTATGGCCCATTAAGGGAGAAGACAAGAAAAGAAAATTGTCACACAGCCTCGAAAGAGATTCAAATTAGGTGCAATGGATTTTCAAAAGAAAGGGAGATGGCTTCTTGCTAGGGATAAATTAAGATTCCATGAAGGCAAAGGGATGGAGCATGCAGGATAGATTGGATTTAAATAAGTAGGAACATGGGCATGAGGGTAGAGAAAGGCATCCTCATAAAGACTCCTGTCTAGCGTAAGAAAAGACATTGAGTTGAGAAAATGTATTCAGAGGGCAGTTCAGTTCACCCAAAGCACAGACAGTCAATTAGAGAACAGTAGAGAATAATAGTAGAGAACCTAGAAAGTTCGCCAAAGACCAAACCACAGAGGATCTTAACATCTAGGTTAAAGAATTTGAACTTGATAAAACATTTATGAGGGAATTTAAAGAAGACACAGATAAATGTAAAGATAGCAATGTTCCTGGATTGGAAGAATTAATATTGTTGAAATGTCCATATTACTCAAAATGATCTCCAGACTCAGTGTAGTCCCTATTAAAATCTCAGTGACATTGCTCACAGAAATAAAAAAATCCTAAAATTCTTATGGAACCACAAAAGACCTCAAATAGCCAAAGCAATCTTGAGCAAGAAGAACAAAGCTGGAGGCATCATACTTCCTGATTTAAAATATATTGCAAAGCTACAGTACTCAAAAGAGTATGGTTCTGGCAAAAAAAAAAAATAGACATGTAGACAAATGGGATAGAATAGAGAGCTCAGAAATAAACCTACACATCTACAGTCAACTGATCTTCAACAGGGGTGGCAAGAACACACGATGGGGAAAGTATAATGTCTTCAATAGTGTTGGACAAACTGGATAGCCACATGCGAAAAGATGAAATTAGACACTTATCTTACACCATATACAAAAATCAACTTAAAGCGGACCAAAGACTTAAATGTAAGACATGAAACCATAAAACTCCCAAAAGAAAACAGGGGAAAATCTTTTTGGCATCGGTCTTGGCAATGATTTTGGGATATGACACTAATAAAAGCACAAGCAACAAAAGCAAAAATAGATAAATAGGATCATATCAAACTAAAAGGCTTCTGCACAAGGAAACAATCAACAGAGTGAAAAGGCAACTTACAGAATGGAAGAAAATACTGTAAACCATATATCTGACAAGGGGTTAATATCCAAAACATATAAGGAACTCATACAACTCAATAGCAAAAGAACAAACAACTCAATTAAAAAATGGACAAAGGACCAGAATAGACATTTCCCAAAAGAAGACATGCAAATGACCAATAGGTATGTAAAAAGGTACTCAAATTCACCAATCATCAGATAAATTAAAATCAAAGCCACAACGTTAGAATGCCAATATCACACCTGTTAGAATGGCTATTATGAGAAAGATAAAGTATAACAGGAGTTGGCAAGCATATGGAGAAAAGGGAACCCTTGTGCACTGCTGGTGGGAACATAAATTGGTGTAGCCACTATGGAAAACACTATGGAAGTTCCTCAAAATGTTAAAAATAGACCTACCATATGATCCAGCAATCCCAAGTCTGGGTATACATCCTAAGGAAATAAAATCATGATCTCAAAGAGATATCTGCACTTCCATGTGCATTTCAACCTTATTCATGATAGCCAAGATGTGGAAGCAACCTAAATGTCCATTGATAGGTGGAGGATAAAGAAATATTACTATGTACATACAATGCAATTTTATTCATTAAAAATAAGCAAGAGAGGGGCTGGCCCAGTGGCATAGTGGTTAAGTTCCCATGCTCCACTTCGGCAGCCCGGGGTTTACAGGTTCGCATCCCGGGCGCCAATCTAGCAGTGCTCATCAAGCCATGCTGTGGTGGCATCCCACATAAAATAGAGGAAGATTGGCACAGATGTTAGCTCAGCAACAATCTTCCTCACACACACAAAAAAGAGCAAGAAACCCAAATAGACATTTTTCCAAAGAAGACACACAAATAGCCAACAGGTATATGAGTAGGTCTCGACATCACTAATCAACAGGAAATGCACATCAAAACCGCAGTGAGATATCACCTCACACCTGTTAGGATGACTCTTATCAAAAAGACAAGCGATAACATGAGGGTGTGGAGAAAAGGGAACCCGTGTGCGCTGTTGATGGGAATGTAAATTGGTATAGTCACTATGGAAAATAATATAGAGGATCCTCAAAAATTTAAAAATAGAACTACCATATGACCCAGCAAACCCACTACTGGGTATATATTTAAAGAAATGAAATCAGTCTCTTGAAAAGATATCTGCACTCCCGTGTTCATTACAAGATTACTCACAATAGCCGAGATGCAGAAACAACCTAAGTGTCCATTAACAGATGAAAGGATAAAGAAAATGTAACATATACAGATGTACAATGGAATATTATTCAGCCATATAAAAGAAGGAAATCCTGCCATTTGCGACAATGTGGATGAACCTGGAGGACATTATGTTAAGTGAAATAAGCCAGACACAGAAAGACAAATGCCATTTGATCTCACTTATATGTGGAACTTTAAATACTCAGTCACACAAGATGAATTAAGTTCTGGAGATCTAATGTACAACAATGTGACTATAGTTAATAATTCTGTATTGAATACTTCAAATTTGCTAAGAGGGTAGATCTTAAGTGTTCTAACCACAAAAAAAGAAAATTTTTTTAAATGGTAACTGTGAGGTGACAGATCTGCTAATTAACATGATTGTGGTGATTATTTCATAATGTAGATATATATCACATCAAGTTGTACACTTGATGTAGATATAAATATATAATTTTTAATTGTAAATTATACCTCAATAAAGCAGGAAAAAATTTAAAAAATAGAAACTGCCTCCCAAAAAAGAATTTGAGCTTGATTCAGTAGGAAGTGGTGAGTTACCACCACATTGTTCAAGTATAAGCATCTTTCACCCCACCCACAATGGATTTACTTAGACTCTTACATTCCCCAAATCTCTGAGTAACCTTTTATCAGCTGTGCTGACTTTTAAGGTGCCTAATTCCTGGCATTAATCCTCTTGCAATCCCTTTAGCAACCAGGCTGTCCAACATCCCAGTGCTCCATTCTCCAATCTCTGGAAAACTAAACCATCTCTAGCCTTTAGCTACGTTAACTTTCAACCTCAGAATTTTCTCAAAATTAAGTTTTGCTCCTCTCACTTCTGCACATATTCCTGCGTGCAGTATAGTTCACTGCAGTATCAGTTCATAACAGTTATTAAGCAAAACAAAGAGAAGCTAAAATATCCAGGTGACTTACCAAGAACAATTGGAAGGTCTTCTCCGAGGCCCTACTCCTCTTTTCCTCTTCACTGGGAGTATTTGGGAAGAAGAGAGTCAGGGGAAGAGCATGCAAGCAGAAGTTTTTGAGACTCCAGACCACACACATGTACACACCTGCTGTCTCCCTCACAAGCATTTGCACCTCTGCCTCTTCCTTCCTCCAAGAGAGAGACTCCCCTAGGAGACCGCAGGTCTCTACAGAACATGCCCTTCTTTGTATCTGTACCCTCATGTTGCAGGAGGTCATTGAGAGGGCGTGACCACCAGTTGAACCACAAGCTGGGTCAGGGCAATCAGAGGCTCCTCACCTGTACCCCTGTCCTTGAAATGTACACTCTGCCCACATTCCCACAGTGGGAGCTGTTTTCAAGGATGCAGGCTTGAGAGACCAATGTGTTGTTGAGACCATCTAGATGGTATTCATGACTGAACCCTGTTAAGGTCTTTATATAAACTTTTAAGATTCTAGTAGGTGTGTAAGGAGATCTACTCATCTTCCGGCCACCCAAGACAAGCCTTGTTTCTAAGTTCTCTTGCTTCTTATACCTGCCACCTACCAATCTGGAGAGGTCTATCTCTTTCTTCCATCTCTCCTTGCCCTCTGTATACCTGGGCCAGTTTCAGATTTCACTCAGGGAACTCCAGAGGTTGCAAAATAACAGCCCAGTACCTGGCTTTGGGCCTGACACAAAATCGGTCCTCAGTAAATGATTGAAGAAGGGATGGAGGGAAAGAGAAAAGAGAGGGAGGGAAGGGACAGCAAGACGACTGTGCACAGGGCTTTGGCACTGAGACATACCAGGCTGTTACTTGAGAGCAAGTTTACCTCCATTTTTAGATTTTGAGCTTAAGAACAAAGACCGTAATCTAGAATCACCTTTATTTTCTTCCAGCCAAAATGCCCAATATAGGATTAAAAACAGACTGAACGTTGAGTACATATTCCCTAAACTGAATTTCCTCAGTGAAGTCAGTCTGCTTTCTCCTTTCACTTTCATGGAGGCCAACGTGTAGGTTAGCCACACTTTTTAAAATCTACAGACTTTAGGGGGCCGGCCAGGTGGTGCAGCAGTTAAGTGCGCAGATTCCTCTTCTTGGCAGCCTGGGGTTCGCCGGTTCGGATCCCGGGTGCAGACATGGCACCGCTTGGCATGCCATGCTGTGGTAGGCATCCCACACATGAAGTAGAGGGAGATGGGCACAGATGTTAGCTCAGGGCCAGGGTTCCTCAACAAAAAGAGGAGGACTGGCAGTAGTTAGCTCAGGGCTAATCTTCCTCAAAAGAAAAAAATCCACAGATTTTTGAAGATAGGTAACTTCTAAATCCAAAATTATAATGGGTTTATTATTATTATTATTATTACTACTACTGCTGCTACTACTACTACTACTCGTGCTATTCCTACTTCTTATACCCAGGAATACCTGTAGATCCCTAGGTTAAAGGAGACCGGAGTCTTTTAAAGACTCAAAACTAAAGCAACCTGCCTTCACCTTCTCTCCAGCACACCAGCAAGAATTAATTACCTACATGGGGGAATGAACAGAAGCATCATCCCATCCAGAAGGGGAAAACTACGCCCTGGGGAGTCAGAGGGCTGCAAAGCTGAGCCTGCTAAACTGCATCAATTTAAGGAGGATTAAAATGCTTTACCTTGCTTTCTCTCTGTCAGAAATGAATCACATTGCAATGAAGAGGAAGTCTAGCAACGACAGCAAGCCATTGCATGAGGTCAGCTGGCACAGTCTATCCTAGTAAAATGAAGTCTGAAGATGGCAGCTCGGTCTCCGGAGTTAGCGCACCTTTGAATTGTTAAGAATAGGGATCAGGGATTAGAAAGAAGCCTTGTATTTAAAACAGATGGGTTTCTCTTAATTTCTAGGGAAATTAGAGATGCCCAGATGCTGCCACTGATAGAATTGACTTCTATTAGCGTACTGCAAGTTTGATGCTGCGTTATTTGTGCTTTAGTTCAGATGCTTTGTCATTTGTTCAGAGCACAGAAACAACCAGCAAACCGAAGCTGGGAGAGCTCCTTTGTCCACATCCCTCACCGTCTTCCACTTCCCCTCTTCGGCCCTGCACAGAACACACTCTGATTAAAAGCCAGTCACCCATATAGTATGCAGGAGCCCAGCAAAGGTAATGCGCTCTTTCTGTTTGTAAACTGAATGGAATTTCAATCTGTTACCCAATTTTGCTGCACACCAGTTTTAAAGCTCTTCAGCAAGCTTCCTAGATGATAATCAGTGCAAAAGAATTCACTGATTTATTCAACAAATTCTTCCTTTTTTTTATGTGTATTTTCTTAATTTAGTTATTTGATTGAGGTCTTTCTTGACCTATTGGTGTAAATAGAAACAAGAGTCATTTACCATCTTTCATACTGGCTATTCCTTACCTTTTGCAGTGCATGTGGACCGAGTACTTTGCTTATTATAGATACTGAACAAATGTTGCTCAAATTTAACCCATCAAGTCAAGCAGATTCATATACCAAAAAAAAATTCTATATACTTGCTATTGAGCAAACTACTTCTTGCAAAAAATCTTGTATATATTATTTTACAACATTCCTTAAAGTTGTTTTTATTATCCTTGATCATACAGCTGAGGAAACTGAATCTCAGAGAGGCTAACTTGCCCCAGGTCACACTGCTAATGAATTACAGCGTTGGAAATATTCCCAAGCCCATCTGATCTCCAAGCCATGTTTTTGGCTCCAGACTACTAGGCAGTGTCTCATCTTTGGTCCTGGGACTAAATTTGGCTGCTGTTAATCGCCAATAGACTCCACATGTACTTTCTAATGAAAACAATTCTTTACTATGAACGACTCCACAGAGAATTTGAAAAAACGAAGAGTAAATTTGGAAAGGTCAGAGCTTTGAAATTTTTTCCCATCATATTTCTTGAAAGCAATTGCTCAGGATGATAAGGAGGTGCTTACTTCCAGTAAAACTGTGACAGTCCCAGAAATGCTGACTCACTTGTAATGGAACGTCATTCCTGGAACCACATGCCATATAAAGTGGCCTGTCAGAGCTCTAGCAGATGTGAAAGGGCCACTTTGATCACAGCACCTCTTCCCTCACTTCAGTGAGAGTGTTCACAGGATACCTTCTGTCTGCTTGATGCTTACATGGTAGGTCTGTGTTAGAGAAGCAATACTCCTCAGGTTGCATCCTAAAATACATAGCTACCAGGGCATTTGTTCTCTTTAAAATGAACAGAGTTTGAAGTTAATAACTTATTCTGTCTTCTTTACTATTTTAGCATTTCGTTTTGTGGATTATTTTACCCTACTTCATTTCCGTGCAGTTCCCTTCCCTAGAGTGCTGCTCCTACGTCACAGAGAGCAAGAAGCAGAGCTCTAGCCAACTCTCTCTCTCCAAAACCCCTGCCCAATAGTTTCTAGTATTTCTCTATGGCCGAGCCTTTTGGCGATGCATTTCCACTCTATCACTTCTCACTTTCTCCTCAGTACTCAGCCCTCAACCCATATTCCACCCACTATAGGAAAATGGTCTCATTCATGCACCTCCAAAGAGTTATGTTGAATGGATGCTTCTATTCCTTATTTATTTTATTTCTGCAATATTTGATACCACTCTCATTTCCTCCTTGAAACTTTTATGTTCCTTAACTTCCTTGGTATCATTCTCTTCTCATTTTCTTCCTGTTTGGCCAATCCTCCTTCCCATTTTCATTCATATGCCATCTTTCATATCATTCATCCTTCTTCTTCTTTCTGCATGTTAAATGTTAATCATTCATGGGATCCTGCTTCTGCACTTTTAAGTGTACTCTCCTTAAGTGACCTTATCCTCGAGACTTCAAATGTGCCCATTATACTGTCTGCCGAATACTATAATCATAATGAGGGCGAGGATCACACCAATCTTGGCCTAGAAAATGATTAACAGATGTTTGTTGAGTGCATTAAATATCTATCTCCAGCCCAAATCTCCCTCTTGAGCACCAGACAATAAATATGTGTATGTGCACATGGGTGTATACATATTATATGTCTCCTATTGGGCTACTCCAACTGAATGTCCTACAGATACCTCATTTTTATCTTATTCAAAAGTAGCTTATTCTCAACTAGCTCCCAACCTCTTCCTTAGCTTCGATTCTCTATTTCAGTAAATGGCACCACGCCAATCAGACACCCCGGATGTTGTCTTTATGAACCCCTCTTCACTCACATGCCCTGTCCCCATATCCAATTATTCATCAAATCTATTTTTTTCCCCTTATAAATCTTTCAAATCTATCCTCTCTACTGCATCCACTCACACTGCCACAACCTTTGTTCAGGCCTTCATCATTATTTAACTACGGTGGCCTCCTAACTGGTCTCACTCTCTCTCCAGCCCTTGAGCAGCCAATGTGTCCTCTACACTGCTATTAGAATGTTTTTCCTGAAAACAAAACCAATCACACACAATTATATATCCAGTACTATAAGTCCATGAATTTCCTAATAAGCACTGCAACTGGCACCTTTCATCAAAGCCTCACTCAAGGCAGAGGCAACCATACCCTTGTAACAGGATGCCAACCTTCTCTAATGGCAATCAGAGCTCTGGGTCAAGAGCACGCTAGGTTCTTATAGTTTGCTCATGCAAGGCCAGTGGGGCTTGTACCATAGTCCTAGCCAATATACTTATCTAGAATAGTACTTAGCTCACTAATTTAAAATTATTGCTAGCATCCCTTAGGCTAGTTAGTAAGTCCTCTAGTACTAATGGAAATGGCTGAGAGTTAAACATTTACAGTAGCTACCTGATTGGAGTCTTTCAAATGGCGACTAACCTCCCCTGGAGTGTGTATTTCTGATTAAGGTACCTCAAATATTAGCAAGCTGCCCCTGGAGGTAGGTTAAACTAACTAAAACCACAAATATGTATTACACTTTCTATGCTGAGTGATTTTAAACTAAATTACAGACAATATAATGCCCCATTTTGCGGGGCCTTACATGCATGCCTAATTTGCCTACTGGGTAATTAAGCAGCGCCAGTATGTACCCAACCCTTGGCATTCTCGCCTCAGTGCTCAATACAAAAAAGGATGTACAACAAATGTTTTGTTAATGAATAAATGAGTAGCTTTACTAATCCCTTAGTAATAGGGACAAAGACTCTGGATGGGAACTCAGAATTCATTTCCTCTATCTGGGCTTTAATCTTCCATTTTTCTGACAGTCGTCAATATTAAGCTGACCCGTATGAAAGTGCCATCTTTACAGTCGAAAAACACACAGATATTGGCAATCTTATGTGGTTCAGTCTCCTATGAGGCTCCCAAGCCACCTTCAAAAAAACAAAGAGAAACTAGTTTAAAGTACTTGTAAGAATCAAGTTCTATTCTGATGCTTAATGACGAGGTCCCTGGAGGAGGAGCAGGTCCCTACTTCTCACTGTTGCTGGTGCCTCCAGCCTCTTTACCATCCTTAGTCATTAATAGGGGGCTGTGGTTGCTATGAAGTTTTCACAGATCAATTAAATCCTGGGCGCTTCTGAGATGACGTTCAGATTATTGGGAGGGTGAAAAGAAATCAATCCTTACTTTTCAGCCTGCAGGCGCCCACAGATTTCCTGGTGTGAACAGTGAACTCACTCTCATTTCAAATACAAGGCAAAGATGGCCTCTCCTTTCAGGGCCACTAACTGATTGCTGAGGTGATGCACGGAAGAATAGGAACCCCAGGGGTCTTGCCTTGCCATTAAGGGCACAGACACAAAAAGAGCTCCTTCTACCAGGAGTTAGAAAGGGGAGAGGACGGAATTCCTATTTCACCTATCCTTGAAGTAAAATTAGCTTGAGAATTTGGGCTTCAAACAGGGATAAGAGCACCAGCCTTCATTATCCAGCCAACACGCGAAGGGGAGAAATGCTTTTTGAGGATGAGCATCACTTTGGAGAGGCGAGGAGAAGGAATGAGTCGTCGAGTGAGGCAAAGTGAATTCCACCATTTAATTAGCAATCACCCCTGACCTGCCAGTCATGGTGACTGTAATTCCTGAATAGTTAAGTCAAAGTAAAAAAGCAGGTAATTAGACAGCAAGCACTAGAGCATTGAGAAGTGTCACTTTTCCAGCGTCTGTACTGAGAGCCAACTGGTTATATGTGCTACGCTTTTAATATGTTCTGCTTTCTAATCAGCAATCAGGACTGATTTGTCAGTCATTCTACCTATAATGCATAAAGCACTGGGACATAGGAAGAAAAAAAAAAGCACGTTCAGAAAATCAATTATGCTTATATTTACATTCCCTCAAGGCTGAGGTGTTGCAAAAACTGCCGAAATATTATCTTCCTCTTTACAAAGGAGCAGAAAGGAAGGGTGAGATTGCAATTCAATATAATGAATAAATCTCTGGCTGTTTGGGGAAAGGGACAATAGCTGAATATTTATGAGATTGATGATAGGAAATGCATTTCATACGGTCAGCAATTATGGAAATATTGCACCATTTTTAAAGAGCATAGGAACGAGCACTTGTTCAAGAAATATAGAATCATCTTTTACATATAGGAAGCTCACAGGAAATGTTTTAAAATTCATCCTCTTTATTGGGCAGTGGTTGGTAGAAAGGGAATTTCTCATCTCTCTCAATCAGCCACATGACAGTAACACTACACTCACACAGAGATAGTACGTAACTTCCTTCTAGCTGTCTCAAGAAGGTCCTCTCATCTCGTTCAGTGTCTCTGCTTCCTCAGCTCATATTCAGTGCCCAACCAAAGCATCTGCCTTCCTTTACCACCAGTCCAACAAAACTAGCCCTGCAGAGGCCACCAGGAACCTCTTCATTTCCAATTCAGTGACCACTTCCCAGTGCTCATCTTAACAGACTTCCTTGCAGCTGTTGCCACTGATGAACTGAAAGTAGGGTCTCAAAGAGATTTTTGCACCCATATTCATAGCGGCACTATTCACAATAGCTGATACATAGAAGCAACCGAAGTGTCTGTCAACAGATGAATGGATACGTAAAACGTAGTCTATATATACGATGAAATATTATCCAGCCTTAAACAAAGAAAGAAGTCCTGTCACCTGCTACAACATAGATGAACCTTGAGGACATTATGCTAAGTGAAACAAGCCAGTCACACAAGGACAAATACTGTATGATTACACTTATATGAGGAAAATCCTGGAAACAGAAAGTAGAATGGTGGTTGCCAGGAGGGGACAAATAGGAGTTGGTGTTTAATGGATATAGAGTTTCAGTTCTGTAAGATGAAAAAATTCTGGAGATCTCTTTCACAACAATGTAAATATTCTTAACATTACCGAATTGTGGCTTAAAAAGGGACAAGATGGCAAATTTTATATTGTTTTTTACCATAATAAAAAAATTTTTTAATCAAAAAAATTAATGTATTTTTTTCACTTCAAAATGACAAACTAAATAGGCATCTTTATATACTCTCCTTTCTGAGACTAGATTAAAACCTTAATAAAGAAATTGTTTTAACTTTTTATTTTGAAATAATTTTAGATATATGAAAAAGCCAAAAAAATAGTTCAGAGTTCGTGTATACCCTTCACTCAGCTTCCTCTAATGTTAGTAACTTATATACCCATAGATTAAGTATTAAAACCAGGACGTTAATGTTGCAACAACACTATTAACGAAACTAGAGACCTTATTTGAATTCCACCAGTTTCCCCCTCAATGTGCTTTTTTTGCTCAGGGATCTAATCAAGGATCCACATTTCTCCTTACTCTTCCCCACGTAATCTGTGGCAAGTCCTCATTTTTTCCTTGTCTTCCATGTTCTTGACAGAGTACTGGTCAGTTCTTTTGTAGAATGCTGCTCAATTTGTTTTTTTCTTATGTTTTCTCATGATTAGATTGACCTTAAGCCTTTGGGGCAAGGATGCTACGTGACATAATGTTTTGTCCGTCTCAACGCATATCAGAGGGGCATGCCTTATTATTGGTGATGGACCTGGATCATCGGATAAGGTGGAGACCGAAGTGTTTCCTCTCTAAAGTTACTGTTATCCCCTCTCTAATTCACAGAGATGGTTTGAGACTGTGCTAACATCCTGTTTCTACTCAAACTCTTGCCCAATGATTTTAGCGTCTATCTTACTTAGCGGATCTCACTACTGGGTTTGCATAGTAATGATTTTGTATTTCTTCTACATTTTTTAATTGGAATTTTTCTGTAGAGAACAGTGATCCTTTCTCTTCATTTACGTATTCAATTATTTATTTATATTGCTGTTAACTCAAGGACACATATTATTCTATTGGTTATAATCCAATATTGTGATTATATATTTCATCATTCAAATTGTTCCATTTTTGGCCATTTGGAGCTTCTTTAGTGTCGCTCCTGTGTCCTTACGACATGCCACCATCCTTTGAGCACTTCCTTATTTTCTGACACCACAAGATGTTCCAGTTTCGTCTTTTATTTTCTCTCCTCTAACCCCGGAATCACTTATCCAAGGAACTCTGGTTTCTTTTGTTGGAGAATAGTATTTGTAATCCAGGATTATGCCACAAGGTGTGCTCATGGCTACTGGAGTATCGTTACTCCCAGGCCCTCTCAGCAGATACAGCTGAGTATTATGTGTGTGAATACAAACCCACACATACACACATCTGTATTTATTTCTACATCTATCTGTATATACATCAAAAAATGATGAATTCATATTGACACTTATGATTCCGATCCAACACCATGAAGTTCATTCCAGCCTTCTCACTTTATTTATCTGTAACTTCTTTCTCCGACAGTGAGAGACCTGGCTCTCATTATCTATAATATGTTCACTTGTTTCTTCAATACTAGTATGCACATAGAGTAGTTATGCAATTGCTCATCTATATCCTTGTGAGATACGGATTTGCTAACTAGATCACAGTACGCGTATAAAGTTCTTTTTATTTTTAGCCTCACAGTATCCAGTCAAAATATGATTTTCCAAAGCTATTTAGGACAGTTCTTTTTTATCCATCTACCTCAGTGCAGGTATGCCCTTCACTTGTAACATAGTTAGGTTCATTTGTTACTGATTATATTCCATTTCTGATTTACCCCACTTCCAGGTCAATTTTAATTATTTACTGGGGAAAAGATACGTATGTGGAACATCGCTATGGTTCTAAAAGTCAAACCTATGTAAAAAAAATATAGTCAGAAGAGCGTATTCCCTCTTCATCCCTGCTAGCCTGTCCCCATTCATTCCTTCTTCCCTCACCTTTCCCGCCAACCTCTGTAGGTAGCCAATCTCTTTGGTTTCTCAGTTATCTTTCTTGCATTTCTCTTGCACAAAGGTGCAGACACATATATAGTTTCTTACATCCTTATAGTCCCTTCTTTTTCACATGAAGATAGCTTGCTATATATACTCTTTTGTACTTTTCCTTTTCACACAGTAGTAGGTCTGTCCTGGAAATCACTCTGTTTCAGTTCATTAAACTCTTCCTCATTCTTTTTACAGGGGCGTAGTACTCCATTGTGTAGGTGGGCTACCATTTATTCAGCCACTTTCCTAAATGTTGAAATTTAGGTTGTCTCTAATATTTGGCAATTACAAACACTACTGTAATAAATAACCTTGGCATATATATTTTTGGAATTTATTTGTATTTATTGGAAGTATATCTTCAAGGTAGATTCATACAGTGGGATTTCCAGGTCAAAAGGCAACTGCATATGTAGTTTTGTTAAGTATTACTGACTTTCCCTCTAGAAGAGTTACGTTGGTGCAACTCTCACCAGCAATTTATAAGGGAGTGTCTGTGTCCTAATAGCCTCGCTAGCAAAACCTGTTGACATGCTTTTTCATTTTTGCCAGACTGATAGTGAGAAATTATACCTCAGTATTGTTTTAATATGCATTTCTCTAATTATAAGTGAATTTGAACATTTTTTCATATGTTTGAAGGCTGTTTATATATTTTTGTATCTGTTCCTGGGGTTTTTTCCCCCCATTTTTCAAATAGGTGTTGATCCTTTGTCTCTCAGTTTCTACAAGCTCTGTATATATGTTCCTGTTTGTGGTATATGTTACAGAAATGTTCTCCTAATTTGTCTATTGTCCTTTGATTTTGTTTATGGTGTGTTTTTTTGTCATGGAAGATTTTTTTTTTATGTATTCAGATTTCTCAATCTTTATTTTTATTGACCCTGGATTTTGAGTCATGGCTAGAGAGTCTTTCCCTTCATATTTAATAAGATTAAAGAAGAATTTACCCATGTTTTCTTCACATATTTGTATGCTTTCATTTTTTGCATTTAGATCCCTAGCCATTTGGAGTTTATTCTTGTGTGTAGCATGAGATGTGGATCTAATTTTATCTTCTTCCAAATGGTTACCAAGTTTTCCAGCACCATTTATTAAAATGTCCAGCTTTACCCCAATGATTCGAGATGCCACCAAATAAACTAATTTCTAAAGTTACGACAACAAAGAGATCATGAGAACCATCCACAGAGAAGAAATTTCAAAAAATTATTTATTATAAAAAGCAAATAGAAAACAATTGACTGATGAAGCTGAGTTAAGGAAGCCCTGCGTAGAATGCACACAGAAGAGGGACATTCTGTAGTGAGGAAAAAAGCCAATTCATCCACACACAACGATCTTAAATGTGTATAACTATAGTGTGTCTCTTGATTGATTTTC
Source organism: Equus quagga (assembly GCF_021613505.1). NCBI lineage: Eukaryota > Metazoa > Chordata > Mammalia > Perissodactyla > Equidae > Equus > Equus quagga. Next base: position 47,126,270 of record NC_060270.1, read on the forward strand.
TAATCTAAGAAAATGCTATGGCTCTGATTTAACACAAAAGTTGGGTTGGAAAATCATTTCTTTATTTGTTCTTCTGAAATTGTTTTCCGTTTTAGCCCCCAGAGTCAGAAGCATAATGATGAGCTTCCAGCCACATCTAGAGTAACATCTTGACATCTCCCACATACTTTAGGTCCTTGGAACACAGCTGGGTATAGTATTCATTCAATTCTTCCAGCTGTGAGTTTTTATCTTTTGCTTTTGGCTTTTTAAAATTTTACCAATTCATTTCCATTCTCCTAGAAAAGCTTCAGATAATGAAAACATCAATTTGTTTCAAAGGAAGTGGTTCTGGGATGGGACTTTTTATACTGAAGGATCATGAAAAGCCAAGCAAACAGCTCCTGGCTGCATTACACAGGCAATCTAACTCCATGTTAGTCCTGGGCATGTTAGTCCTGCTCTGCTTCACACCCTGCAAAAGCATTGAAAGAGGAATCATTTAATTTCAAGAACACTTTGTGTTAATTACAAACTAGATTTTGAGTTTTGCTATAAGTAGGATCAGTTTGACATTTAGGAAACTCTCCAGAGTCTAGCTTGAAGGTGTTGATGAGGTGGGTAGACTAAGTCGCTAGGATTTGTACCAAAACATTTATCCATGCCCCTGAGCTGTGGGAATCAGTGAGTCAGTCAAAATCTTCACTTCATGTTTATGAGATGTCTTTCCCCCAGGGAGTTCTCCTCACATTCATTATCTTGTTAATCATCCGCCTATTCCCTTGGAGAAAAGAAAGTGAAGAAACATGGGTTATGTTAGCTCTTTTATTCCCAGAAGGGAAAACTGAGGCTCAGAGAGAGCAAATAACTTAACAATTCAAATCTGCGAAATAATAATAATAAAAAAAAATACTGTCGTAAGAAATTGGTAGATTAATTATATAGATTTTATTATTTTAATCCCTAAAATTGATACTGAGAATAAGAGGTAAACTCTCCCCAAGGGGCATCATTAGTGTTAATTTGTAATTTAACATGAAAAGAAGTTTATAACTCTGTAGCAACAAGATTGGTCAAATAATACACAAACTTATCAGATTCTCTTCTGGCCAAGCTGCCAAAAATCCTACCCCCTTGCCCAGGCTGTGAGGACTTATGAGCTCTGCCTCAGTTAGGAATAAATCACTGAATTTTCTCAGCTGTAAAATGAGTCCTCTGGCCTAGCCCATGCCTTTTGCCCTAGGTACTTGGAGAGAATGAAAGATTTGAAAAGTTCCTTACTCCTTAGAAAAAAATAATTACATATGGTTAGTCAGGCAAATTATTAGAGGCTGAAAGCCCTAGGACTTTAAGAGAGATGAATATGCCACTATGACCAGAGTGGGAATTTTAATAAAAATGAAAATATACCATGCAAGTATCTATTGCTGTTTTGTGGCTCCTGATATTTATTTCTGGGAGACCGTGGTTATGATTCCAACCAATGAGGTTTTATAAGTTGGTCACCATTTGAAGTAATGGATATGTTTATTACACATATGAGGGAATGGAATTAATTAAGATACAGGGGATACTGTCTTTGCATGAATAATTGTAGTTATTCCGGACAGCATCCAAAAGAAGAAAACATTATTATCCTCATTTTACAAATAAAATGGGGATACAGATAAAATTACAAAAGAAACTTATCCAGGATATCATAGCCAGTAGGTGGTAGAGCTGAGATTTGAATTCAAGTCCTTTGATTCTCAAATATATGTTCTTTTGTGAGCACTTGAGAAGAATGTGGATTCTCCTGTTTTGGGATGGAGTGTTCTATGTATGTCTATTAAGTACAACTGTTTTAGATTTTCATTTAATTCCACTGTTTCCTTCTTGATTTTCTGTCAGGATGACCTGTCCAATGATGTGAGTGGGGTAGTGAGGTCTCCTACTATTATTGTGTTATTTTTGATATCTTCTTTTAGGTTTATTAATAGTTGCTGTATGAACTTTGGTGCTCCTGTGTTGGGTGCATAGATATTTATAAGCATTATTTCTTCTTGATGAAGTGTCTCTTTGATCATTATATACTGACCCTCTACGTCTCTCTTTACCTGCCTTATCTTGAAATGTGTTTTGTCTAATATAAGTATTGTGACACCTGCTTTCTTTTGTTTGCCATTGGATTGGAGTATCATCTTCCATCCCTTCACTCTGAGCCTGTATTTGTCATTGGAGCTGAGGTGTGTTTCCTGGAGGCAACAGATTGTTGGATCTTGTTCTTTAATCCATCTTGCTTTTCTGTGTCTTTTTATTGGATAGTTCAGTCCGTTTACATTGAGGGTGATTATTGATGCATGAGGGCTTCATGCTGTCAGTCTGTCACTTGTTTTCCGGTTTTCCTGCATTTCCTTTATTCCTCGTCCTGTGTGTTTTGGCCTATCTGTTGACTTCTGCAGTTTCTTATGCTGGGTTTCTCAGCTTTTTCCTTATTTATTTTTTGTGTCTCTGTTCTGTTTTTTAGTTCAGTGGCTACCCTGAAGTTTGTTTTCAGAATCTCGCGCATAACATAGTCCATTTTATGGTGTCCTTAGCCTAAACTGATTCAGTCTCTTTCCTCCTTCCCTCCTAAGTTATTATTGTCATCTCTTATTCCAACTTGTGTTGTGAGTTTGTGGTTAAAGAGACAAGATTGTCTTTGTTTCTGGTGTTTTCCTTTCCTTTATCCTAATTCTATAGTCGAATATTTGCTAGCCTATTCTGATCCTATCTGTCTCCTTACTCAGTGTTTTGTGACCCTTTTCTCCATTTTTTTTTCTTTTTTCAGGTATGAGGGCCTTCTTGAGGATTTCTTGTGTGTGTGTGTGGTGGGGGGGGAGTCTCATGGCTATGAAGTCCCTTAGCTTTTGTTTGTCTGGGAAAGATTTAATTTCTCCCTCATATCTGAAGGATATTTTTGCTGGATAGAGTATTCTTGGCTGAAGATTTTTATCTTTTAAAGTTTTGAATATGTCATTCTAATCTCTCCCAGCCTGTAAAGTTTCTGCAGAGAAATCCACTGAAAGTTTGATAGCAGTTCCTTTGTAGGTTATTTTCTTCTGCCTTGCTTCCCTGAGTATTCTTTGTCATTCACTTTTGCCAGTTTTACTACTATATGCCTTTCAGTAGGTCTTTTTACGTTGACATATCTAGGAGATCTGAAATCTTCCTCCACACACATTTCTCTCTCATTCCCTAGATTTGGGAAGTTCTCTGCTATTATTTCTTTGAGCATGCTTTCTGCTCCATTCTCCTTTTCTTTGCCCTTAGGTATACCTATTATTCTTACGTTGCATTTCCTGAATGAGTCAGCTATTTCTTGGAGATTTTCTTCATTTATGTTTAGTCTTAGTTCTCTCTCTTCCTCTGTCTGGCGCCATTCAACATGTCTATCTTCAGTTATGCTGATTTGCTCCTCTGGGAATCCACACAGGCATTCGGAGAGTCTGTATTATGTTTTATTTCTTCCATTGTATTTTTCATCTCTAGTATTTCTGATTGATTCTTCTTTATAGTTTCAATCTCTTTTGTGAAGTAACTCCAGAACTCCTTGACTTATTTCTCTATATTTTCTTTTACCTCATTGAGTTTTTTGACGATAGTTATTCTGAATTCATTGTTGTTTAGTTTGCTTATTTCTGAGTCCTCAGGACATAATTCTAGGTGCTTATTTTCCCTCTGGTCTGGAGTTTTTATGAATTGTTTGGCGCTAGAACGCTTTTTTCACATAGTGATATTATTCAGTTGCAGTTACAGCCTGTCGCCACTAGATGGGGGTCGAGAGCAGCATATGCTGAGCCATCTGCCTTCAGCTGAGACGGCAGGTGCAGGGCAGGTTGGGGGGTTGCACTTTCTCTTGCATGCAGACCCAGGTCTCCCAACGAGCTCTCACTATCTGGTGTCTTGGGGTCTTGACATGATGAGGTCACCCCCTGTGAAAGCTTTCACCTGTTAGAGGGCTTCCATCTGGGCTGCAAGGGAGCCAGGGAGTCCTGGGTGATCCTGCTGATGCACAACCCCTCTCCCACTCCTTCCCTCATGGAGCCTCCTGCAGCAGCAGTCCCAGTCTTTATGGGAGGGAGTCAAGTTCTCTCTTACCCCATTCTAGCTGCTCCAAGGGTGGCTCCAGCCTCTCCACCCTCCATCGTTTGGCTACTGTGGGTCTCTGAGGATTCCTGTGCTATTAGAATATTTTTGTTGGAATATGGTTGCTCCTTTTTGTTGTATGTTGGTGGGGAGAGAGTCCCGGGCAAGCTCACTCCACCATGATGCTGACGTCACATCAAATACACATTCTTTCCAGTACATGGAACATTTGCCAGCAAAGACATGTTTCATCTTAATTTGAATTATTCCAACATTTTAAATTATGTAATTTACAAAATGGAACTGCATCTACATTTGTTGTTCTAAAAATAATGGGCTTCTGGACAAGATGGGAGCAAAATCAACTGTCATGAGTAGAAAAGGGATATTTTTTCTCTGTGGTTGCTCTGTGGGAACACCACCCCTGGGGAGTTTGCAGCTCACAGGGACTCTCTGAAGGGTGCTCCATGACCTGGCCTGTCTGGAGAAGGAGGTATTGTGGGTATTTGTTAAATATCTGACAAAAGAACAACGTTCAAGGCTACGACTACTACTACCATACACTACGACATTAGTCTTTGACTTTTATTTTGCCCAACATTCCTGTGGCATGTGGTACTCTGCTATCAGCAATAGTCATATAGCTCTCTGCTACACCAATTCACAGCCAAGTGGGCAGCCTATCTGAATCCCTGAGGATAAGGTGGTGAGCCCCTGCAGAAATTTGCAAAAGGCCCCTCTCTCAGATGATTCAGCTATGGGAGGTGGGGCAGGTAGGAAGAGCCATATTCCCATCACTAAATAAATCTAATCCTCGTTAGAACAAATGAACCATGCCTTTGTGCAAATTATTAGAAATAGCCTGAAAAATTACAAGCAGGTCCCCTTCCTTCAGCTTGATGTAGCACCATGCCAAGGCAGGTGGCTGGATAGGTACAGGCTGTACTTCAGTCCTGATGCTCCTCTCTGGGCCAAATAGGACATGATCTCCACAACCACAGGCCGTGCCTCTGCACAGGGACCATGAAAACACAGGTCTCCACACTTCACTAGAAGCACAGAATGGCTCTAAGTACCTGCTAAAAAATTAAAACCTCAATCTTTTTGCCCCTCAATAATTATCAACAGCTCAGTTAATTCACTGAAAAAGAAAAGCATATATACAAGAGCTGTTTAACCTAACTAGAAATTAAAGAAATGCAAATTAAAATAATTTTTCACTTCTAAAAGTTGAAATTTTGTAAAGAGAAACCAATGTTGATGAAGATAAGATGTGAGACTCATACACTGCTGCTGGTGGGGGCGCATGTTAGCACAAACTTACTGGAAAGCACTGTGGCAATGAGATATGAAAGGTAAAATTAAAGGCTACATCCTGTATGATTCCAACCATGTGACATCCTGGAAAAGGCAAAACTATGGAGACTGTAAAAACTGTCAGTGGTTGCCAGGGGTTAGGGAAGAAGAAAGAATGAATAGGTGGAACACAGAGAATTTTTAGGGCAACGAAACTATTCTGTATGATATTATAGTGGTGGATACATGTCATTACACATTTGTCAAATCCCATAGAACATACAACACAAGGAGTGAACCTTCATGTAAACTATAGACTTTGAGTGATGATGTATCACTGTTGGTTCATTGTTTGTAACAAATGTGCCACTCTGCTGCAGGATGCTGATAGTAAGGGAGGCTGTGCATGTGTAGGGGTAGGTGGTACACGGGACCTGCAATTTTTGCTCAATTTTGCTGTGAACCTAAAACTGCTCTAAAAAATGAAGTCTATTTTTTAAAAAAAATTTTGGAGGCAAAGATGTCCAGACCCTTTGGTTCAATAATCCTACTTCTAAGAATGTATCTTGAAGACATACACAAGATGCAATAAAAAAGCTTTGTTAAGGATGTTTATCAGAGCAGTTGTGAAAATTTAGAGACAAACTAAATATCTACCAGCGAGGTAACAGGAGGATAATTAGTGATACAGTCATAATGAAATACTACACAGGCATTAAAATCAAGCTTTTGACGAATACATAAAAATATGAGAAAATTCTCAAGTGTAAAAATCAGGATATAAAAGTAAATGTAGTCCCCAGGGTATGCAGTCCTTTCCACCTCCTGGAGATGATAAAATCTACCTCTAGGAGAAAATGTAAAGGTTTTTCTTTTAATATTGAGATGGAGAAGGCTTTCTGAAGTATGACAATGGAAAAAGAATCCATAAAGAAAAAAGGGATAGAGTTTAATGTATATAAAATCTTTTAACTTCTGGGCATCAATCAAAACAGAAATATAAATGCAAGTAAATGAAAAACTAGGGAAAAAAATACTTTCAATGTATGTAGCCCCAAAAAACAAATAAATAAATGAATGAACTAACCTCACAATCTGTATTAGGTAAACCTGGGTACAGATCATGCTACTTACTATTGTATTAAACCTTTCTTTACTCAGTTTCCATTTCTCTCATGTGTGAACAATAACAGCTACCTCATACAGTTGTTGTGTGGATTAAATGAGATAAAGCTTTTAGAATTCTTAGCACAATTTATGGTACATAGCTCTAAATTGATAATAGCTATTACTATTAATGAGCTAAATAAAACTCTAATGAGTCAGCATTTGTCACCCAAAATATTAGTAAAAGTTAAAATTAAAAATAATACCCAGCACTGGGAAGGGAGGAGGAACTGACACTCTCATAGATTGCTGGTGGGGGGTGTAAATCTGTAAAATCTTTTTAGATGGCAATTGGGCAATACATATCAAAACTCTTAGAAAGCCCAGATAGTCGTTGTTTGAGATATTTCAATTCTAGGCAGTTATCCTAAGGACTATCACACATGTAATGAATATACAAGGATTTTATGACAAAATTGCCTATAAATTGAAAGTTGGAAATAATCTTCTGTTCAACGATGAGGAATTGATTGAATAAATTATGGTACATTAATACTGTTAGGATTTTTTCTTTATAAAATCATGCTTCAGTGGAACCAAAAAAAATTCTCAGAGGAAGCGTGAGCCCAATCATCCATTAAGATTTCCCAAAGACTGAAACATAATTTAAAAAACCAGAGTCATGCAGGAGCCAGCAACCTAAGAAACCACAGAATTTGTCCTCCTCTCATCACTCCAAATTTGTTAATCCTGACTGTTTTACTGAGTCCTGACTCAGCTGCTATCTAACTGATTCTACCATGCCTGCTAACCAACTACCTCACCCTCAACTGTGTATTATTTACCTTCCAATAACCGTAATTTCTCTTAGTCTTGGCATCTACTGCTTTATTTTCCTCCTGCCAACCTTTTCCATGAGATCTTCAACCTTCTGTTTCCATTGTCACTGACTAAATCCTTGTATACGTTGTACAAGTTCTTGGAAGAATACGATTCATTGTGTTAATTGCCATCATCTCCGGCTCAACAAGCTTTTGTGGCAGGCCACTTCATAGATTCCAGTCCATGCAATGTCCACATATTGACTGCTCTGGAGAAGGTCAGAGGTTGCACGTGGACTAAGTCTAGTCCACAGACATGATTGGCCTGAGCTTTGTTGGCGCACACAGCAAGGCAATCAGGGAATTTCCTTTAAAAATAGGAATTTTTAGCTTTTCTTGAAAATCCAAAGATCTGGGCAATGCTTAGTCTTTATTCCTGGATGACAACAGTTGGCAAAGGCTGAATGTTGGCCTCCCCCTTAAAACAGGCCATGCCGTCTCCAGTTCTTTGCAGTCTCCAATGAACTCCCTGTTGTCTCCTGCATCTGCCTGCTTACTTGCTGGCCTCCATTGGCTTTTGAGTTTGCAAACCCTGAGGTAAGTGCCCATCTTGGCTCCAATGATTTGTGACAGAGTGGTGGAGTCACATAATAAGAAACAGCTCCCTATTTGCAAAAAATGATATAGTCCTGCTCCAGCAGACCATCATGGATAGGACACCTTCAGGAGGGAGCTGTGGGTCTGTCAGTTATTCTGAGGTTTGGCTTATCCATTACACAAACAGGGAAAATGCATATATTTTTATAAATATCAATATATATAACTTATTAACATAGAGATATGGTCACAATATATTGTGGAAAAATCAGGTTCAAATCAATAAGATAGTATCCATTTATTGTAAAAAAAAAAAAAATTTATATACAGGCATTGTTTGTTATTTGAATCTAATCCTTTCCTGGTTTGAGATGTTGGGTATAAAATTTGGAAGTAGTGGGAGAATGGGCTATAAATATTCTATTATTCTAAAAGGGAAAAATTACAATCTGTTTCAAGCCCATCCAACAACCCCAACCGATCTTCCAAAATTTAACTAAATACTCTTAAACACCAATATAATAATATTCTCAAGGATTTCTGCATAAGTATATAAAACATCAACTACATAATTATTTAATACTTAACTGGCTTTTTTATCGAGATAACATTGGTTTATAACATTGTATAAATTTCTAGCAAATATATTATCATGTTATGCAACAATACAGAAGAAACTAGTTTTCCTTATGTATTGCAACAAGCATACACTATAATGTAAATTTAAAACTATATATTTTAAAGTTATGTAATATGAATAAAAATAACAGTTAAGTAAGCAAACAAGAAAACATTTTTTAAATGATTACTTATCAAATAGGGAGTGGTTTGGACCAGCCCGGTGGCGCAGTGGTTAAGTTCGCACGTTCCACTTCTCGGCAGCCTGGGGTTCACCAGTTCAGATTCCAGGTGCAGACATGGCACGGCTTGGCAAAAGCCATGCTGTGGTAGGCGTCCCACATATAAAGCAGAGGAAGATGGGCACGGATGTTAGCTCAGGGCCAGTCTTCCTCAGCAAAAAGAGGAGGATTGGCAGTAGTTAGCTCAGGGCTAATCTTCCTCAAAATAAATAAATAAATAAAAACAATAAGGAGTGGTTTAAGGACAGGAAGATGGAGGCTGCGATTAGGCAGACACTGATGCTGTTCAGGAGTGAGTAAAGGTGAGTGCGGATGAGGTGGCGGAGGGCAAGTGAAACCCCAAACACCAGTAGTTCACCTATGTTCAAGTCCAAGGACCTTGAGGACAGTCATCTCTTTGGCATTTGAGTCTCTAGAAGTGGAGGGCTGTGATATGATGATGTGATGATCTGATATGGTTGATAACCATAAACCAAAAAAAACAAAACAACGCTTGCAAGAACAATCACTTTATCTGCGTAATTCCAAGTTTTCTAAAGAACAGGCAACCAGGATTTATGGCTCTTCTTTCTCTTCCTTTGACCTAGAATGAACATCAAGTTGGGCAAGTTTCTTGGCCATAAGTTCTTTGTACCATCCACTTCACTAAACCTGGCCTTCACAAGATTTAGGAATTTTGCTTTGCGTTAATCACTCCCTCAAAACCTTGAAAGTCAGCAACAATTGTGGGACCACTTTCTCCCATAGTCCATTCATTGTTTGTTATGATACATGCCAAACCCAGTTGATCAATTTGAAGACCTTCTGAATGTCAAAACTCTTCCATAAATCCTTAATCAAGGGAGTGTTGCCTGAATCATCACACCGTATATCAGCATATAAGCGCCACATGCTGCATCACCAACTGTAAACAATATGCCTTGAAGGCTGCAACGACTCTTAGGTCCAGAGGCTACAATAATGACATAATGCTGGGAGGCAAAAAGACTTCTGCGATATTATCTCTATAATTATCAACACTAGAAGGACAGCTGGGAGCACTGTCTATTACCAAAAAAGCCTTGTTTGCAAGTTTTCCATCCTTGTATAATCTTTTATGAATAGAGACAGTCAGCTCCTCATGTAATCACTGAACACTGCCTTGGTCACCTAATCTCTACAAGTCGAATGTCACATAACAGGCAATTCACTCTTCAATAGTCCCTAAAAGGCGCTGGGGTTTTTGAAGTGATACAGCAGGAGAGGTTTTAGCTCAACATCACATTCACTTTAAAGCAGTGTTAGCCTATTTGGGATGGTTTATGTTCTGGCACTTTTGTCTCCTTTTCTGAAATGAACATACAAGATAGCATTCCTTTCCAAAATAGCCCAATTTCATCAACATTAAAAATTTACTTTGCAGTTCAATCACCTTAGTCAATAGCTTTCTGCAATTTGTGGACTCATCTACTTTCTTTGCAGGCTTTTCAGCATTCTTAGGAGATATTTTCATATAATAATGTGTGGAATCTGATGAGATAATGCACAACATGTTTAAATGGTGTAAGCACAAGGCCCCGTATTATCAAAAGAAGAGCTGAGAACCTACTGCAGCACGCTCTATATTTTCTCCTCTGAATTTGTGCACTAACTAAACAGTGTTGCTGCTGTGGCAACATGGATTTGTTATAATAAGTTTTTATTTCAGATAAATAATTTTGGGGAAAAATTTTATAAGTCATTTAAACAAAGATTTGGATAGTGAGATTCAGATGGCAAGGATTATCCACTACAGTATAAGAAGAATATAAAAGGATATAAACCAAGGTTAGTAGTAACTATGCTTGTAAGATAGGACAGAGTAATTTTAATAATTTTTCTTTTTGGCCATCAATGCTTCTAACCTGTCAAAAATGAATTTATGTGTCAATTTTACAGTTTGTGGAAAATAGATAAATCAATAGAATAAAATGCCGTCTACCTGGGCTAGCACAGTGCTTCACTCCTGAACCATATTGTTTTAGTCCTCAAAGCAGAAAGTCACTTTAATAACATTTCCCACCCACTTATACTGCAGAACCTTATCAAAAATGTAACAAGATATTAAAATGGGACTCTTTTTCAAATCTGTTTCAGCAGAGACCACCAAGAAGTTGAGAGCCAAACAGAAGATGACAAAGGAAACTGGCAAAGGAGGTGTCAGAAAACTGACTTTTTCACCTTTGGCTCAACACCATGTCAAAGGTATAAAAAGGTTTTTCAGAAGAAGAGAAGAAAGAAAACATGCAGTGCTGCGACATTGTCCCTTCCCCTATCCTTGGGAGGAAAAAGGCTGTTTCCGCTTTACCTCAAGCTAAGAGAAAGGGGCTTTCAGGGGAACATTTAGAGAGCTTGACAAGTATTTCCTGGAATGTGGAGGGCACAGCTGACTGGTGTCTGACGTACGCCTGAAGGATCCACCACCTGAGGTATAAGAGCCAAGAAGGAGCCCAAGCTGCAGGGGGTGCCAGCTACTCTTGCCCCAACAGCATGGGCACAGCACTACCAGTCAAGTAAGATGCTTCCCAACCCTGACTTCTCTTTTCTCCAAGTCAGAGGAATCCAGGACAACTTAGTCATAGAGGGTAGGAGAGGAGAGTGTAGTAAGAAAGGAGAGAAGGAAAATTTCAAGACCTTCAAAGAAGCAAGATGCAAGACCATGACCCATTTACCGCCAAAGACTTCCAGCCCAACCCAGGGGAGAGGAAAAGTTCAACTTCAAGCACAGTTCAGGGTTTTGATTATTTTAGTGGACTGAACATAATCAAGATGAAAATGAGATATTCTAGTGACTAAAAGTGAACGGAAACATTTTGTTTTCCAAGAATGATAAGAAAACCCAAGGGACCTGTCTTAAATTTCACCAAAGGAGTGGGGAAAATTGACGGGTGTTAAATGGATAGTGATTGTGGTGTGGGAACAGGAGAATAAAGGTGCTTATAAACGTACCCTATAGAGTTCTGTTTGCTCGTATTACTACAGCTCCCACGTGCATCATAAAGTCGTGTAGTACAGCATACTCCACATTCAACATGTCTTCTTTATCAGAGCCCACGGGAAGTAATTTTACCCAGGCTTTGTTCCAGCAATGGCTCTCCTCCATAGCAGATTGTTTGTTCTTGTATTACAGGCACCATGAATCAAGGAACTGGTCCTGCTTCTGGTGGGACTGGTTTTTGCTCACCTGTTAGAACGTTCAGAATAAAACGTGTGGTGCAACTCTAATGAATGCACCAAGCACTCTGTAGGCACTTGGGCACCAACCTCAATCCTACCTTCATCTTACCAATACTACTCTTTTTGCCATTGCTTTCTTTTATCTTTTTGTGTAGAGTGTTTTTATGTAAACCACCTCAAATCCTTTCTGTGATATGGTAGGGCAATAAATATATTCATCACAAATGTCTACACACCTAGCTTAAAATAATTTGCACTAAAACTGATCTTGAACACAATTTAACTTTGTTCTGATAAGTATGAAGGTGATTTGGGGTATTGTATTGCCTTAAGGACATCAATATGAGCATCAATTATTATGGCACTATAAATGTGATTAAGCTGATAAGGGGTCATTAAAGGCAGATCCAATAATAAAGTTTTCTCTGTGTTACTAGCCTGGAGTAGGTGGGAGGTGATGCTAATGTTCTGAAATCATCATCTTTAATTTTTAGGTGTTTCTAAGAAAACATTCATCTATATCTAAGGCATTTTGCTTTTAAAAAATGAATGTTGTTTTTACCTGACAATGTGATTTGTACACATTTAGGATTAGATAGGGGCTGGCCTGTGGCCAAGTGGTTAAGTTCGTGTGCTCCAACTCGGCGGCCCATGGTTTCACTGGTTTGGATCCTGGGTGCAGACATGGCACCGCTGGTCAGGCCATGCTGGGGCAGCGTCCCACATGAGACAACTAGAAGGACCCACAACTAAAATATACAACTATGTACTGGGGGGATTTGGGGAGATAAAGCAGAAAAAAAGATTAGATAGATAGATACACATACATATACATATATGTACACACACAAATAAACTTTGACCATTATATTTAGAATGTGGACCAAGTAGTAAGAAGGGTTTCTAGTTCAAACTGTAGCTTAAGCCTTAAGTGAAGAAATAATGCAATCGCAGTAGACAGAAAGGAAAACATCAGTAGAGGAGAGGTTTGAACACATTTCTACAAGATGGAAAGAGGATGAAAGTTTGTTAAAGGATAAAACCCATTGAGGAAGCAGGGACCTAGAATTCATAGAAGGAGGAAGAGCCGCCCAAAAGAGACTGTTAACCAGAGGCTGGTCCAGTGGCGTAGGAGTTAAGTTCTCATGCTCTGCTTTGGCTGCCAGGCCCAGGGTTCGCCGGCCCAGAACACGGGCGCAGACATACGCACCACTTATCAAGCCATGTTGTGGCAAGTGTCCCACATATAAATAGAGGAAGATAGGCACAGATGTTCGCTCAGGGCTAATCTTCCTCAGCAAAATAAAGAGAGAGAGAGAGAGAGAGAGACTGTTAACCTTGATGGCAGGACCCCAGAGAGACTCCCAATTCAAGGTCAGAGGTAAGGAGAAGGACAGGAAGACAGAGAGCTGAAGAGAGATTAATTAAAATTCCTCTGCTAAACCACACTCTGGGTGGTGGGGGTGAGGAAGGTGTGGTTGTGGTGACAGGTGAGGGAGGAATGCAACAAGGACCATACGGGAAAGAATCTTACGAGAGAGTCATGTCCCCAAAGCCATGTAAACTGAAATGTGGTGTGATATTGAGCAATTGGAGGAGGGCTTGCTGAGAAGAAATGGAAATCCATTTGAACTGGAGATGAGAATCATTTGGCTTTGATTGGTCTCAAGGCTGAAACACTAAATTTATAATCCTAATGCATTACTTGTCTCTACACTGGACAGTATTCACTTAGTCATAATAATGTAAATGCTGTGTATTTAAGTTCAACCTTTGAATTAACCTATAAACTGAAGCTGGAAAACCTTAAAATGTTGCATAACAGAATGTAAATGTTACCAATTTTGACAACATAAAACTTTTTTCAGAGCAGACAATTTAATGCTCTACCCCCACATCACCATCCCACACTGTCCTCCACAATGTCCCCTGCCCCATGGTATCCCTTGCACTGGAGCCCAGACAGTGTGCACAAGAGCAAGCTCACCATCAGCATCACCTTTCCCAACCCCAATGCCCAGGACTGGAAGTGGCTGCCTTTTTGCATTGGGGACCTGGAGGCAGAAAGAAGAGAGGGCTTCCTCTGAAGGACAAGAGCCACAGAGAAGAAGGAAGAATGGTACTCTCGCTCTAGATGGTGAATAGCACGAGTGTGGGGAGTGACAAGGGAAAAAGGGCTGTTAGATGCAGGGGGGTCAACAGATACATGGTGAAAGGGAAAAGGCAAAGTGGAGGGAAGTTGAGGCTTTCTAATAGCCTGCTCTATGGGAAACCATGGGGCATAATCATTAATAGACAGATGACAGAGCCATCCCAGCTCTATCTGGTCAACCTCACTCAAGTTACATAACTACTCTGTGCCTCAGGTTCCATGTCTGAAAAATGTGAATAAAAATCTCTATTTCATATGTCTGATGTGAAGATAAATGAGTTAAAATCAAGTGTTTAGAACAGTTCCTAGCATACAGTAAGCACTCAATAAATGTTTAATATTATCTAACATCATTGAGAGTTATGAGATGCTGTCTCACTTATTAAAATAAAAATAAAACAAAAATAACAACTGTTTTAAATTGGAGGAGGAAGGGGGAAAAAAGTGTAGAAAGAAAGTGTAGCTTAGGTAGGTTAAATACTTTTCAGCTTCTCAGAAATTCAGGGAATAAATAATGCCTGAAGTTGACAGTTGAAGAAACAGCAGTTTTGTATTATTTAAAGTTAGGGAAGTAACCATTAGAAACACTAAAAGCAGAAATAGTTATAAGCATTTATTCTTTTTCTAATCAAGTAAAGAATTATACAATTATTCTTTAAAAAAATAAAGTTACAAAAATTTGGCACAAATTAATTCTGTGAAAGCTGAAATCACAAAAGCCAAATAAATCAAGTTGAATCTATTCGTTTGCAAATGAATTCAGCCTGGCAGATTTATTTGGAAATGAAAAATAATCTCTCAGCCTACAATATTTTCCCAAGTTCTTGCCGCACTTTCCTGGGTTATAGCAATGCTACACCTCTTGGCGGTGAGACTCAGATCCCGGGGAGGCACAATATTGGTGCCTTATGTCACATTTTCAAACCGTACAAAAATTATTCTGGCCCACAGCCCAATTTCATCCAGGTTCATGTGGCTGCTTTTGTAGCTCTAGTGTGTGGGTGCAGCATATCTGGATGGCTGAAACGCTTTCCCTAACAGATTGCTACACAGGTTATCAGTTTTCACACTTCTTGCAGGCAGGTGATCTGCAAAGCATTGTTTCCATCAGTAACAACAAAACCGCTCTTTGGATCATTTTAGCATGTCAGAGCTGCCACCTTTATCATCTCTGCACCTAAGACTCCTTCATGCAGTGCTTAAAATCTGTATTCTTTCTAAGGTGTATGTAACAGGAACATGTTAGATTAACAGCTTCTGAGAGGAATGAAAACCCCAAAGGTATTTAGACATACATTGAGTGTGGTGATTCTTCACGTCTGTGATATAGTTGGTTCTGAGAAGAAGAGTAGAACATTGGGGCTTCTTGAAGGAGAAAATAGCTGAGCAAAAAAGGAGAGGAAGGGCATTCAAGGGAGAGGGTACAGCATAGATAAGGAGCCAGAATCAGAGTGGGGCATGGTCTGGAAGGGTTTATATCAGAAAGCAGTGAGTGATGGCTCTAGTGAGGTAGGAAGGAGCCAGATCATAAAGGGAAGGCCTTTATGATACACTAAGGAGCATATATTTTTCTGTAAGTCTCTAGGTCTTATTTTCTGTAAGTCTCAAATGACATTGAGACATTTGAAGCAGGAAAGTAACATAATCATTTTGTTTCAGAAAGATTACTCCAGCTCTAAATGATGGATTGCAGAAGGAGGACAAGAATATCAGTTAGAAAGTAAATCAGACACTTCCTATGGGCCACTTCAAACCATCTCAGGCACCCGCATTTTCTTAGTGAAGCCATTGCTGGAGTGTGTGCTACCTACTTCTCACTTCCTACACCAGGGATTTCTGAGGCTTTGGGATGTAAAAATCACTGGGTATTCATGTAAGCACAACCTGGAATTGCTGCGGACTTAATGTCCATAGGACCACTCTTGAATGACTAGGATGGAAGCTGAGAAATCAATGCTTCCCCCTTTCACACAAAAGATGGAAATTTTCCACAGGACTGAGCAACAGTGGTTTGTGGTGGTGGCCAACTTGATATAGCAAACTGTGTTGGCTTTCTCTTCTCTGTTTTTCCATTCCTACTCCCAAGGATAAACTACCCAAATAAACCTGAATATAAGCTTTTGTTCTTCTGCTTTTGTGGAACTCAGGATAAGACTAAAGATTACCACATAAATCCAGGAGAAAGTCATGCATGCCTGAAATAAACCATGGCAATGGGAATGGAGACAACAGAATGGATTCATTCATAAGATCTTAAGGATGTGGAGTCAGCAACTTGGTTATGAACAATGAGAAAGGGAGACAAGCCTGGTTATAGGATGATACCCAGGTGTCTGGCTTAGGTGGTAGGTGGATGGTGATACCATTTGTAGAAAGCTTTAGAGGGAAAAGAGAAACAATATTGAAGGGGTGAAGGAAGGAGAAGACATTTCAGATTTGAACATACAAAGTGTGAGGTGATTTTAAGTCATCAAAGGGAGGTTTTATAGAAAGATATAGGCAATTTTATACATAGATATAGATATATGTATAGATATATAGATATGGATATAGAGAAAAAGATATATATATATACACACATATGCATAAAATAGTATACTGTGAGTATGTAAAGTGCAAATAAATGAGGACCAAAGATAGACATTTCAGGAACATCTACATGTAAGGGGTGGGCAAAGATTCTCCATTTTATATATTCAAAGAAATACATTGAGATGTAGCTCAATAGGTACAGGGGGAAATAGTGGACAGAATGAAAGGAGGAAAGAGTATTTTAAAAGAAGGTATGATGCTTCAAAGAATAAAATATGTAAAAAAAATTTAACCAGGGAGGTGAAAGATCTCTACACTGAAAACTATAAGATATTAATGAAAGAAATTTTAAAAAGAGACACAAATAGGGAGTGACATCAGCATCACGGAAGAGTGAGTTCTTCCCTTAGACTCTCAAGCCTAAGAAACAATGAAAAGGACATTCATAAACCAACAGAGGACATTCACACAAAACAATAGGTGTCTGAGAGACTCATGCAGCACATCTGAAGGTGGAGGTGCTGGACCATCTGGAGGAAATGTAAGGAGGTAAGGGTATCTCCTCTCTCTCCCCAGCAGTGATCTAGGGCACTAGACTGTGCATGGCTCTGCAAGGAGAGTGGGGAGGGGCAGCTGTCTATGGGAACCTCTTCATTCTCCAAGCTGCCTCCCAGCCATGGGAAAGACCCACACAGAGGAAGCCAAGGAATTGTGGGGGTGTCTTCATCAAGACAGCACCTCAGGAGAGCACATAATGAAGGCAGAGAGAGAATGCCAGTGAGATTGGAAATGCAAAAACAAGTGCCATTCCCCCCGCCCGGTGTACCAGCTCAACCAGAACAAAGGACCCCTGCCAGAGCACATGCACACACATTTGTAAAGCAGTCAAGTGAGCAGGCAATCGCAGATGTGCCCTGTCAGCATAGATGCCAAAGGACAGGCGCAGATGCCAGGGATTGCAGCAGGCTCAGAATACACAGCTCCTGCCCCCTGCACCTAAATGGTGGCAGGTGGAATCTGCGACCAGATACTTCCACTATGCAAAGTCCCAAATAAACCCCATCAAATATAATGAAAAGATATTTTAATACTCCAGACCAGGAGGAAAATGAAAAGCACACAGAAATCAATTTATGAAGGCACAAAAATTTCCAATCTAAAAAACAAAGAATTCAAAATAGATATCATAAAAAAACTCAATGAGTTACAAGAAAATTCAGAAAGGCAGTTCAATGAAATCAGGAGTAAAATTAATGCACAGAGAGAATTCTTCACAAAACAGATTGAAACTATAAAGAAAAACTCATCAGAAATGATGGAGATGAAAATCACAGTGAATGAGATAAAGAAAAACCTGGAGTCCTTGAATAAAAGAGCTGATATTATGGAGGACAGAATTAGCAGGTTGGAGGACAGAAATATAGACATGCTTCAGATGGAGGAGGAGAGAGAACTAAGACTAAAGAGAAATGAAGACATTTTCTGAGAAATATCCAACTCAATTAGGAAATGAAACATAAGGATTATAGGTATTCCAGAGGGAGAAAGGAGCAGACATCTTGTTCAAAGAAATAATAGCTGAGAAGCAGGCCCTCATGAGACATTGCATCTACTGGCACCTTGATCTTAGACTTTCTAGCCTCCAGAACTATATTCTAAAAAAGCTGGAGCTTTGGAGTGAAGTCAACATCATGGCAGAGTGAGCTTTCCTGGTAATCTCTCCCTTCCACCATGCAATGAAAAAGACGTTCATACTCCAACAGAGGACATCCAAACACAACACAAGAAATACCTAAGACCCATGCAGCCATACAACCGAGGGTGGAGAGGCTAGAGTGCCCCACAGAAGAGGTGGAATGGGGTAAAAGAAAACATTGCTCCCTCCCCTAAAGACTGTGGTCCAGGACTGTGGGCCACCTCTGAGAGGGAAGAAATGGGGGAGAGGATGTTCATTCATGGGAATGTCAAGGATCCCAAAGGGCCCTTGCAGCCTAGAGGGAAGCCCTCTACCAGGGCGAAAGCTTTCACAGGGGGTGACCTCATCAATTCAACACCCCAGGAGAGCAGACAGTGAGAGCAGCTAAGAAAACCTGACAGCATACAGAATAAAGTGCCACTACCCCTACCCACCCAGCACCAACTCCAGCACCTGAGATCTGGGCGGAAGGCAGAAGGCTCAGAATATGCGGATCTTGACCCCCACCCAGTGGCGATAGGTGGAAACTGTGACCAAATAAAACCAGGATGCAAAAAAACAGAGCCACTCCCTCTAGCAATATCAAACATTATATTAGACCTCCATACCAGAGAGAAAATGACAAGTACCCAGAAATCAGTCTTGAGGACACAGAAATATG
Source organism: Equus quagga (assembly GCF_021613505.1). NCBI lineage: Eukaryota > Metazoa > Chordata > Mammalia > Perissodactyla > Equidae > Equus > Equus quagga. Next base: position 47,145,273 of record NC_060270.1, read on the forward strand.
TAATCTAAATGACAAAGAATTCAAAATAGCTATCACCAAAAAATTCAACGAGTTAAAAGAGAATGTAGAGAAACAATTCAATGAGTTCAGGAGGTACATCACAAAAGAGATGGAAACTATAAAGAAGAATCAATCAGCAATATTAGAGGTGAAAGAAACAATGGAAGAAATAAAACAAAATATGGATTCCCTAAATGCTCGAGTGGACATGACAGAGGAGTGCATCAGCATAATCAAAGATAGCCATGTTGAAATGCTCCAGATAGAGGAGGAGAGAGAACTAAGACTAAAAAGAAATGAAGAAAGTCTCCAAGAAATATCTGACTCAATTAGGAAATGCAACATAACGATTATAGGTATTCAAGAAGGAGAAGAGAAGGAGAATGGATCAGAAAAGATGTTCAAAGAAATAATAGGAGAGAACTTCCCAAACCTAAGGAAGGAGATGGAAATCCATGTGGAAGAGGCTAACAGAGCTCCTAAATATGGCAATGTAAAAAGACCTACTGCAAGGCATATAGTACTGAAACTGGCAAAAGTGAATGGCAAAGAAAGAATACTAAGGGAAGCAAGACAGAAGGAAATAACCTACAAAGGAACCCCTATCACGCTTTCCATGAATTTCTCTGCAGAAGCCTTACAGGCTAGGAGAGACTGGAATGACATATTCAAATCTTTGAAGGACAAAAACTTCCAGCCAAGAATACTCTATCCAATGAAAATATCCTTCAGATATAATGGAGAAAGGGAGTTCGTAGCCATGAGACTCTCCCTACAAGAAATCCTCAAGAAGGCCCTCATACCTGAAAAGAAAAAGGGAGAAAGGGGTTACAAAGTATGGAGTAAGGAGATAAATAGGTAGACAGAATCAGAACAAGTGAGCAAATACTCAAGTATAGCATTAAAGATAAAAGGAAGGAAAACACAAAAAAACAAAGGTAATCTTGTCATTTTAACCACAAACTCACAACACAAGATGGAATAATATGTAACAAAAACAACAATAATATGTAACAAAAACAAGAGGAAAGGGACCGAATTGGTCTAGTCTAAGGAAATTAGAGACCATCAGAAAAGGGACTATCTTATCCACAAGATTTTGAATACAAACCTCATGATAACTACTAAACAAAAAAGCAGAATAGAGAATAGAGACACAAATAATAAATATGGAGAAAACAAAGACACATCATAAAAAACTACATAATTCAACTGGTAGATCAAAATACACATGACGAGAAAGGAAATGCAGAAGAACTGGAAAGCGAGTGAGACAATGGCAGCATTAAGCCCCCATATATCAATAATCACCTTAAACATAAGTGGATTGAATTCTCCAATAAAAAGACATGGAGTGGCAAGATGGATTAAAGAATAAGACCCAACAATATGATGCCTCCAGGAAACACATCTCAGCTCCAACGACAAACACAGGCTCAAAGTGAAAGGATGGAAGACGATACTCCAAGCTAATGGCAAACAAAAGAAAGCAGGTGTCATAATACTTATATCAGACAAAGTAGACTTCAAGATAAGACAAGTAAAGAGAGACAAAGAGGAGCAGTATATAACGATCAAAGGCACACTCCATCAAGAAGAAATAACACTTACAAACGTCTATGCACCCAACACAGGAGCATCAAAGTATATAAAGCAACTATCAACAAACCTGAAAGAAGTATTAACAATAACACAATAATAGTAGGGGACTTCAACACTCCACTCGCATCAATGGATAGATCATCCAGACAGAAAATCAACAAGGAAACAGTGGAATTAAATGAAAAGCTAGACCAGTTAGACTTAATAGACATATATAGAACATTCCATCCAAAAACACCAGAATACACATTCTTCTTAAGTGTGCATGGAACATTCTCAAGGATAGACCATATGTTGGGAAACAAGGCAAGCCTCAATAAATTTAAGAAGACTGAAATAATAACAAGCATCTTCTCCCATCACAATGATATAAAGCTAGAAATTAATTACAAGAAAAGAGCTGAGGAAGGGAGAAAGATGTGCAGACTAAACAACACGCTATTGAACAAGTAATGGATCATTGAAGAAATTAAAGGATAAATCAAAAAATATCTGGAGACAAATGAAAATGAAAACATACCATACCAACTCATACGGGATGCAGCAAAAGCTGTATTAAGAGGGAAATTCATCATAATACAGGCTCACCTTAACAAACAAGAAAAATCCCAACCAAGTAATCTCAAACTACAACTAACAGAATTAGCAAAAGAAGAACAAACAAATCCCAAAGTCAGCAGAAGGAGAGAAATAATAAAAATCAGAGCAGACATAAATACTGTTGAAACAAAAAAAGGCAGTAGAAAGGATCAATGAAACAAAGAGCTCATTCTTTGAGAAGATAAATAAAATCGACAAATCCTTAGCTAGACTTACAAAGAAAAAAAGAGAGAAAGCTCAGATAAATAAAATTAGAAATGAAAGAGGAGAAATAACAATGGATACCATGGAAATACAATGGATTATAAGAGAATTCTATGAAAACCTATATGCCAACAAAATGGAAAAAATAGAGGAAATGGATAAATTCTAAGACTCTTACAACCTCCCAAAGCTAAATCAAGAAGAAACAGATAATCTGAACAGATCAATCACAAGGAAAGAGATTGAAACAATAATCAAAAGCATACCAAAGAATAAAAGTCCAGGACCAGACAGCTTCCCTGGGGAATTCTACCAAACTTTCACAGAGGACTTAATACCTATCCTTCTCAAGCTATTCCAAAAAATTAGGGAAGATGGAACGCTTCCTAACACATCTACAAGGCCAACATCACTCTGATACCAAAGCCTGACAAGGACAACACAAAAAAAGGAAAACTACAGGCCAATATCGCTGATGAACATAGACGCAAAAATCCTCAACAAAATATTAGCAAACCAAATACAGCAATACATCAAAAAGATCACATGTCATGACCAAGTGGGATTTATACCAGGGACACAGGGATGATCCAACCTCCAAAAATCAATCAATGTGATACACCACATTTACAAAATGAGGAATAAAAACCACACGATCATCTCAATAGATGCAGAGAAAGCATTTGACAAGATCCAACATTTTATCATTTATGATAAAAATGCCTAACAAAATGGAGATAGAAGGAAATTACCTCAACATCTATATGACAAATCCACAGCCAACATCATACTCAATGGGGAAACACTGAACACCATTCCTCTGAGAACAGGAACAAGACAAGGATGCCCATTATCACCACTGTTATTCAACATGGTACTGGAGGTTTTGGCCAGAGCAATTAGGCAACAGAAACGAATAAAAGGAATCCAAATAGGGAGCAAAGAAGTGAAACTCTCACTGTTTGCAGACAACATGATCTTATATATAGAAAACCCCAAAGAATCCATCAGAAAACTATTAGAAATAATTAACAACTACAGTAAAGTTGTGGGGTACAAAATCAACCTACAAAAATCAGTTGCATTTCTGTACTCTAACAACAAACTTACAGAAAGAGAACTCAAGGATACAATTCCATTCACAATTGCAGCAAAAAGAATAAAATGCCTAGGAATAAATTTAACCAAGTAGGTGAAGGAATTATACAATGAAAACTATAAGACATTGAAAGAAATAGATAATGACATAAAGAGATGGAAAGACATTCCACGCACATGGGTTGGAAGAATAAACATAGTTAAAATGTCCATACTACCAAAGCAATCAACAGATTCAATGCAATCCCAATTAGAATCCCAATGACATTCTTCATGGAAATAGAACAAAGAATGCTAAAATTCATATGGGGCAACCAAAGACCCCAAATTGCTAAAGCAATCCTGAGAAAAAAGAACAAAGCTGGAGGCATCACAATCCCTGACTTCAAAATGTACTATAAAGCCATAGTGATCAAAACAGCATGGTACTGGTACAAAAACAGGCACATAGACTGATGGAACAGATCTGAAAGCCCAGAAATAAAACAGGACGTCTACACACATCTAATCTTCGACAGAGGTGCCAAGAACATACAACAGAGAAAAGACAGTCTCTTCAATAAGTGGTGTTGGGAAAACTGGACAGCCACATGCAAAAGAATAACAGTAGGCCATTATCTCAAACATACACAAAAATAAACTCAAAAAGGATCAAAGACATGAAGATAAGTCCTGAAACCATAAAACTCCTATAAGATAATATAGGTAGTACACTCTTTGACATTAAACTTAAAAGGATCTTTTCGAACACTATGTCTTCTCAGACAAGGGAAATAAAAGAAAAAGTAAGCAAGTGGGACTTCATCAGACTAAAGAGCTTCTACAAGGCAAAAGAAACTAGGATCAAAACAAAAAGACATCCCACCAATTGGGAGAAAATATATGCAAATCATATATCTGATAAGGGGTTAATCTCCATAATATATAAGGAACTCACACAACTGAATGATAAAAAAAAAATAGCCTGATCAAAAATTGGGCAGAGGATATTAATAGACATTTTTCCAAAGAAGGTATACAGATGGCCAATAAACACATGAAAAGATGTTAAACATCACTAATCATCACGGAAATGTAAATCAAAACTACACTAAGGGGTCCAGCTCAGCAGCACAGGGGTTAAGTTCACATGTTCTGCTTTGGCAGCCTGGGGTTCACCAGTTTGGATCCTGGGTGCTGACCAATGCACTGCTTGTCTAGCCACGCTGTGGCAGGCGTCCCACATATAAAAAGTAGAGTAAGATGTGCACGGATGTTAGCTCAGGACCAGTCTTCCTCAGCAAAAAGAGGAGGATTGGTGGCAGATGTTAGCTCAGGGCTAATCTTCCTCAAAAAAAAAAAAAAACTTCACTAAGATACCACCTTATGCCTGTTAAAATGGCTATAATCACTAAGACTAAAAATAACAAATGTTGGAGAGGGTGTGGAGAAAAGGGAACCTTCATATACTGATGGTGGGAATACAAACTGGTGCAGCCACTATAGAAAACAGAATGGAGATTCCTCAAAAAACTAAAAATAGAACTACCATATGACCAGCTATCCCACTACTGGGTATCTACCCAAACAACTTGAAATGAACAATCCAAAGTAATATATGTACCCCTATGTTCACTGCAGCACTATTCACAATAACCAAGACATGGAAACAACCCAAGTGCCCATGGACTGATGATTGGATAAAGAAGATGTGATATATACATATACAATGTAATACTACTCAGTCATAAATAAAGACAAAATCATCCCATTTGCAACAACATGGATGAATCTTGAGGGTACGATGTTAAGTGAAATAAGCCAGACAGAGAAAGACAAACACCGAATGATTTCACTGATATGTGGGAGATACACTAATACACAGAAAAAGAGAACTGATTAGTGGTTACCAGAGGGGAAGAGGGGTGGGGGGTGGGCATAAGGGGTGAAGGGGCACATATGTATGGTGACTGACAAATAATAATGCACAGCTGAAATTTCACAATGTAATAAACTATTTTGACCTCAATTTAAAAAAAAAAAAGACAAATAAATGGAAAGACATTCCATGCTCATGGATTGGAAGAACTAATATTATTAAAATGTCCATACTACCCAAAGCAATTTACAGATTCAGTGAAACCCCTATCAAAATTCCAACGCCATTTTTCACCAAAATAGGACAAACAACCCTAAAATTTGTATGGAACCACAAAAGACCCTAAACAGCCAAAGCAATCTTGATGAAGAAGAGCAAAGCTGGAGGCATCATGTTCCTAGATTTCAACCTATATTACAAAGCCATAGTAATCAAAACAGTGGCATAAAAATGGACACATGAATCAGCAGAGCAGAATAGAGAGCCCGGAAATAAGCCCATGCATATATGGTCAAATAATCTATGGCTAAAGAGCCAAGAATATATACAATGAGGAAAAGACAGTCTCCTCAATAAATGGTGCTGGGAAAACTGGACAGCCACATGCAAAAGAGTGAAACCAGACCACTATCTCACACCATACCCAAAAAAGTAACTCAAAATGGATTAAAGACTTGAAGGTAAGATTGGCCATAAAGCTCCTAGAGGAAAACATAGACAGTAAGCTCCTTGACATCAGTCTTGGTGATGATTTTTTGGATTTGACACCAAAAGCAAAGGCAATAAAAGCAAAAATAAACAAGTTGGACTACATCAAACTAAAAAGCTTTTGAACAGCAAAGGAAACCATCAACAAAATGAAAAGGCAATCTACAAAATGGCAGAAAATATTTGCAAATCATATATCTGATAAAGTTAAGATCCAAAATATATAAAGAACTCATACAACTCAATAGCAAATCACAAACAATCTGATTTAAAAATGGGCAGATGATTGGACCAGCCCCTTGGCTAAGTGGTTGAAGTTCCGTGCACTCTGGTTCGGTGGCCTGGGTTCACAGGTTTGGATCCCAGGTATGGACCTACTCCATTCATCAGCCATGCTATGGAGTCATCCCACATACAAAATACAGGAAGATTAGTAGAGAGGTTAGCTCAGGGCAATCTTCCTCACCAAAAGAAAAAAAGCATGGAGGATCTGAATAGACATTTTTCCAAAGAAGACACACAGATGGCCAACAGGTACATGAAAAGGTGCTCATCATCAACTAATCATCAGGGAAATGCAAACTAAGACCACAATAAGATATCACCTCACACCCGGTAGAATGGCTATTATCAAAAAAGCAAGAAATAAGTGTTGGCAAGGATATGAAGAAAAGGCAACACTTGCACACTGTTGGTAGGAATGTAAACTAGTGCAGCCACTATGAAAAACAGAATGGAAGTTCCTCAAGAAATTAAAAATACAACTACCATATGATCCAGCCATTCCACTTCTGGGTTTTGATCCAAAGGAAAAAAAAACACTAACTCAAGAAGATATATGCACCCCCATGTTCACTGCAGCATGTTTTATAACACCCAAGACATGGAAGCAACCTAAGTGTACAATGGTGGATGAATGGATAAAGAAAATGTGGTATGTGTGTGTGTGTGTATATATATATATATATATATATATATATATATATATGAAGTATCATTCAGCCATAAGAAAGAAGAAAATCTTGCTATTTGTGAACAACATGGGATAGAACTTGAGGGCATTATGCTAAGTGAAATAAGTCAGATGGAGAAAGACAAATATTGCATGAGCTCACTTATACGTGGAATCTAAAAAACAAATAACAAGCTCACCGATCTAGAGAACAGGTGGTTGCCAGAGGCAAGGCGTGTAGGGGTGGTGGGTGTGGGCGAAATGGGTGAAGCGGGTCAAAATGCACAAAATTCCAGTGGTAATATAAATCAGTCCTGAGGATGTAATGTACAGCATGGTGACTATAGTTAACAATACCATATTGTATATTCGAAAGTTGCTGAGAGAGTAGATCTTAAAAGTTCTCACCACAAGAAAAAAAATGTGTAACATGGTATGGTGATGGCTATTAACTAGATTTATTGTGATGATCATTTCGCAAAGTATACAAATATCGAATCATTAAGTTATGCACCTGAAACTAACGTTATATGTCAACTATATATCAATTTTTAAAAATGCATAAATAAGTAAAAAGAAAAAATAAGATTCTGAGTGGAAATAGTGAATTTTGATATTAATTTGGGAAGAATTATTTTAAATATTAGGTATTCCCATCTAGGAAAAATAAGTCTCTGTGGCCATTCGAGACTGATTCATGCCCTTAACGGTTTGTATATACATAGGGCCTGTACCTTTCTGACTATATTTATTCCATTGTTGCTTCAGATGCTAACTGGATATTGTCAACTTGGAGAAAAGCTTTTGATTTGTGTCTGTCTTTCATGTAACCAGTCAAATATTAATCCTACGAGATCCGACAAGGGAGACTTCTGAGTATACAGCCACATTATCTGCAAATAAACATGTTGCCTGTTCATTTTTTATAGCAATTATTTAATTATCTTGTATTATTGACTTCGCTAAGACTTTAAAAATAAAATAAATAGTTGTGGTGATGGAGGGTAAATCTACTTTTTCCTAATTTAATGCAATAGTGTTAGTATTTCACTATGTACCATGATATTTGCTGTCAGTTGTTACAAATCATGTTTAAGTGACTTCCTTCTATTAGTTTTACTTTGAAAATTTTTTCACTTAAAAAAATTTTTATTTTAAAGTATATCATACAACTTAAAATTTAAAATATTATAAGAACAAAATAAATACTGATGTGTACACCATCCTAAGAAATTAAAAATTACCAGTATATTAGATGCTCCCACATGTAATTGTGTTCCTCCCTGACCACACCTCTCCCAACAACCACCACTCCAAGAGGTAGCTATGACCCAGAATTTTGAGTTAATTATGCCCTTGCTCTTCTTTAAAGTGTTACTAGCTATCTATCCTAAATAACTCCGCTTTTCTTGTTTTAGAGCTTTATACAGATAGAATAATGCTATATCTATTTTCCTGCCTTGCTTTTTCACTCAGTATGCTCCTGAAATTAATTTATTAGTGCATGTAGATACAACGCATTCATTTTCATTGCTGTATGTCGTTAAATTATATGAATATGCTGTAATTCACTTATCCATTCAACTGCTGATAGACATATGGGTTGTTTCCTTGGGAATATTATAAGCAATGCTGCCGTAGGCATTCTTGCACCTGTACACCAGCAGACACACGTGTGTGCAAGGGTTTCCCTTAGGTAAGAGTGAATATAGTTTCGGTCATGTACAACTTTACTACATAATGACAAACTGAATTCTCTTCAACAAACCAATTTATCTATACACCAATATATCAACTAATCTTTCCTTGCACCAAATGCCATATTGTTTATGTTGCGATATCTGGTAAAGCAAATGCTCTTGCCTTGTTCTTGCTCATGAGTATCTTAACTATTACTGGATACTTGCTCTATCAAGTTCATTTTAGGATCAGTCAGTTTAATAAACTAAAAATTCTTATTGAGGATCAACAATCAATTTGGGGAATTTCCAATCTAAGAATATCTCTATATTTTTAGATTTTCTTTAATGCTTTCTAATAAAGTTTTAATTTTCTCCATAAAAGTCTTGCAGATCTTGTTATAATTAATTTTAGCATTTTATATTTTTTGTTGCTATTACAACTTTTTTTTACTATAGCTTTTGATTTTTGCTGGTGTACAGTTATAAAATTTTTAGTTATTGTTTCCAGAACCTTATTAAACTCTCATCAATTCTACTAATTTTTCTGTATATTCTTTGGGGAGAGGGAGATGGGGCTATGCAGACAATAATGTCCCTGCGAATAAGAGGGTTTTTTTCCCTCTTAAATTCTTATACTTTTCGGGTGGGAGTGGGTCATGGTACTGGCTAGGATCTTCAATATAATGCTTTAAAGGACATCCTTGTATTGTGATCTTGAAGGAAATACTTTTAAATGTTCTTTATTAAGATGTTGCTGTAGTTTTTTCTTTGGCTAAAGTCTTTTATTGTCTTAAAAAATGTTTTCTATGTATTATTAAATTTTGCAAATGCTTTTTATGTATTTATTGAGATGATCCCATGATTTTCCCCTTCATCTGTTAATGTAGTGAATTACATTGATTTTGTGTTATTAAAGCAACCTTGCATTCCAGAGATAAACTCAATTAGTAATGATACATAATCATTTTTATACAATACAGATCCATTTTGCTAATATTTAGAATATTAGCAGTTTTAGAATCTTTCCATTGATAGTCTTGAATGAGATTAAGCTACAGTTTTCCTTTCCTGTTCTGTCTTTGTTTTGATATCAAGGTTATGTTAAACTCCTTAAAAGATGGAAAATGTTCTGTCTTCAAACTGTTTCTTGAATTTGGGGTCTAACTATCCTAAAAACATCTAGGCCAAGTGTTTGTTTTCTTGGCCAGAAAGAATTTTAACTTTGGAGTCTACTTTTTAATAATTATAGAATAAACCACTTTTTTTCTTATTGACAGTTTTGTTAATTTGTATTTTCTTAAAAAATTATCAATTTCAACTAGTTTTCAAGTTGGTTGGCAGAAAGTTGTTCGTAACCTCATGTAGCATGTGTCCAGATGTAGCATATCATACCTAACATTATTTATTTGCTCTCTCTCTCAACCTTACCAGGTGTTTGTCACTATTATTGGTCCTCTCATAGAAGTAACTAGCAAATAAAACAATAAATTACCATGAAGTGAACAACCGTATAAATAACACACAGGTTAAGAAACACAATGCTGCCGGCAGCACAGAAGTTCCCATGTGTCCCTTCCTCATTTTCCCCCTATGTTGGCTCTCAGGGTAATTATTTTCTTGCTTTTCTTTAAACCTTTACCAGATAACTCTGCACCCTTACACAATAAACTATCACTTTACCAGTTTTTAAACTTTATGTAAATGGAATCAGATAGCAGTTATTCTTCTATATCTGTTCTCTTTCATTCAATACTTTCAAGATTTATCCAGGTCATTGCATGTTCATTCAATGCATGACTATACCACAGTATATTAATCCACTCTAACATTGACATAAATTTCTGATTTTCCAGTTTTAGACTATGTACAATGCAGCTATGAACACTGTTGCACATGGATCCTAGTATTCACATGCCTACTGATGAAAACAATAAGAATAATAAGTTCTCATGTATCGAGGTATTCGTAGTCATTCTGGTTTAAATCTGATTCGTCCTGAAACTTGTTTTTCCCAGAGCAGCCTGACTGTGGCCCACCAAACATGCATTGTGCATCTGCTTCATTGTCCCAAAGCAAAAAATGCAGTCTTTAAAGATGAGGATGTAATGACTCCCTTTCTCTGATGCTGATACCAGGACTTCTTTGAAGATAAGCTTTTCTTCCCAGTGTACCCAGGGCAAGTTGACCTTCTGTGTATGTGCTAAACTGCAGCAAAATACCTCCTGTTACTCTGGGGGGAAAAATGCAGTCCTGTCATGCTTGATGTATGTTCTTTGCTCTGAAACAGTATATAACCATGCTGTAAACCACACGCCCCCAGAGAACTTTCTTCCCTGCAGAAGAGAGCGCTTCTGGGCTAGTCCTCACATTAGGCTCAATAAAAACCACTCTTTCTTATCTATAGATTGGTTATTATTTGCATCGACTCCTACACTTCTCTGGAATATCTGGGACTGGAATTGTTGGGTTTTAAGGTAGACAAACCTTAAACTTTATTGGTTAATGCCCAAGTATTTTGTAAAATGGTTATTTAATTTACACTCTTACTAGCAGTGGAACACTTCTCTGCCTCCCGTTTGTGCTAATATGGCACATGTGCAATGGTATCCTATTTGTACTTTCTGCAATATGAATGAAGAATATTTCATAATAAGCTTATTAACCATTGGAATTTTGTCACTTGTGAAATGCCTATTTTTTATAGGGATGTCTGATTCTTCTGTTCCTTATATATTCCGTGTGAGTCCTTTGTCAGATATATATATTGTGAACATCTACTCTGTGACTTTCTTAATGATGTTTCAAGACCAGAAGTTCTTAATTTTAATGTAGATTTATCAATCTTTTCCATTATACTTATCTTAAACATGGTAAAAGGTTTAAGCAATCTTTTCCAACCCAACAGATTAAGATACTCTCCTATATTATCTAGTAAAATCTTTATAGTTTTACCTTTCATATTTACATCTATAATCCCCTTGGAATTCACTTTTGTATAGAGTGTGAAGAAAAGATTAGATTTCTTTCTCTTTTTTATAACAATATTCATTTTTCTCAGTACTGCTTATTGAATTGACTGTCTTTTCCCCTACTGTTTTAAAGTGCCACTTTTATCCGTCTGTAGGTACACCAAGACTTTTAACACCTCGGGCTTGCTTACTACAGCTTTATAATAAACCTTATTTCTGATAGAGCAAGACCTCTTGCTTCTTGAACGGATTGGTTATTCTTAATCCCTTTGTAATTTCCATATACATTTTGGAATCAATTTGTCATGTTACACACACAAAAAAAACCTGTTAGTATTTTGATTGGCTCTGTTTTAATCTATAGTTCAATTTGGGGAAAACTGCTATTTTTCAATATTGAAGCATCCAATCCATGTTATGGTAGAGTATCTCCATTAAGGTCTTTAATTACTGTAAATAAAGTTCCACAGGCTTCTCTGTGAGATCTTGGACATCTTTTATTAGATTTATTCTTAAGCGCTTCAATGGTTTTTATGCTATCGTAACAAGTATCTTTTAAGAAAAAGTATTTTCAACGTATTTGTGGCTGGCATCAAGAAATACAATTGATATTTGTATATTGATTTTGTATCAGATTTTAATCTAATAATTTATCCATAGGTTTTTTAGGATTTTCTATCTACACAGTCATACCATCTGAGAATAATGACAGCATTATTTTTCCCTTCCTAATCCTTATAACCATTTCTTTTTCTTGCAACACTGCACTGGCAGGGGCTAACAGTAAAATGTTGATTAAAGGTAATAAGGTGAGCAGTCTTTTCTCCTTTCTGATCTCAAAGGAGCTGTTGCCAATGTTTCACCATTAAGTATGATGATTGTTACAGTATTTTTGTAGATAGCCTTTATCAGATTAAGGATATTCCATTCTACTCCTAATTTGCAGAGGTTGATTTGATCATAGACATCAAATTTATCTAACGTTTTCTCTGCAACTATAGAGATATTATTTTTCTCCTTTAGTCTATTAAGTTGGGAAAATATACTGATGAATTATCTAAATTTAGAACACTCTTGCATTCTTGGTCTAAACCCAACTTGGTCATGAATTCTTTTTAATAAATTACAAGATTTGATTTAACATTTTATTTTGAAATTTTGCATGCATTCTCGCAAATAAGATTAATCTTTCTTGAGATGTCCCAAGGTATGCAGGACTCATAAAATGAGTTGGGGTCGAGGGGCAGCCAGGTGGCATGGTGGTTAAGTCGGCACACTTCACTTTGGCAGCCTGGGGTTTGTGGGTTCAGATCCCAGGTGTGGACCTGCACACTGCTCATCAAGCCATGCTGTGCAGCATCCTGCATACAAAATAGAGGAAAACTGGCACAGATGTTAGCTCAGCCAACAATCTTCCTCCAGCAAAAAGAGGAGGATTGGCAACAGATGTTAGCTCAGGGTCAATCTTCCTCACACACACACACAAAAAGATGAGCTGGGAAGTGTTCCCTTTCTCTATTCTCTTTAAGAATTTGTGTAAGATTGGTATTAATTCTTCATTAAATATTGGAGAGCATTACACAATGAAGCCATCTGGCCTGGTGATTTCTTTCCAGGAATGATTTTAAATGTGGATTCCATTTCTTTAGTGTTTATAAGAACATTTACAGGGCCGGCTCTGTAGCTGAGTGGTTAAGTTTGCATGCTCCACTACAGCGGCCCAGGGTTCGGATCCTGGGCGCGGACATGGCACCGCTCGTCAGGCCATGTTGAGGCAGCGTCCCACATCCCACAACTAGCAGGACCTGCAACTAAGATATACAACTGCGTACAGGGGGCGTTTAGGGAGATAAAGCAGAAAAGAAAAAAAAAAAAAGATTGGCAACAGTTGTTAGCCCAGGCGCCAATCCTTAAAAAAAAGAACATTTACATTTTCCATTTCTTCCTAAATCAATATTGATGTGATATTTTCTAGAAATACGTCTATGAGAATTGTAGTATTCTGTTGCAGTAATGAATTCCAATCTGCTCACATCTTCCTGCGTCCACAGTCCTGGGTAATAGTACCTTCCCACGTTGACTTTAGGTTTAGGTATGCATATTTTGAGGAAAAAGTTCATACCTGTGTGATTACTAGGTCAAAGGATAAATGTATATAATTTTGGTAGATATTTACTAAATTCCCCTCCATGGGGGTTGTAATCATTTTATCTTCACACTAGAAATATTTGAGTATGTTTCCCCACTGCCTCACCAGCAGGAAACAGTATCAAACATCTGAAATTCTGATAATGATTAAAAATAGTATGTTAGTGTAGTTGCAATGGTATTTCTCTTGTAAGATTGATCATCCTACCCTTATTTTAAAGGTCACTTTTCATTGCTTTTTGTGAACTTATTTCATGACAACTTTTCTACTGCATTGTTCTTTGGAGATTAATTCTTAAGAATTCTTCATGTACTCTAAATGTAAATCCTTTGTTTTGTGTTATATTTTCTCCAAGTCTGTGGCTTTTGTTTTTTGTTTACATTGCCTTCTTTTGTATTAGGTTTCATAAAAAATCCACTAAAGCTTTTGGTTGGACTTAAATGTATAGATTACCTTGGAGAAAGTTCACATCTTTCATATTGGGTCTTTCTATTCATAAACACATTAGAACTCTCCACTTACTTTTCTCCTAGACTTTGTCACTATAATGTTCTCAGTAAGGATTTTGATGTGCGTGCTTCATTTTAAGTTCCACGTCTTTCTACAAATTTAGAACACTCTCAATTGTTCTCTCTTCGAATATTGCTGTCTATGCCTCCCTGTGATTAAATTTCTTTCCAGATGTTTTACAGGGACACTGGATGTTCACACTCTACTTCTTCTCTCTCTTCAACACCTTTCAGCACTTTCCAAGTCTGTGAGGTCTTCTGGGAAATTTTCTAACATTGATCTTTAGTTCACTAGTTTTCTCCTCAGCTGTGTCTCTTTTTATTTCATTTCTAGAAGTTCACCTTGGTTCAAGTCAAGCTTTTTCATTTTTTTAAAGTTAATGCTGGCATATTATTCAATATCAGTTTTTGTGGCAATTTTTGGTGATGGAAATTGGCCCTGGGCTAACATCTGTTGCCAATCTTCCTTCTTTTTTTTCCTCCCTAAAGCCCCAGAAAATAGTTGTATATCCTAGTTATAGGTCATTCTAGTTCCTCTATGTAGGATGCCACCACAGCATGGCTTGATGACTGGTGCTAGGTCCGTGCCCAGGATCTGAACCAGCAAACTCCAGGTTGCCAAAGGGGAGTGTGCAAACTCAACCACTCGGCCGCAGGGCCAGGCCCTGAGATTTTTCTTATAAATATATTAACGTGTCTTTGTGATTGATGCATTACTTCCAGTTCTTGGAGTACAGATTCCATTTGCTGTTATCAGTTTATTTTCCTCACACCTTTTCATTTCCCATCTTGCTTTTAACTGAGATCTTCTTTTCAGCCAGGCGTTTTCTTCTTTTCTTTTAAAGACTGTTTCATATGCTCTAAGCCATTTCTAACGGATGGGTCAGATTTTTTTAAAGTTTTAGGATCTATATAATAGGATATCAATTCAAGATCTATAATCTTCCATGGTCCCGAGGATCTATCTCCTATGCCTGCAACAGGACAAGGCAGGAATCCACTCTCTAGACCTCCATCTTGGTCTTAAATTCATTCAGCTCATCATTGGTATCAGTCTGCACTTACCACTCTGGCTTTGATTTCTCTCAATTTCTCATACCTGGTGATTTTCATATTATTCTTTTATCTTCAGTTACATATTAAAATTATTTTTTGTTGTATTTCAATAAAGAAATGCTTGATGCTTCTGTTAGGACATCCACTCTGACTGTATTAATTTAGTCACGTTGCCAAAAGTCCTTAGAAGTTTATTAAGAACAGTGTCTGAGTTGTATTAACTTCTGAAATCTATTGATAAATCATATGCCTTTTCTACTATAAATTGTTGATATAAGTCATATTGATAAACTTCCTTATATTGAACCACCCTTGCATTCTTGGAAGAACATTATTTGACGCATTGAAAGCCCTAAGCAGTTCAAAGGCTCTTTAGCATTAAGGTTGGAGCTATCTAGGAAACTGATGCCCATTTTGGCTCCATAATGGTGCTGAGTTGACGAATATAACTTGAATCAAACTCTTTTAGTCTAAGAAGGCTGAAGTAATGGACAAGAATATATTCAGATTTCTATGTAATGCACTATATCCTGGAATCATGCTGTATGTCATGACTGATTCTTTCTTCCTTCAGACAAGAAAACTACATTCCATTTACCATGATCATGTCAACTCAGACCTACCATGTTTATTAGTCAGCCTAACAGTCATATATTTGGTTAGGCTGTATTTCCTTAATTACACTTGAGAGGTAAATGTTAATATTTTATTCAGAATGCATGCTTCCATATTCATAACTGAAATTAATTAGTACTTTTCTTTCTTACATTATTCTTTTAAAATGTTGGTATAAAGCTAATCTTAACTTCATGAAAGGAACTGAATAACCACCAATCTTTTTTAAGTCTGTAAAGTATGACTATTACTATAAATTAAGTAGTCTTTAAACACTGGAACTTGGCTTTAAAAATCATTTGGAATTCATGTCTTTTTAAACAGTACATATTTAACTTTCTACCTTGTGCTATTTATTGTGCCATCAGAATTCTCTCTCTTCTTGGGTCAACTTTGGCTATATTTTGCCTAGTTTCTCCAGATTTTCAAATTTGCTTTGGAGTTCAACATTTTCTTACGTCTCTTCCATATATGTAATTCTTTATTTTTTATGGTTCTATATTCAATATGTCATGACTAAGTAGGGTATAACCTACAAATACAAGAGTGGGTTAACATTACAAAATGTATTAATGTAACCCATCAGATTAAAGAACAATAAACAAAACATCATTTTCTCAACAGAGAAGAAAAGGTTGATTATATTTAATATTCATATGCATGAAAGTATATTAACAGATAAATACATACAAGCTGTCTTCAACTGGTAATGGGGATATATCAAAAAATACTAGATACTAGAGCAGGTGTAGTTAATTATAAAAACTGGAAGCATTTCCTATATTTTGCCAGTACACAGCTAATACATTTCCAACTTCATGCCTTATCTCACGTCATTTCCTCTCCCTTGAAATCCTACACTTTTGGAGGGAATCACAGCTCCAGCCCCAATAAAATAAAAGTTCCATATTTTCTGCCATAAAAATGCATAATGCACAAAAGCACAACATTTTATGTAACCATCATAGGATTCACTACCTCCATTCTGCAAAGTGGACTACAGATTAAAAGCTCCTATCCTACACATAGCCCACTATACACGTAATGCTCAAAAATATTAATGCAGGAAGGTATAAGCACATAAATATGCAAGCAAATACACAACAGCACAGAAATGGATGCAGGCATTCACACGGGCCTATGAAAATTTGTCTAAAGGAACTATTTAAAACATGAAACATAAAATATACTTGGGTTTTAACTATTTATTTACAAAGTTCTTGCTAACACAACTGCTTTTAAAATATAGCAATAAAGGGTCATCTACTATTTAAAGTGGCACATGTGGCATAGAAAACAATCTAGTCAGTTAAACTATTAAGGCAAATAATTGGAAATTGTTAAATGACCATTAAAAGTTGGCAGTACTCCCTAAACAGGTAGGAAATAAAAATGCATTTATTCATAGGAACTTGATTCTTTCGCATTACCGACTATTTAAAAAAAATTGTGAAAAATAACATCAGTGCTTGAAAAATATTTTACAACAGCAAAAAAATGCATTCCAATTTTACATTTAATTATGAAACCACAATAAAAACTTGCCCATACACGTATCTATGTATTTTACAGCAGGTTAGTAAAACTGATGCCAACTTTAGAGTTATTTCATAAAGAATATAAACAATCTTTACCACAATTTCCCCCATGGTCTTATCCTTCAAAATAAAATTCCATACACTACTGAACTAAATTAAGATTTGCTACTGGTTAAAATCACCATAAATATATTGTCTTTGAAACAGCTACAAGTATACACCAATATCATGTTTGTGCAAAAATATACATTATTTTTTAATCTTTCTGTCCTTATTTCAATTTTCAAAAGTATGTTGGAACAATATCCTTTAAATGTTATTCTTCTTAAGGGCTAATCTTTTTAAATCTGTACACTAGATCGTGAAAACACTTGAGAATAAAACAAACTGCAAATGGAGCAGCTAAGTAACTACTTCAAACAGCACATGTGAAATAAGACTCCACTATTTAATCAGTACATACTATGCTATCACTTAATTTCTGCACAAACTGAGATACACAAATATGTATTCCCAAAAATTCATTCATGGACATTATACAAAGAGATTCACAGAGGTATTTGGCATCCACCAATAAAATTTATTTACTCTATCAGGTTGCAAAGTTACTGACATCATGAATAACTTAAATTATTGGTCCAATGAAGGATTCAAGAAGACAGAAAAATTACATCAAAATCAGTACAATTTTTTACATGGATTAACTGCAAAACTGTAACAGGTTAACTTCTTTCAAAAAGACAATCAAATCGCATAGCTTAGTGTTATCTACCTTCTTTCCAGCTTTCACCAAGTGCTAATGATAAGTACCATTTAAGTCAGTTTCTTATTTAGTATAAGGTGTTTATAAGCTTCTATAAATTAAGATTTTTTTAAGCTTCATATCAAATGAGTTGTAGATCTACTTAAAGTATGACTTCTCCTTTCAAAAAAGGAAGGAAGGCTGACAAGGGAGGGAGATGGGATACCCTGTAAAGACAAGACAAAGATTTTAGATTATCTTTCAGAAAATTCTAACATACTTTTTAGCATCATGCATATCATTTGTACATTTTACAAATTACCGTAACAATTAATTAAAAGACATCTGAAAATTCTAAACTCTTTAAATATGTTTGTGTGCATAATTTTGCTCCAAATAAAAAATGAGCAAAATTGCAGCGCTTCTGATAAGAGAGATTATTAAGCTACTCAGCTGTCTAAACTTATTGTTTCAGGGGTCAAAGTGAATAACATCAGAATTTTCAACAATAACAAAGAAACATGCACAAGAATACCAAAAACCCAAGAGTGGGTGTAAATCAGAATGAATTATAAAGAAAACTACTGTTTTAAAATCCATGAATGGCTAACCGTAGCTAAACTTAGAGCTAACAAGGTAGCCGGCTGTTAAGTTCTCATCACAAGGAAGTAAAATGAAGTATTGAAAGAGCTGAGTTGGTAAAGTATTACCGTTCAAGCGATAACAAAGCAATGATTTAAGTAGATAATATAAAAGTTTACATCTTCCTCAGGTGAATCTTTTATGATTTGCCATACTAAAGGCACAAATTTTTATATATGCCATAAATCTAAGATTAAGAATCAGATTTAGAATATAAATCCACTTTACATGACACTTACTACTATTCTTTAAAATGATCGTTTTCATAAATAAGAAAATTTGTAATGAGATTGATTTTTTATGGACTTAAGAGTAAATTACCTTGCAAAAATATTTTCATGTGCCAATACGCAAAGAAACTCTATAAAGCCTAAGTTGTTGTGAATTCGAAGGAGTTATACAGTTGTGAATTCAAAAGTCCCCATCCACCTAATAAGTGATTCAGTTTAGAAAGAATACTTTCTTTTTTAACAAATACAAATTTCAA
This sequence comes from Equus quagga, assembly GCF_021613505.1. NCBI lineage: Eukaryota > Metazoa > Chordata > Mammalia > Perissodactyla > Equidae > Equus > Equus quagga. The sequence goes on from NC_060270.1 coordinate 47,164,684, forward strand.
ATAGCTAATTAAGCTCACATTAAACTTTGAGGCTTGTTTCCATTACTGTTGGCATATCTCCTAATTCTTCACAAATGTCAAAGATGACTTGGATAGAACTTTATTTTGAAATTTGAAAAAGTCAGTATTTCCTTCTAGCATCTCTGAAAAACTAGCTCGTGAGGCAGAATGACGGACAGATGGAACCCAGGAGTTCTGAGCGCGCCCACCAGTAGAGTTTGAGCGCTGAACATAAACAAGCTTAGTAAATCCAGTTACATTGCTTGTGGAAACAGAATGGGTAATCTGTCAGAACAGAAACAAGCAATTGAGAGGACACAAATGTCTGAAAGATATTTTAGATACTTATTTATATTTTATTTACATAAAAATGGCAAAACCATAAATAATATAAATTGCCTAAAATTTTTCTCTACAATGCAGTTACTTTCATATGAAAAGCTTATAAGTTTATAATAGTTATTATAGATGCAGGAAATAAAGAGACAGTACTTCGGACTTCAGAGCTTATAATATGATTTTAATAAATGCAAGCTCACTGTATTTGATCACTTTTAACACATTTTTCATTGATCAAATTTCTTTGCATATATTTATATTATCAACTAAGTACAACTCCTCTCTCACCGAAAGGTTAACCTTAATCAAAAATCTGTATAAACATACTTATAGATTTAGCTGTACCTCTTTAATATATTAAGTAAAGGCTTAACTTTTTAAAAAATAAGTTAGTGAGCATTATGTGCCTTGCTGTATAAATTTTATAGAATAAAAGGTAACCACTTATAAAACACTAGAGCACTGCGTGCCAGGGACTGTTCAAAGTGCTTTGCACATATTAATTTATTTAATCCTTACAGCTACCACTTTAGGTTCATTTAAAGTCAGTGAAATTGAAACAGATCTTTAATAACTTGCCAAAAGTCACACAGCTAGTATGACAGCAGAGCTGGGATCTGAACATGAGTTCCAGTGTTCATTCTCTTAACCACTCGAACTGCCTCTCAATATAATTGCATCATATGTATGTGTGTGTGTGTGCTGTACGTATTTAGTCCTTATAATAACACAATAGGGTAATATAATACAACAGGATTATATACTATTAATCGCTTTTCTGTCATCTACAAAAATGGGGATGAGAGAATAAGAAACTTGCTGAAGGACACACAACTGAGAAGTGACAGTCACTTGCTTTTCTTAATGTTAGTAGGTTTGATTAATAATTTTACAAAGAACATACAGATCACTCATTACTTAGTGACAGCAGTAAAGGTTAGAAATGTCCTTAATATTAATTAAACGTCTAATAATTCTGACACCATTGGGAATTTGGATTGTTCAGGAAACATTTAAAATATATACATGAATTGAGAACTCTTATCATCCTTTGAAGTTCACAGCTTCAGAGATTATATTCTACTCATCACAGAAATAGTAAAAGGAATAAAGCTTAGTTTCTGCTACATTATTGGAGCCAATCTGTATAAACAGAACCGTTGCTATTTATGTTAGTAAAGTGACAGCCCACATTGAAATGTATCTCTCTTCTTAGAGATTTTAGAACATATCTCAATCCCAATAAAATTTCATATCAAATAAACTTCACACTAAGTATGTCTCTAGTTCATTAAGTGAGGTTTTCTCAGTTACTTTTACCCAATTAAGAGGTTAGAAGTTTAAAGATATCTATTTTAAAAATGATGGAGATATTAACAGTTCCATCTTTAAAAAGTTAACAAATTGCATACCAACTCTATAAATATGAATAAGTCATTTAGCCCATTAAATCAAAGTCACTTACAGCTAATGATGATGTGCTAGACAGACGACTCATTACATGCTTCTCATTGCTGGAAGGACTTCTTCCCTCCACTGAGCTTTGAGATGCCATGAGAGCCCTTCGTAGAGCTCTTTTTGGAGTTTTGGAGAAAGAGAATGCTCTTGTAACCTAGAGTTAAAAAGAGCTATAATTAATTAAGCCTAGACAAATTTAACATAACTGATAAGAATGACCATGCATAAACAATGCCAAATGACACATGAAAAGCTCTTCTACAAACGGTATATGGCAAAATCAGAACCTCTTTGGACTGGACAAGGCAGTGAGAAAATATAGTACGCTGTAGACCATTCCATGTCGCATTCATAGAGCATCACAGTCCAAGGGGAGAAAGAAACTGTGAGGAAAAATCTGGCCTGGGAGAGAGGAAACTTGGGTTTTTGTCTGATTCCACTAAATTTAGTTGTGAGATATTTAATACAAATCCACTTGAACCTCAATTTCTTTACTGAAACAGTGAAGGAGTTCATTTGAATCATCATTAACATGTCTATCTACTACACATCACACATGTTAAATGCTGAGAGATACAAAGGTGATTAAATAAAGTACAGCTCCTCCCCTCCAACTCAAAGAAAACTAAAGACTTTATAAATCTAGCAGTAGACTACAGCTGCAAATTTCGCCTGGTATATTAAAATTTCAGTTCTTTTAGAAAGTCCTATTTACCAAGATTCTTACATAGTCCTCAACATCTCTGACAAAATAAGTAGGAAAGTTATCTTCATCGTTAGAACAGTGAAACACACTTATGATCAGGAATAGATCCCAGGTCTCCTGACTCTGTCATGTGCTCTTGGCTGAAAAACATCTGCAGCAATATTTAAGATGAATGCACATACATCTCTATCTAACACACCATCAGTACACTTCCACCCAGGTATACAGTTCGTAGAAGCATCACTGCAATCAGAATGAGAGGGATAACAAGTTGTTATAATTACTGAGGCAAAGAATTCACGGAACTAAAACTATAATCTCTGTGGACTATTCCCTAGAACCAAAAACAGCTTTGTTTTATAGACTATCTTTGCAATGGTGTTTATGGCAATATTATTTTAATATACTCTGAAAAATACATTTTGGAGATATGTTAAATAATAATTTCACTAAGACTCACCTTTTTTGAAGTCTTTTTTATCGCTCTAGAGGCTCTACTCAATGTACTGTCCATATCTTTTGTATTTACTTCAAAGGATTCTGGATCAGCAGTGTACATAAGATTCTCCTGTTGAAAAACAAGTTTCTAATCATTTTAAATATATAAAAAATAAAAACACACAACTGTTTATAAACCTTCAAGCACTTATATACATATGGAAGTATACATAAATGAAGCTACTCAAGATTTTTGATGTGCTTAACATAATTTCTACTCTGAAATGTACTAATTTAAGGAGAGTGGAAAATAAGTATCAAGTAAATGAAAATTCACTGCAAGGACCATGGACACCAAAGCAATTGGATAAAGAACTCAATATAAAATCTTACTAACAAGCCTAAAACTAACAAGTTAGAAATCGAGCAGACATAATGCTTAATTATAAAGTCTGCTAGAAAACCAGTATCACAAACTTTCCTTGAGATAATCTCAAATCAAAACAGAGTTTCTCCTACTTTCCCCTTACTTCCTCAATTAACATCTAGACAGATTCTAAATCAGAGGTTCTGAACCTGTGATCAACGGCTCCTAGAAATGGCAATGGATAGAAATCAGGAGGTATGCAACCCCCATGAAATTATGTGCAAACTTCTGTGTGTACATAGTACAAAGGAGATTTTTTCTGAGGAGGGGGTTCATAGCTAATACATTCTGGAAGGAGTCAAAGATTTAGGCCAAGAACCACTAACCAAAATTAATTTTAAACGAGACAACTAATCTCAAGTACTTCAAAATATTACTTGCTCCAATTATGTCTGGGCTTTCAGAAGAAAGCAAGTTAGACAAAATGTTTTTGCATACTTCAGCAGCCAATGTTCACTTTAAATTTATAAATCTAGGCCATGAATCGGCGAGTTGTCTCACTACTCTAGCACTATAAGACCATCCTCTAGCAAGATCATTCTGTAGCTAAGGAGAATTTTATACAATCTTGCAAATGTTGGTTTTTCTGAACATGTTCACTCTGCAAAATGTAGAAAATACCTGGTATATATAACCCATAGTAATTATAAGGCTCAAACAAGATAATGCACAGTATTTAAAATGAAATATTAAGCCCTTTACAAACACAAGATGTTAAATGAACAGCTGATAAGAATCTCTTCTGATTTTACTAGAGTTAAGTTTATCATTCTAGTATTTTTGAACACTCAAAGAGCTTCCACTTTCTTGTTGTTAGGAAATAAACTATTACAATAGCATTAAAAAGTATAAAGTAATACCTAGGAATAAACTTAACCAAGGAGATGAAAAGTTTATCCACTGTAAACTACAAAATGTTGTTGCTGAAAGAACTTAAACAAGACACAGATGAATGGAAAAACATCCTATGTTCATGAAATGGAAGATTTAATATTGTTAAAATGTCAATAACCCAAAGCAATCTACAGATTCAATGAAATCCCTACCAAAATCTCGATTTTTTTTTCCAGAAAAAGAAAAATTCATTCTAAAATTCATGTGGAATCTCAAGGGACCACAAAAGGCCAAAAAGCTTGAAAAAGAAGAACAAAGTTGGAAGTCTCAAATTTCCTTGTTTCAAACTTACTAGAAAGCTACTGTAATCAAAACAATATGGTACTGGCATAAAGGAATAGAATAGAATGGAATGGAGTAGAACAGAAAGCCCCAAAATAAACCCTCAGATAATATGGTCAAATGATTTGACAAGGGCGTCAAGACTATTTAACAGGAAAAGGATAGTCTTTTCAACAAACAGGGTGGAAAAACTAGACAGTCCCAAGCAAAAGAATGAACTTCGACCTTTCCTTACGCTATATACAAAAAAACCAACTCAAAATGGATCAAAGATCTAAACATAAGAGCTAAAACTATAAAACTCTTAGAACAAAATATAGTGCAAAAGCTTCAAGACTTTGGATTTAGCAGTGATTTCTTGGATATGACATCAAAGGCAGAGGCAACAAAAGAAACACAGACAAATTAGACTTCATGAAAAGTTAAAAAATTTTGTCCAAAAGACATTATCAAAAGAGTAATAAGGCAAGCCACAGAATGGGAGAAAACGCTTGCAAATCATCTATCTGATAAGGGATTAATATGCAGAATATATAGAGAATTCCTAAAACTCACCAACAACAAAAATAAACAACCAGATTCAAGTTCAGCATTCACCACCTAAATTTTCTTGAGTTTTTCAAATTTAACTCTTAAATCTATCTATAACTAATGGGAATATAAGGTTAGGATACACACCTAATTTTCTCTAAGCACTTAACCAACTATCTTAGCACCATGTGTTAACAATCTTATTAAATTATTATAATTCTATATTTGTCATACAATAAAGTCTTATTTCAAGGCCGGTTACCCTTTTTGATCTACCTATAAATTTTTGAATCAGTGCACTATTCTGATCATTGTAACTTTAAAAATACAATTTAATAGTTCATAAAGGAAGTACTGTTTTCTAAATTTTTTACTGTTGCTTTTTGTTCAAAAGACCATCTTTAGAATAATTCTGTCAAACTCCAGAAATTTCCTATAGGACTTTATAGGAACTGTAATGAATTTACATCTTCATGGCTAGTCAGCATTCTCATTCAGGAACGTCATAAGTCTCTCCATAAAGTATTGTAGTTTTCTTAAAATAGGTTTCACTTGTTCCTTCTAAGGCTATTGCTAAATTTATACTAAAATTTCCTAAATGTATATCAAATTTTACTTGAAAAGGGGGTCTTCTCTTCCTGCACTTTCTAGTTGGTTACTGCTAGCATAGAGGAAAAATAGTGATATGCATGTACTTACATTTTATTTAGTTACTCAACTAAACTCTGTTATAAATAAGTTCTAAAGAGTTTTCAATTGGTTCTTGCCAATTATAGGGACAATCGCTTGCAAAATAGCTCTGAATAGTTAACATCTCTTGCCAATCCATGAGGAACAAAGCAGTCAGGACTGTGACTCAAGCTCCGCCTGTCCCTGAGTGTCCCTGCATTCCCATCACATTCACCTGCAAGCTTTTGCCTTAAGATTCCCTATACCTCACAGAGGAGGGATCCCATTTCCCACATGGCTGTACATACGGCACCATAAACTACGCACAGCTGTAGCTTTAGTTTTATGAACTTAATTTTGTTTTTATTTCATTCTATTTTTAATTTTAATTTCATTTGATTTCATTTCAATTTCATCCAATCAGCAAATATATATTGAAAATCTATTATTTGATAGAAGTTTTTTATATTCCTAGACATAGAGGAAAATTCAAAAAAAGGATGTTTTGATGCTGAAATATGTTCTCCTTCTTTGTTTTGTTTTTAAACTACAAAGTAAGTTATCAATGCTCATTCTGAATTGGTCAACTTACATTTTTTATAAACTGAAAACTGAGAAACAACAGAATTAGGTGGAAAACAATTAGAAACAATAAAAGAATTAATTTAATAAAAGAGATGGGTTACAAAATTAACATACTTATATCAAAAATACACCTATATACAAAACTAGAGAACAACTTAAGCAGCAAAAACATCTCATTTATAATATTATAAAGAGAAAATTACCTAGGAATAAATCTAACAAGAAATGTACACGTCTACACTTATATTTCCAGAAAGATACCTATGAAAGCATCAAAAGTTGCACCGCTGATAAAAAGACTAGTGGGACAAGTACATATATTTTACTACAGTACACTTATCTATTTGATTTTTTTCTTAAGTGCAAATACTATTTTTCAATTTGAATTAGAGTAAAAATTATAGCATGAATATAACTAAATACTGGTAACTTTAATTTACTCCTTGAATAAAATATATGATTTCAAAATGTATTAATGTATATATAATGAAACTAAATTCCAAGTGTGTTTCATTTTGATGAAATGCTCTTTTTATAATGAAGGCATCCGAAATTTAAACCCCTAAGCAGCTGTTAATAAAGAAGAGATTCGCAGTCTTTCCTATTGCTATCTTAACTACTACTAAGCATATAATAACCACCTATGAACTGAAAAGGGAGCAGATGGCTTCATGTTTTCTCTCAATGGACAAATAAATTGCTTCTGATTCAGTGCGGGCGGGGGGTGGGCAGTAGATATGAGGTCTTTTACGTTTCTAGAAGGCTCTGGGTTCAGAATGACAGAGAGTAAACACCTTGCTCACTAGTTGCTGAGAAGACAACATAGCTGTTTGCTAAGACGTAAAAATGAAGTACTTTCTTTAGTTCTCTCTGCTTAGAGGAAGATAAATAGGGCAAATCACAGGCAAAGTGCAAAAGAGGGAAAATGTATCTTCCGTATTCCTAGGCTTTTTTCTGTTACTCTTTTTTTCTCATTAATAATTACCATTAAAATGGTAACTATTCAAAAAAATCCTACTGCTTTCTAATCTATTCCTCTAAATTTCTAAAATAAAAATGAAATTTATACTGGAACCGAAACTCATTTTCAATAACAAACTAAAACAATTTTTACAACATTTTATGACTTATTCAATGTATCTCGAGCATTAAAGCAGCTTGGGAGCAGAAGGAGTTCTTCAGTGGGCCTCCAATTCACATGCACCTGAGAGCAGTTCTAAAGACAGATCGGCCGAGTTTAAGATTAGAAAGTAGTAACCAAGTTCTCCCATTGAGATATAATATTAATTTCAAGGGAAACAGCTACAGATTTCAGAGGTCTACTCATGGGTGCTAATTCACAGAAAATTTTCTAGCATTTCTGACATCTTAAGCCAATGAACCCATCCACATGTGAGTTATCAGACTCTCCTTTCCCTAAGTTCTCCTCTCCCACCAGTCCTCAAACTCACACACACAAAAGAAAAATTATCTAGTGTCATGTGTCCCCTCCCTTAGCCTCTGCCTCTGCCTTAGTGATTTCCTCAAATTCTGTAATTAGGTTTACAGCTTAGAGCTTCTGATTTGGTCAAATTAAAGTAGTACCAATAACAGACATTTATATTAGCAACTTACTATGTATGGCTGATAACCAGAAGAATAATTATAATTTTAACTACATATCGTATTAAGTCCATTATAAATATTGGTTCAGAAGCACAAACTCTTCTGATATATGTTCTATCTTCAGTCTATTTCTCACATAGTTAGAAATTCTAGTTACAAATTTAAAAGCTGAGAATGAGTATTACTACTCATAAATAGCCAGTGGTGATTTGACCAAGATGTAGGACAAGTTTGATTTTTAAAAGAAATATAAATAACTAGTGGTAAAAGTAGTGAACTGTAGCATAGAGTATTTAACTATCAAGTTACTTCTTCTAAACTATTCAAAGTTGGGGGAGGGGAGTAGTAATATTGCTTAAATTCATTTGTTAATAAAATTATACTTTTCATATTAGAGGTTAGAAATCTGAAATGGCTTCAGCAAAGCTACCATCTGACTTCAGGCAATATATGAACCTTAAGAGTATGGATCATGCAATTAAAGGTTACATGTTGGCAAGAGACCAAAAATACATACCTACGTATTTTGACAGATAAAATTTTCAACAGATAAAAATTTTAAGCTAAATCCTGAAATAACAGAATTTGGGATACATCCATGGAGAGAAAAACTACCAAGAGGGTTTAACCAAGAACAAAGATACCTGGATTCTAATGTTAGCTTTAAGCTCTTCTTGATCTTAGTTTCACATGTAAAATAATGAGATTAGATTAAGTTTCTTTCAGCCTGAAAATCTTAATTTTTAAGGCATTTACAAATGGGCGTGACAAACAAAATAGTACAGAATAAAACAGTTCTACTTATTTTACTCTTAAGTAAGCTCCAATTATTTAGGGCACCAAAAAATATATGATAGGGAGGACAAAAACTACTGTCAAAGAATCAGATTTTTTTAATATCTTTTACATCCTTTGAGTATATATATTCTTAGAAATACTTTCTCTTCAACATGGCAAATGTTCTCAAATGTTAAGACACTGACTCAGGGCTTTTTAAAAATTTACTATGTATAGTATTTTAAATGTGGGAAAGAGCTTGACTGAAGTCACTGAATATCTGAATTTACAAACATATTTTTTAGTAACAAAATTTCACAACTTGAAAGAATTTTGTGGTTTAAGACAGTAAATCAGCACATAGTTAAGTGTTTGCTGCCATCTTGTGGCTGATTTAACTCTGAAATTTTTTCATTAGCTGTTTAGATTTCAGTTCTAAGATTATTAGCCATCTCCTGGCTAGTAATTCAATAGATTGCATTTTAAGGAAATTTTTCCATTAACTGTTTATGCTTCCATATTATCATTATAAATTTGGAAAGGATTGCATAAGCCATCTAGTCTGACATGATAAATGTAGAAGTAATTTCTACAATAGGCAATCACTGTACCGTAAGGATCTATTTTATATACAGATACCTAGAATTATGAAAATAATTCTTCCTTATAATGAGCATTTTTGTAAGCTTTATAACAAAAGCTATCTTCATCATTTTTTAGCCAGTATTCTGTTGTATGCAGTAGCACTGTATTACCCTGTTTGAACATTTTCAGATCAAACCAACCTTTATTTATAACATATTCTTGTCCCATATAAATTTCAAAAAACACAAACAAATCAAAAAGTCTGTTAATTGTTCTAAACACTGAGGTAGGGACCTTTAATCAAGTATTGTCTATTTAATAAACAATAATAATTATACCTCAATGTCTTTCAAAGTCAGGCTTAATTATAACAAAATAAATGTTTATTCCCACAGGAATGTCCAAGACAATCTCAGTTACAGTACTACCATACTGAAAAGAGTCATCTATCGATACATTCTCCTCTATGTCATTTGTGCAAAGATGAAGGGGTCTGTATCTGTCCATCACATGTCTCTCCCATACACGATGAAGAAAACAAATTATCTTCTAAGGGACCTAGATTTCATCCAAGATCTACACAGGCTACATAGTTTCTGGTGAGTCATTTAACTTCACTAATTTATTTTCTCATATATCTTCACGTTAATCTGTATATGATAAAGATAATTATATACTCACAATGGCATTTGATTTTAAGGGGTTGGACTGAGAAAAGTGGGTTGGCAACTTGCCTGATAGGAAAAGCAACTAGCGACAATTCACGTAGTGCTTTCAAGAAGTTTAAAAAACAACAAAACAAAACACCCTCTATTTTACAAATAGCCAGGTCAAAGAACACCAATGAAAATCACAGGATACATTACAAGCCCCAGGAGCCTCACTAAATCAGAGCCATAGGCTATGAGGGCCTGTCTGCAAGCTAGGGACTCAACGAAATGTTTCATGCATCTAATACTTTTAAAAATCTTTTCCAAATAACTTATTAAACCAGGTGTCCTCAATACACACAAAACTAAAACTGTCTCACATTCATAATTAACAAGGTATTAGAAAGGGACAGGTTTATTGCTATGGAGTTTAAATTTCACTATAGTAGTGGTTTAAGAACTTACAGCATCTGCTTTACAAATGGTGTTGGCTACATGTCGACACAGCATCTTTAGCCAGTTTTCTTTTGGAAGTTCCTCTGATGTCATCTGGAAACTGAGTAGCACATTTGCCTGCTCTGTTGGTGGCCTTACAAGCAAGGCAAAAGCATTATGGCAATCTAGGATTCCAGAATAATCATAAACATTAAATGTTACTCTTTCGAAAATAATAGATTCATTCAAGTTTAGTTCCCTCTGAGCAACAAAATTCCAATGAAATTATCTCTTCCCCATCCTTCAGTCCACTCTTTTTAACTGAACAAAGAATATCACCATATTACGCTGAAATACTGGAAAGAATTAAAATAGTAAGTACCATGTGAGAAACCAAGAATGATAATTTGACATTAAGTAAGCAGTATTTTCCACATTTAATATTTTCTATGACGTTGTTTTTAAAATTAGATTATATCATTTCTTAGAATTCTAGAAGGTTTGAAGCCCCGCACCCCCACCCCAGTACATAGTTGTATATTCTGGCTGCGGTCCTTCTGGTTGTGCTATGTGGGACACCACCTCAGCATGGCCTGATGAGCGGTGTCATGTCTGTGTCCAGGATCCGGACTGGCGAAACCCTGGGCTGCCAAAGCAGAGCATGGAAACTTAACCACTGGGCCACGGGGCCGGCCCCTAGAATTTAAGTTTTATAAGAATAATTCAATAGCTCAACCTACTGAAATCAAGTTCAAACAAATAAAATGTCCAAATATCAAAACAGTTAAAAAAATGTTTTGTGATGAAGATGCTAAAATGGAACCTATTTTAAACAATGAAGTCTTCCATAATTAAAATCCAAAAATATGCAGATGATTTAAATAAATGCACTATGTAACCCTTAAACGAATCTAGAATTTGACAACCAAGTAAGGATAGCAACATAGCTGCTGTTCAAGTTTTTTTTAAACGTTTCTATTAACTCAAAGCCTTACATCATTAAAGGATGGGATCAGTAATGGAACCAGCTTACACTGTACAAACATATGTCCAACATCCAAAATATGCCCATGCACATACATCACTAGCTGCCAACTAAACAGATGACACTGTGTTTAGTAGGTACAAAGTTTTAGCAAATTCAGGCCTTCAGAGAACCCTCCCTAACACTAGCAAAGTTGAGAGTACAAGCTTTCCTTAATACACATTTGACCTGTGTCAAGTCTACCATAGTCACTTTGGATATATCTATTCATGCACATCCTTTCCTGCTCATATCCTAAACATAACCCTAATAATGCCGCCATCGGCAACAGGGAAGGTGTAAGATGCGGAGCACAGGTAACAGACTGGTGATTTCTTCTGGGTTCTGAAGGAATAAAAGTAAGTTTTGGTGTGGGAATAGACTAAGCTAAGGCACTGTTTTGTCATGTAACCATTGAAGGGAGGAAGATATTCCTTAAGGGATGAAGATATCCCACAGGTTGAAATAGCACTTTCATTGGAAAAAAATCAAAAGTAAAGTCAGTTCCTAGAGATGGAGTTGAGACATAAGTGTAACAACAATTATTCTACCAGAACTAACCAACTATATTTAAAGATAATTTACCAGTTAAAAATTAAATAAATAAGCGAGTGAATCAAACCTACAATGAATATAAACTATTTCTATTTAGCCAATAGTTTATCCAATGAGCATACCTTCAGTTTCTCTTATGTCCAGCACCTTCTTAATTTGAGAAAGAGGCATTAGATGAATGTGCTTCAGAGAAGCTGGGGGACGGGTATGGCCATGAGGACTCCTAAAAGTGCCAATAACCTTGTGCCGTTTTCTTGCTATCTGATTGTAGGGAAAACAAAGTCACTGTCAGTAATATGAATAAAAACAATTAAAGACCAAATACTTAAAAATAAAATGGCACTAATCACGTAAATCTGTATGTAGCTCATTTGACTATTAGTCATTCCAGAATTATATGTGATAAGAAGGAGAGTTACTATGTGACAAATTCATCCATGTAATCGTAAAGCAGAAATTATGTAGCTCTTCTCACGTTTATATGACAAGAGCTCAAAAATCAGGAAAATAGGCTAAGGGACAGGGTCTCTGCAAAAGGTCCCAGAGGTGTGAAAGAACTTCGAAGCACTGTGAGAAGTAACAGCATCGAAGGATAGAGGAATCTTGAGTTCAGGAAGGGGAATAGTTGCCCTGGGATCTCTCTCTTGGATTTAAAAGATAATTGATACCAGTTTAAGAGCAGAGTTCACAATTATTTCTGATCCTGTGCAAGACACTAAGGTTAAATAGTAAATCATGCAGAAATGGTTCTGCTCTCATATTTACACACTACTGAAAAAGAGAAAGGTTAAAGAGGTAACTAACCAATACACTAAACAAAAAATACAAGTTATAAACTCAAGGTGCTGTGTTAAGATATAACTTTTTCTAAACTGGGAACTCATGCAAAAGAAAGAGATAGGTAAAGTAACACTGGAAAAGGGAGGAGCAAAATCAGAAAAGACCTTGTGATTCAGGATGTACTTCAGTTCTGTGAATTTTATAAGGTCTTTAAATTTATTGTTTTCATTTCCATGAAAGCCTAGTATATTATTTTGCCTTTTCAAAAGAAAATCTCTTAAGGTTAAAATCATCAACTGAAAGACATTAACACAAAATGATTTAGATTAAGTTACTTAATGAATTGAGATTGGTCATGATCGTGAATATGACAAACTATAGCTGAAAATTGTACTACCTTGTACTGGCTAATTAGAAAAGATCAAAAAGCAGTATCATAATCACAGGCAAGCAGAAATAGGACAGAGATCTATGTTACATATCAAATATTAAAAGTTCATTGACATTAATATAGTGAAAATAAGCAATAAAAACTCTTTCTTTAAAGAATTATTTCCACTGTAATATTTGAATGTACTTGTGATGACACCAATGCTAGTACATCAAGGTAAAAACTTCAAAACACAGACGAAAATATATCCTTAAATCCTAAATTAGTTTATCTTCAGTAAACATCATATTTAATGGAAAGCAACATAGATTTTCTTCATTTTAAATGTTTCCAACTTTTCTATACTCTTCATTCCAAATTTGCTAAGAATTGTGTGTGTGTGAGGTTTTTATTTAAACAAACAAGCTAAAGAATAAGAGTTTAGGATTATAAATCTTGAAGTTCAAGTTTAACGTTAGAAACAGAGCTGTTTCAGTTAATGTGACTCTGAGGCAGGGAGGCTGAGAGTAGAACAGAAAGTCACAGGTAAACGAAGTGAGGGGCCAGGGAATCACATAATGGATCTAGAAGTCACAGGGAATGACCAGTTGCAGGAATTAAAGTGGAAGGGAGGTCAATGAGCCAGTTACAAAAGACTTCACGTAATTTGAAGGGGATGTAAGATCAAAAATTTCAAGGAAACCACAACTCTCTCAGGATTAAGGGGGTAAAAACCAGAATGGATTAGCCTATTAGATGAATGGAGCCAGTTGACCTAAGGACTTCAACAGGAAAAACCTTAAAAAGCATTAGTAGAAGCAAACAAATAGAAGTACTGAGCAACTATATATAGTAAAATCCCAAGACAATGCAAATTCAGATAAAATACGACTGAATATTGACTGCGCCTACCCCTTTCTCAAAAGCAGAGTAGGCTAAATTTCTAATTATAGAAGAGACAAGTGAGTCCAGAATTATCTGCTTCATGATTTTTTATGACTTTCTCAGTTTAGGGTACAGTATTTTTCACTGTCTTTATTTTTGTGTTTTGTGACATTAGCAACCAAATGAAAATATCATTTTTCACTAACCTCACAACAACCTCTGCATTTAACACAAGAGAATTTTGGGTGAGATTTTATTGTACCTGTAACTGTGCATGGCTTGTTCTCTAAGACTCTCTTGTATTTTATACTTTAGATAATAATGTGCATGATATAAGAGGGCAGCACTAGAAGAGAAGTGAAGTAAAAAAGGTTAAAAGGAAGCAAAGACTTTAAAGAAAAAGCAAACCCATCAAATCACTTTAATGAAAGCAAGAGAAAGTTACCCAGTAACAGAAATGTCAAATTAGTCTTCTGGTTAATGTCTGTTTTATCAAAATGTTTTATCTTCTGAGATGAAGGAAAATAGACTCCCTTTATATCCCCCATTGGACTGTTTAGTTGTTTAAAAATATACTATTAAAATAAGGAAAGAAGAGTTGAAAAAGCACACAAACATAATTAAATTTGCCTGTAGGGTTAATATGGGGGAAAAAATTTAACTTAGATAGATGAGAATTTTAGAATTAGAATCATTGCACCCCATCTGATATACTGGCCACTCAATCACTCTAGAACCTACTGACTTAAGGAAGAATCAGGGGATCATAATTCATAACATTAAATAATCAAGTTATCTCCCTCTTCAACAAAATACTGACTTCTTTTTCGCTAAAAAAACTACTTAAATTTCTAAAAGAAGAATTATTTTGTAAATCTTGAATAAATATACATAGAAATACAAAGTTTCTACAATTCTTGACCTAAGCATTTATTTGCCTGGAAATAAACTAAATTTTCATTTGGATTTGGATTTGAAACCAGGGCAATTTATCATACTTCTTAGTACTAGGCCTTCTCCTAAAAGCATTCTATCAACATTATTAAACCAACAATTGGTCATACAAATCAGTGGTGTTATACCATATTAAGTACAACTTTACCTCCAGGCAGTCATTGAAGAGGAAGAGAGTTACTTGTTCTCCTCTGTCACAGGGGTGCTCACCTAGAGAAATGGTTTCAACTCGTTGGACTAAGCTTCGGTGAGACGATAAAAGATTAGCCTATAGCAATTGAAAATATTAATAGAAGAGATCACTTGGTAGCAAGCAATTTTTTAAAAGTGATAATTTTTTTAATAAGTGGTCCCAAGATTCTGTTCATATTAAAACTGTAGAATCTAAACAAGGAAGAGAAAATAAACTGACAATCATCAAAAATGACCACTTACTGGGCATCCATCTACTTCATAAACAACATCAAAGATTTGCTTTTGAGCTTCAGTTTTTCTCTTATCTTCATTAATATGCCTGAAAAATTAATAAAGTTATCTTTAAAAAACAACAGAATATGAAAACTGCATACAAATACATCTCCTGTCACTATGACGTTCTTCCATGTGAGTCTATTTTAATTTTGATAGGTGAATCAGTTGAAATAGTCCCCTAGAAGTATCCCACGACATTAGAAAAAAATTCCATAGATCCTTCAGAAAAGTATGTGTAACTATACTCCTTACTACATTCTTTTTTTCAAATCATTATACACTTCCTAAAATACATTAAACCAGTACAAACTTCAAGGGAACAGAAGTTCTAACTATAAGTTCAGTTAAGGTTTTATGCAAGTCAGTTGCTAATCATTTCACTGAAACAAAAACTAAGGCTACTGCTTCCAGATAGGGTGGAATAAGAACGAAAGGATATACCCTTCTGCCAGAAACAATTAAAAAATTATCAAAATATAAAAGAAACAAGGGTTCTCAAGACACTGAAAGTCAATTCCTATGAGACAGGAAACAAGGCAAGCCAACTATAGTCGATTATACTGTCTATAGGAGACACACTTTGGATTCAAAGACATAAATAGGCTGAAAGTAAAATGATGGTACTACTCCACCCAAGAACAGCAAAACTCACATTCTTCTCAAGTCTACGTGGGACATTCTCCAGATTAGGCCATAACATGCCTTAGAAAGTTTGATTGAAAGACTGAAATAATACAAAGTATATTCTCCAACCACAATGCAGTGAAATTAAAATTAATAACAAAAGGAAACTTCTGGAAATTCACAAGTAAGTGGGAATTAAACAAAACACTCCTAAATAACCAACAGGTCAAGAAGAAATCACAGGGGAAATTAGAAAATACTTTGAGATAAATAAAAACAAAAACACAACATGCCAAAATGTATGGGATACAACTAACTAAAACAGTGCTTAAAGGGAATTTATAGCTATAAATGCACATAATAAAAAACAGTAATTTCAAATCAATAACCTAACCTTCCACTTTAAAACTCTGGGGGAAAAAAGAGCAAACTAAATCTAAAGCAAGCAGAAAGAAGAAAATCATAAAGATTGGAGTAGAAATTAATGAAATAGTGAATACAAAAATAAAAAAAATCAATAAAACTAAAAGTTGGTTCTTTGAAAAGAACAACAAATTGACAAACTTTAGTTAGGCTGACCAAGAAAAAAAAGAAAAGGACTCTAATTACTAAAATCAGGAATAAAATATGAGACATCACTACCTTACAGATATAAAAAGGATTATAAGAAAACACTATGAACAACTGTATGCCAACAAATTAGATAGCGTAGATGTAATGGACAAACTCCTAGAAAGACACAAACCATAGAAACTAACTCAAGAAGAAACAAAATCTGAATAGATCTATAACAAGTTCAATTAGTAATTTTAAAACTTCTTACAATAAAAAGCCCAGGCCCAAATGGCTTCACTGAGTAATTCTACCAAACACTTGATGAATTAATAAGAATTCTTCATAAATTCTTCCAGAAAAATAGAAGAGGAAGAAACACTTCCCAACTTCTCCTGTGAAACCAGTATTAGCCTGAGACCAACGCCAAAGACATCACAAGAAAACTATAGACCAACATCCCTTATGAATGAATATAAACACCAAAATCCTCAACAAAATGCTAGCAAACCGAATCCAGCAACACATGAAAAGGATTATACACCATGACCAAGTGAGATTTTATCAGAGGAACACAAGTTGGAGTTAACATGTAATTATCAGTATAATACGCCATATCAACAGAATAAAGGACAAAAACCACACGACCACCTCAGCAGATGCTGAAAAACTGTTTGACAAAATCCAATGTCCTTTCGTGACAGAAACATTCAACAAACTGGAATAAATGAGGACTTCCTCAACCTAACAAAGAGAATCTACAGAAGTCCCACAGCTACCATCATACTTACTAGTGAAAGACTGAATGCTTTTCCTCTAAAATCAACAAGACAAGGGACAAGATGTTTGTTCTCCCCACTTCTGTTTAACATTGTTCTGGAGTTGCTGGCCAGGGCAATTAGGCAAGAAAATTAAACAAAAGGCATCCAGATTGGGAAAGAAGAAGTAAAACTACGTCTATTTGCAGATTACATAATCTTGTTTATAGAAAATTCTAAGGAATCCACTAAAAAGATAATAAAACTAAAAGAAGTTCAGCAAGGCTGCAAAGCACAAGATCAATATACAATACACTAGGTGAACAATACAAAAATGAAATTAAGAAAACAATTCCATTTACTACAGCATCAAAAAGAATAAAATAGGAATAAATTTAACAAAAGAAGTGCAAAACTTATATTCTGAAAACTACAAAACGGAGTTCAAAGAAATTAAAGAACGAAATGGAAATAAATGTTCACAGATCAGAAACTCAATATTGTTAAGATGAAAATACTCCCCAAATTGAAATATAGATCCAACAAAATCTCTATTAAATTTCCCACTGTTCTCCTCCCCCAAAACTGACAAGCTGATTCTAAAAGCTACATACAAATTCAAGAGACCCGGAATAGTCAAAACAATCTTGAAAATAAAGAACAAAGTCAGAGGACTCACAATTCCCAATTTAAAACTTAATATACAAAGCACAGTAATCAAGACTGTGTAGTACTAGCATAATCATAGACACAGAGATCAATGAGATAGAATTGATAGTCCAGAAATAAACCCTCACATTTATGGTCAACTGATTTTTCAATAAAGGTGCAAAAGCTTCAGTGGAAAAAGAATGGTCTTTTGAACACACAGTGTTGGAACAGATTTCCATATTAAAAAAAATATATCAACCCACACCTCACCCTTTATACAAAAATTAACTCAAAATGGATCACAGACCTAAATGATTTTTACCTAATGACTAAAGTTATAAAGCTTCTTGAAGAAAACAGGAGAAAATCTTTGTGACCTTGGGCTAGACCAAGATTTCTTAGATAAAATCATAAAAGTATCAGTCATAAAAAAAAATTGATAAACTGAATTACATAAAAATCTAAAACTCCTGTTTTTTGAAAGAAACTGTTAAAAGAAAAAACACAACACAGACTATGTGAAAATATCTGCAAATCACATATCTGACAAGTCTTTTAACCAGAATATATAAAGAATTCTCAAAACTACAAAGAAAATAACCCAAATTAAAAAAAAGTAGACAAAAGATTTGAACATACAATCACCAAAGAAAATGGATAGTAAACAAGCACAAGGAAAAATGCTCAATATCATCTGTCATAAGGGAAAATGCAAGTCAAAACTACGAGATTTCACTACACATCTATTAAAATTTCACAAATTAAAATGACTGACCATAGTGAGAGCTGATAAGGACAAGGAGCCACTGGTACTCACCACACACTGTTGGTGGGAATATAAAATAGTACAACTGCTTTGGAAACAGTTTGGCAGTATTTTTCAAAGTTATACACACATCTACTGTATGACCTAGCCATTCCTACTCCTACGTATTTACCCAAGAGAAATGAAAGTATATGACCATACTAAGACTTGTTCACAAATGTTCATAGCAGCTTTATTTGTAATAGCTAGAAACTAGAAATAATCAAAATGTCCACCAACACACAAATGGATAAATTGTGGTATATCCATATAATGGAAAACAATAAAAGGGAATGAACTATTGATACAAGCAACAATAAGGACTAATCTCAAAATAATTATGCTGAGTAAAAAAAGTCTGACCAAAGATAGTATACTGTCTGATTCCATTTAGATAAAATCCCAGAAAATGCAAATTATAGAGATGAAAAGAAGAGCAACTGTTGCCTTGGGATGGGCAGGTGGGACAGGGAGAGGCAAGAAAAGGGACTACCAAAGGGGATGAGTAAACTTTCGGAGTTGACAGAAATGCTCACGGAAATGTTCCTTATCTTGATGGTGGTGATGGTTTCACGGGAGTACATGCATGCCAAAATTAAACTACATTTTACACATGTATAGTTAATTTAAAAAATAAATATTTAAACTACTACAGCATATATCTATGGCAAATTAATGTTTATAAGTTAAGTCATGTGTAACTAATATCATTAGAATCCAATTTTAGGTTTTTATGGTTTGCTTAAATGGCAAGAACTAGTTAGTTGGTGGTCATTATTTCCTTTACCTGAGGTATTATGGTTGTTTCAATCAACCACAAGCCTTCAATCCATAGGCTAAACATTCAAGAATCTCAAGAATTCAGATGTGGTCAAATTCTATAAGGTTTATAAATCAGCATCACAATTCAACATAACAAATAGCATAAACTACCATCAAAATAATATCGGCAGAGTTTCTACACACTAAACAGGTAAACTGGGCAGGTAATAACCTCTTAGCTTTTCTCTTTTGTGAAGATATGCTAACACTGACTGCCTACTTCATAGAATTTGCTGAAAGAATCAAAGTAGTACGTGTGTCAGAATATGTTAAACTATCAAGTGTTGAAAAATAACTATTACCCTGGCTTGAAAACAAATCAAAAGCACGAAGTTTGGCTGATGAACATATAAAATATGAACATAAGCAAAAAACAAAAAATGCATAACCCTTTCAGAAGCAACAAAAGCTGGTATTCCCTAATTTGAGCATTATTCTACTGCCGAACCCTCTAGAGCTAGGAAACCTTCTCCCTAAGAGCTCTTTCGCAAGTATGTTAAGAAACTATTTCACATAGAAGCTCCCCATGGAATCTCAGAAATCACCTAATTCTATCTATTAAACACGTTGATATGTAAAGTCCAAATTGCTGAAGTGCCCTCACCCTCCATGAGGCCAGAGTTTTCAATTCTGATCATAATAATAGGCATGAAAGATGATTTCTGATCAGAGCTGTCTCCAAATTAGACCTACAGCAAGTAACCAAAGTTAACAATCAATCTCCCCAAGTCAATTTCATCACATTTATACTTTAAATACATCTCCAACCAACCTCATCAATTTAATTCTATAAAACTCAAGGATATGAAACAAAAAGTAAAAATACAAGTATTATAAGTCTTTTCTTTTTATTCCATCATGGTCAAATTCCTGAGTTACATTTGGGCAGTTTATATAAAGATAAAAACAAGCTATGACTGGAGGTATATGAAGAAAATGTCTGTTAGTGAATTTATAACATATTCAAATTTGTACACCATTGTTCCTTCCATGCATAATAGCTTAACACCTTCAGAATGTGTTCTTGATTAACCAATGTATTCTTACAATACTTCTCCCATCATTTTAATGTGTAACTACACTATTAGAGAAATAATATATATAATATTTTACAAAAATTTGTTACTGATATTTTTCTCTCCATTTAAGACTCTAATTTTTCTATTAATTCCACTCTAAATCTAAGAACAAAAAAAGTTTAAATAATGCACTTACGTCATTACTTCCTTTAGTGATCCTATAGCTTTTTCTAGAGTGCTTTTGTCAGGATTTTCTTCAGCTGTATGCTTCTTGAGATCTGTCATGATAAAATGTTTGCTCCACAATTAAAAGAAGTTCAGTGGTTTTCCATCTAAGACTTAAAAATGCTATCCATTATGATAGAAATAGGTTGATTAATTTTTAAAGATATATCTAACCCTTACTTTAAAAAATGTTTTATGCAATGTTGCTTTAAGAGCTTCCTTCTTACACCTTTAAGGTTTCTACATTTTTTTATTGACCAAATTTTCAGAATATGTAACACATCTTCTTACACTGCTATCTCAATTCCCTTCTAGTAAAGCTTGGGGACTCTTAGATTCCTCAAACTCTCTCCACAGTGCTGAATGAAAACACACAATCTTCAATTAGCTGAGAGATCATTATATGTGTTATATTTCATATTGGGGCCCATGGCTCCATCACAGAGAGCATTTGGTATCCTTAATGGCAGGTCTGTTTAGTTTACAGGTTCATGAGATGCTTACTCTTTTACTCTTCTTAACCAAGTTGTTTATGCTATGTTCCACCTAATGGTTCCCTAGCAGCATGCCCACCTAATCTTTTAAGTGGGGTGATAGGAAAAAGGCTTAGAAATCACATTCATTTTAGTCATGACAACATTTGAGGGATTTCAACAAGTACTTAATGAAACAATAATGAAGATAAGTAAATAAGCAAAAAATATACTGCTCTATAAAGTTTACCATTTGCTTGCTCATATAATCTCCTTACAATCTATAAAATGGGATAGCTTTTAAAGACTGAGAAATCATTTTATAAGGTAATAATTGTAAATTCTATTAGATAACCTTAAAGAGAACAAAAATTATCAAATTTTTTAGTTACCACTACAATTCATATGTTAACCAAAAGATTTTAAAGAAAAAATAGATTAAATAGTCAAAAAGTTAGCCTTCTCATCTGCTATACATACTATTGTAGTTAAGATTTGGGGATCAAAAAGCTTTATTACACACTTATTCCTGTTTGGCAGTTTTTTTATTATTTCTTAAATTTAAGTATGAAAACTAAACTAGAATTTTATAAAAATATTCACTACTTTCGTCAACTAAATGTAAAAGCATATACATGCCTTTCTTTTACTGCAGGCAAAATTTATTCATAAAAATTTACTTTCTGCTGTAAAATTTCCTTCCATTGATACCTGTAGTTTAAGTTCTAGAATAAATGGCTGTATGTTTCAAGAGTGCTCTGTACAATCTAAGGGGAAAAAAAGTAAGCAGAAGAATAAGTATATAGAACTTTACTAAGATTCAGAAAAGGACCAAACAATTTGAAACATGTCATCTCTCATCTTGTGATTTTGTGGATGAATTGTGTATTTACATGGATGTAAATTGATTTTGAATTAGTGACACACCACAAAATGTAAGAAGACTTAGCGGAAGAAAAAGCATAACATGAGTCAATATAATTGATATCAGAACAAATAAAGCATTTTAGGCCAGACTGAATTTTTATAGCATCAGTGATTATTAAAGATTATCCATAAAGATATACTCTATGTAAAAGATATAAACTTTAATGGTGAAATCTAAGAAAACTATGAAAATGAGAAGAATTTCAATTTTTTTAGAACAAAACAATTCCATAAAAACATCCAAAATAGTCTGAAAACAGATCAGACAAGTACCATTTAAAAGTAATGCAACACTGGGTAACCTCTGTACTGGTCTGATGAGAAGTTCGACAAGGCTCTGCCGTCCACATTCTGGTTTAGCTTGGTTTATCTGAAAGAAATTAATTTATTCAACAATAAAAAAAGGTCTTCTGCAAAGATTCACACCCTACATTTATTAGACTACACTTCATCATTAGTGCCCTAGGATAAGAACTAAGGGGGGTGGTAGGGTGGGAGTTGTTCTCTGGCATATTACTGGGGTTGAATAATCTTCCAGGCCCTGAAGTGACCTCCTGGCCAGCCCAAAGGTTAACATTTTAACGGAAAGTGAGTTCCTCTACATACTCCCAAATATTCCACCTTAAGTTTCTCTTAAGTCTACAGCATTCACAAGAAAAAAACAGTTTTAAAATACTAACTATGCTGATACCAGTGGATAAACAAAGTAAGGCACTGGTAAGAGAAAAAATCATTAAAAGGAAAACAAAATGTCACTGGAAAAGTTTTAGGTGTTTAAGAACTAAAACATGTATAACTTTTTAAAAAAAAAATAACCACATTAAGTTTTGCATGCTCTGCTTCGGTAGCCCAGGGTCAGTTCCTGGGGATGGACCTACACCACTTGTGGCAGCCATGCTGTGGCAGCGACCCACATACAAAATAGAGGAAAACTGGCACAGATGTTAGCTCAGGGAGAATCTTCCTCAAGCAAAAAGAGGAAGATTGGCAGATGTTAGCTCAGGGTGAATCTTCTTCAGCAAAAACAAACAAACAAAAGAAACCCACATAGAACATTCTCATTCACTCAGCTGCTTTTTGGACCCTGCTACCTAGTATGTGAAATCTTCTGAAACTAAATATCACTGCCACTCTCAGGTACAGCTAAAGTTAATAAATAACATTAAGGAGTTGTTATATGAATACATTTTGACCAAAAGTATAATTTTAATAAACTCCTTCAGAAATTATTCTTAGGTTTTAGGGGCTGGCCTGGTGGTGCAGCAGTTAAGTGTGCATGTTCCACTTCGGCGGCCCGGGATTCGCCAGTTCAGATCCCGGGTGCAAATCTGGCACTGCTTGGCAAGCCATGCTGTGGTGGGCATCCCACATATAAAGTGGAAGAAGATGGGCATGGAAGTTAGCTCAGGGCCAGTCTTCCACAGCAAAAAGAGGAGGCTTGGCAGCAGATGTTAGCTCAGGGCCAATCTTCCTCAAAAAAAAAAACGAAGAAGAAAAGAAATTATTCTCAGGTTTTAATCTGAAAGAAAAGTGAATTACCTTCAGAAAAGCATGAAATCTTGGTTTCTGTTTTTCACATTTAATAATTGTTTCCTTGCTCATTTCAAAGAAGTTTACAAAGGGAGGATAGGTTTTTACCAAATCTTTTGACTAGGAAAACAAAAGAAAAAAAAAAACCAAAACATTAATTTGTAATGCATGTCACCCTTAGACAATAAAACGTAAACTCAATCAATCAATACTCACAATCTGACATACTGAAAAGAAAAGTTTAAAGTAAGTTTCTTCTCAAGTTAAGTACAGAAATTTATTTTATAAACTTCTCACTAATGAGTGAGCTGTGAAACAAAATGCATCAATTGGTACAGACAGCATAAAACCTGAAAAGCAAATAAAGACCCAGAAAGAAACAAAAGTATACTGCAGCTTACTGTATTGATATAAACACGACAAAGTTTAAAACTTTCTGTAAGTTCAGAATACAGTAATTAGAGTTGATTTATGCAGAACCCAAAAACATACTACTATTTATTGAAGGATCCAAACCACCATTAAAAGATCAATTATATTACTCAAAAGTACAAACAAAAAAAGGAAAAATATCTTGGGTAATAGTGGAGAATAATAGGTATCAAAAAGATACGTGACAATAATCTGCATATTTGGAATTTTCAACAAACCAGAAAACACCTAAGAGACTATATGGTAAGAACGGAATTTAGGAGGAAGCCTCAGAGAACAAAAGTGCCAGAACCCAAGGCACTGGAATTTATACATAGTATTCAAAGAGACTGAAAGAAATTTATAAATTCTATTCACAGCACTTCATTTAAAATGAATTTACAGAGGTGGTGTCAAGATGGCGGCGTCAGCTGACTCTGAACTCACCTCCTCCCATGGACACAATGAATTTACAACTACTCTTGGAACAATCACCCGTGAGACAGGACTGAAAACTGGATAAAAAGAATCCCCACAATAAGGGATAGTGCTGACTGAGGTGAAGAGGCAGAAATTCCTTGCTGGAGAGAAAAAAGCCATCTTTGAGCCACAACATTTCACAGGCAGCCCAGAGCAATCCTAAGATACAAAGTCCTCCCTGGAGGAGTGGGGGACTTGAGCAAGAAACACTACCACAATCAGCAGCTTTTGGACTCAGCACAACCAAGACAAGTGTCATAATACCTGGCTTTGCTGGCTATTAACTACAATGAGGAATATTCCCAGAAAAGCTATTGGACACAAGGAAAAAAACAGCAGGCTCTTAAAGGGCCCAAGCACAAAGTCAACTCTTTCAGAAAGCAACCTAAAATCACCAGAAAGAAAGGTGCACAGTCCTTTGGTGAAAAGAGACTCACCTGATAGGCTCTGCATGCATCTCACTGAGAGGTGAGACCTCTCCAGGGACTGAGACATTGGCGGCAGCCATTACTGTGACCTAGTGCAGGCATGCTGACACAGATGCTGGAAGACGTCAGTGCAGTTCTTCCTCTGGCCTGTTAGCCCAGGGTCTGCTCCACCCACTAGAGCACCAATTTAATCCAGCTCAGCCAGGGAAGGCAACCCACACTCTGCCCAAAAGCCACCTCTTGGGCAACTTGTGGACCCACATGGGCAGGGTGCCTGGAACCTCTGCAACCAGGCAAGTGGGTCCACTTCAGGGGGGCAGGGTTTGAATGAGGGAAGGACCTGCAGTGGTGGAGTGAGCAGAGCCTCTGCAGTGGGGTGACTGGGTACACTTCAGTGGGTCAAGGCACTCAAACAGGGCAGGATTGTGTTGATGGGGTGTGTGGCCCCGGGGCAGTGGGGCTTGTCAGCTGCAGCAGACTTGTGCTTCTCAAAAGCCACATAGGGGAGATGCCTCACATTCCAAAGCCTGAAACAACTGGGTGCTCCCATACCTGGGGGCGGCCCAACTAGGCTGCAATCCTGAGAGAGCTGACAACAGTTTTGCAGGCTGGATGTCCACAGCAATTATAAGCCTCTGTGCCTAGCAACCAGCCACACTGGGGGCCTACTCAGTAAAAAGAAAAATTGCAACAGCTATTACACTTTGTAGCCAACTGTTCTGGGACTTCCCATACTCAATAAAGTGACTGAAGGGACCATAATAGCCACATGCAGCTGAGCATTACAACGAGCTGGCCAAGGGGGCAGCCTAGCCTCCCTGGGCAACTGCAACAAGAGCAACCCTGTCATAACAGAAGGACACACGAAGGCCACACAGGGCACACTCCTGGAACATTTGGAACTCGTGACGAGAGGGAAGCACACTGCTGGGCCTCATAAGGCATCTCTTACATTAGGCCACTTCTCCAAGATTGGAAGATGTAACTGACCTATCTAATATACAGATATAAGCACAGACAAAGAGGCAAGATGAGGAGGCAAAGGAATACGTGCCAAGTAAGGGAACAGGAAAAACCGCAGGAAAAGAACTAAACAAAAAAGAAATAAACAACCTACCTGACAAAGAGTTAAAACAAATACTCATAAGGATGCTCACTGATATTGGGAGAAGAACGGATGGACTCAGTGAGAACTTCAACAAAGAATTAGAAAATATAAAAAAGAACCCATCAGAAATGAATACAATACCAGAAATGTAAAATTCACTAGAGGGACTCAATAGCAGAATAGATGATACAGAAGAACCGATCAGTGAGCTGGACAACAGACTAGAGGAATACACCCAAGCTGAACAGATAAAAGAAAAAAGAATTAAAAAGAATGAGAACAGTCTAATGGACCTCTGGGACAAAATTAAGCACACTAACATTCATATTATAGGTCTTCCAGAAAGAGAACAGAGAGACAAAGGGGCAGAGATCTGCTTAAAGAAATCATAGCTAAAAACTTTCCTAACCTAAGGAAGGACACAGACATCCAGGTACAGGAAGCAAAGACAGCACCAAATAAGATAAACCCAAAGAGGCCCACACCAAGATATATTATAATTAAAATGTCCAAAATTAAAGATAAAGAATCCTAAAAGATGCAAGAGAAAGGCAACAAATTACATACAAGGGAAAGCCCATAAGGCTATCAGCTGACTTCTCAGCAGAAACCTTACAGGTGAAGGGAGTAACACAATATATTTAAAGGGCTGAAAGGAAAAAACCTTCAGCCAAGAATACTCTACTCAGCAAGACTATCATTCAGAATGGAAGGAGAGAGAAAGAGTTTACCAGACAAGCAAAAACTAAAGGAGTTTATCACCAAGAAACCAGCTTTACAAGATATGCTAAAGAGACTTAAGAGGAAAAGAGAAGACCACAAATAGGAATATGAAAATTATCACACACACACAAAAAAAGCAATAAAATCACTGGTAAAGGCAAATATACAATAAAGACAGCAAATCAATCACCTAAGAAGGTCAAAAGACAAAAGTACTAAAATTATCTATTTCCATGATAAGAGGGTAATGGATACACATGCACAAAAAAAAGAGGTCAGATATATCATCAAAACATAAAATGAGGGAGAAGGGGAGTAAAAGAGCAGAGCTTTCAGGAAGAGGTCAACTAAAGAGACCATCAACTTAACATAGATTACTATACATGTAGGTTATTATATACGAACCTCACGATAATCACAAACCAGAAAGCAATAATACACAAAACAACAAGAGAAAGGAACCAAACATACTACTAAAGAAAGCCATCAAACCACAAGGGAAGAGAAAAAGAAAGGAATAGAGAAGAACTACTAAAACACACAGGAAAAAAGTTAACAAAATGGCAATACGTATATTCTTATCAATAGCTGCTTTAAACGTAAATGCACTAAATGCTCCAATCAAAAGGCAGAAGGTGGCCAATTGGATAAAAAAATAAGATCCATAAATACGCTGCATTAACCCACACACTAGAGACCTAAAGATATAAACTGAAAGCAAATGGATGGAAAAAGATACTCTATGCAAATGGTAATGATCAGAAAGCTGGGGTATTAATACTTATATCACACAAGATAGATTTTAAAAACTGTAACAAGAGACAAAGAAGGGTACTAAATAGTGATAAAGGCAACAATCCAATAAGAGGATAACACTTGAAAATACCTATGCACCCAACATAGGAACACCTAAATATATAAAGCAATTATTAACAAACATAAAAGGAGAAAGAGACAGAAACACAATAATAGTAGGGGACTATAACACTCCACTTATACCAATGGACAGAGCATCCAAACAGAACATCAATAAGGAAACACTGGCCTTAAATGACACATTGGACCAGATGGACTTAGTAGATATCATATAGAACATTCCATCCAAAAACTGCAGAACACACATTCCTTTCAAATGCACATGGAACATTCTCCAGGACTGATCACACATTAGGTCGTAAAACAAGTCTCAATAAATTTAAGACGACTGAAACAATATCAAGCGTCTTTTCTGAGGACAATGGTATCAAACAGAAATCAACTACAGGAAGAAAAGCCACAAATATGTGGAAATTAAACAAAATACTACTGAATAGCCATTGGGTCAAAGGAGAAATCAAAGAAGAAATCAAAACATATCCTGAGGCAAGTGAAAAAGAAAATACAACATGCCAAAACTTATGGGATACAGTAAAAGTGGTTCTAAGAGAGAAGGTTACAGCAATACAGACCTACCTCAATCAACAAGAAAAATCTCAACTAAACAATCTAACAGTACACCTAAAGGAACTGGAAAAAGAAGAACAAACAGCCCAAAATCAGCAGAAGGAAGGAAATAATAAAAATCAGAGCAAAAATACATGAAATAGAGGACTAAAAAAAACAGTAGAAAAAAAGAAAATCAATGAAACCAAGAGATGGTTCTTTGAAAAGATAAACAAAATCGACAAACCTTTATCTAGACTCACTGAGAAAAAAAGAAAAGGCTCAACTAAATATAATCAGAAATAAAACAGGAGAAATTACAATGGACACCTCCGAAATACAAAAGATAAGATATATTAGGAAAAGCTATATACCACAAATTGGATAATCTAGAAGGAATGGATAAATTCTTAAAATCAAACAAACTTCCAAAACTGAATCAAGAAGACAATTTGCACAGACCAATCATGAGTAAGGAGATCAAAAAGGTAATCAAAAACCTCCCAGAAAATAAAAGTCCCAGACCAGACGGCTTCCCTGGTGAATTCTGCAAAACATTCAAAGACGACTTTATAACTATCCTTCTCAAACTCTTCCAAAAAATTGAAGAGGAAGGGAAGTTTCCTAACTCGTTCTATGAAGCCAACATCACCCTGATACCAAAACCAGACAAAGACAACACAAAAAAAGAAAATTACAGGTCAATATCACTCATGAACATCAACGTAAAAGTCCTCAACAAAATACTAGCAAATCGAATACAAAAATACATTAAAAAGATCATACACCATGATGAAGTGGGATTTATTCAAGGGATGCAGGGATGGTTCACCATCCGCAAATCTATCAACATGATACACCACATTAACAAAATAAAGAATAAAAATCACATGATCATCTCAACAGATGCAGAGAAAGCATTTGACAAGATACAGCATCCATTTATGATAAAAACTGAATATAATGGGTATAGAAGGAAAGTACCTCAACATAATAAAGGCCATATATGACAAACCCACAGTTAACATCATTCTGAATGGAGAAAAACTGAAAGCTATCCCTCTGAGGACACGAACCAGACAAGGATATCAACTTGTAACACTCTCATTTAACATAGTATTGGAAATCATAGCCAGAGCAATCAGGCAAGAAAAATAAAAGGGATACAGATTGGAAAGGAAGAAGTGAAACTTTCACTATTTGCAGATGATATGACTTTATAGATAGAAAACCCTAAAGAATCCACCAAAAAGCTTTTAGAAATAATAAATGAACATGGTCAAGTTGCAGGACACAAAATTACCATATAAAAAGCAGTTGCATTTCTACACAGTAACAATGAAGTTAAGAGGAAGAGAAATTAAGCATACAATCCCATTTACAATTGCAACAAAAAGAATAAAATATCTAGGAATAAACTTAACCAAAGAGGTGAAAGACCTGTACACTGAAAACTATAAAACTTTTTTGAAAGAAACAGAAGACACAGAGAAATGGAAAAATATTCCAGGCTCTTGAATTGGAAGAATTAACATAGTTAAAATGTCCATACTCCTTAAAGCAATCTACACATTCAATGCAATCCCTATCAACGTTCCCAGGACATTTTTCACAGAACTAGAACAAAGAATCCTAAAATTTATATGGAACAATAAAATAGCCAAAGGAATCTTGAGAGAAAAGAAGAAAGCTGGAGGTATCACACACCTTGACTTCAAAATACCACCAAGCTGTAGTAATCAAAACAGCATGGTACTAACACAAAAACAGACACACAGATCAATGGAACAGAATCGAGATCCCAGAAATAAACCCACACATCTATGGACAGCTAATTTTCAAAAGAGAGCCAAGAAGACACAATGAAGAAAGGAAAGTGTGTTCACTAATGGTACTGGGAAAACTGGACAGCCACATGCAAAAGAATCAAAGTAGACCATTATCTTACACCACACACAAAAATTAACTCAAAATGGATTAAAGACTTCAATGTAAGACCTGAAACCATGAAACTTCTAGAAGAAAACATAGGCAGTATACTCTTCAACATCGGTCTGAGCAGTTTATTTTCAAGTACCATGTCTGACCAGGCAAGTGAAACAATAGAAAAAATAAACAAATGGGACTACATCAAACTAAAAAGCTGCACAGCAAAGGAAACCAGCAACAAAACAAAAAGACAACCTAACAATTGGGAGAAGATATTTGCAAACTATTTATCTGACAAGAGGTTAATACCCAAAATATATAAAGAACTCATACATCTCAACAACAAAAAAATTAACTATCCAATTGACAAATGGGCAAAAGATCTGAACAGGCATTTCTCCAAAGAAGATATACAGATGGGCAGTAGGCACATGAAAAGATGTTCAACATCACTAATTATCAAGGAAATGCAAATCAAAATTACAATGAGATATCACCTCATGCCTGCCAGGATGGCTATAATTAACATAACAGGAAATAATAAGCATCAGAGAGGATGTGGAGAAGAGGGACATACACTATAGTTGGGAGTACAAACTGGTGTAGCCACTATGGAAAACAGTATGGAGATTCCTAAAAATACTAAGAATGGCTATTAATTAATTAAATTAAATTAATATATTATTAAAATATTAAATTAAGTAATATTTATTTAATTAATTAATTAAATATTAAGAATCCAGCTATTCCACTGCTGGGTACTTATCCAAAGAACATGAAAACATGAATATGTAAAGATACATGCACCCCTGTGTTCACTGCAGCATTATTCACAAGGACCAACCTAGATGCCCATCAAGGGATAAAAGGATAAAGAAAATGTCATATATATACACAATGGAATATTACACTGCCGTAACAAAGAATGAAATCCGGCCATTTGTGATGACATGGATAGACCTTGAAAGTTATTATGCTAAGCGAAGTAAGTCAGAGGGAGAAAGTCAAATATACCATATGATCTCACTCATAAATAGAAGATTAAAAACAACAACAAATTGTGTGTATTTACACAGAGACAGAGATTGGATTGGTGGTTACCAGGGGGAACGGGGGAGGCAGGAGGGTGAGTGGGATGATTAGGCACGTGTGTGTGTGTGGTGATGGATTGTAATTAGTCTTTGGGTGGCGAATATGATATAATCTAGACAGAAATCAAAATATAATGACATATACCCAAAATGTACAGAATGTTATAAACCAATATTACCACAATAAAAATAAAACAAAATGTATTTACTTTATTTAATAAACTTAAGTGGTTCTTATCCTAAAGAAGCAGTTCACTAGAAGGTTTTATACAGAGCAGACATATGACAGCAAAAACTGCTATCAACTAAAGAAAGAGAAAAATAAAAACTCAATTATAGAAAATTTCCAAAAAAATCATTAATCTGTGGCCATTAATAAGGGAAAATAACTTGATATGTAGTAAAACAACTAAAGTTTGACAATTACTGCTCCTACTGCTGACCTTGAGCTATCAAGAAAGTGTTAAATTGTATACAGAAAGTATGTTTCAGAAGACAAAAAAACTTAATATATTTTACAAAAATAACTATGTCAAAGTTTTTAAAGCTCTCACATTTAAACAGGTAACTTTCACTCCCTTCAGTCCTTGATGAGATGATACTTTAATCTGAAAACTTAAAAAAGAAATAAAATACTTACATATTTAAGAAAGATGTCACCGATGCTTTTGCTCTCATCCCAATTAACAATAAGGTCTTCAAGATCATCCTGAAAGAGCACAAATCATTTAAAATTTAAAATTGAACTTGACAATTTAAAATCTTTTAATATTTTTAAGATATTCACTTGAAAGCACTTTAGAAAGTGTCTTAAACTTGATATTCAAAACAATTAATAATACATTCTTCCTCCTCAACAAGGAATTAACTCTTTGTGAAGAAAATATCCTTTTAAAAATGATTTTAAGAAAATATAAAGAGTGTCAAAGTCACTAAGACTAACTTCCCGATATGATGTGATAGTTCAATGTCTTTTCTAGTTAACTATGAAGGTGATTGGTGTTATTTATTACAAAAAACTACTTTCAATCCTGCTGCTGAACCATCTTATTTAACATCAGCCATTGGAAACTGTAATTTATAATAGAGATCAGCAAACTTAAAGGGCCAGATGGTAAATACTTTAAGGCTTGCAAGACATATGGTTTCTGTCACAAATACTCAACTCTGTCCTTGTAGAGTGGAAACAGCCATAGACAATCCACAAACAATTGAGTGTGGCTGTGTTTCAATAAAGCCTTCTTTAGCAAAACTTTACCAAAATCCAAAACTGGTTAGATTTGGTCCATCGACCACAGTATGCTAATCCCTTGTCTATAAGACTTATCAATCATCATTCGAAAATACTACATATTTGTAAAATTTTAGAAAACCTTTAAAAGCTCTGTAGGATAATAAAACACAAATCAGATGATAAAATGAGATGCCAAGAAATGACACGCCTTAATCGAAATTCTAAAAGTGACTTTAAAGTAGAAATTAATCAACAAGCTCTTATACCAGAGGTTCTTGAAGTATCATCCACAGACCCTCCAGCACAACCTTTTAGTAGGAGCCATGAGATTAAACTATTTACAATACTAAGGCATTATTTGATTTTTTAACTCTAATTCTCTCACAAGTATACAATAGAGTTTTCTAGAGACTATGTGATATGGCAACAGACTGAATTAAGAAGCAGATATGAGAAAGAATCTTCTATTAAGCCAGGCAGAAAAAATACAAAATGACATCACTCTTCTCACTATTTCTGCTACCATGTATGTAATGAGTTATGAGGACTTTAAATGTATCAATAAAAATTGTTTTAATTGGATATCCACCAAATAATTACCAAAAAATTAACTCAAAATAGATTATATACCTAACTGTAAAAGCTAAAACAATACAACTTTTAGAACAAAACACAGGAGAAAATCCTCAAAACTCTGAGTTAGGCAAAAATTTCTACATGACTCCAAAAGCAGGGTACATAAAAGAAAAAAATGCATAACTGGACTTCATCAAAATTTAAAACTTTTGTACTTCAAAAGACACCATTAAAAAAATAAAGACAAGCTACAACAAACTCAAAGAAAATATTTGCAAAACACACAGCTGATAAAGGACTTGAATCCAGAATTTATAGAGAACACTTACAACTCAATAAGACAAACAACCCAATCAAAAAATGGACAACAGATCTAAGCACACATCCACCAAAGATAATGTACAAATGGCTAATAAGCAGGTGAAAAGATGCTCAATATAATTAATCATTAGGGAAATGCAAATCAAAACCACGAGATGCCACTTCACATCCTAGAATGGCTATTTAAAAAAAAAAAAAAGTATTGGTGAGAATGTGGACTAATGTGAACCCTCATACATTACTCTAAGAATGCAAAATGATGTAAAAGCCTGGCAGTTTCTCAAAAATTTCAAATATAAGACTACCCACCAAATATAAGATGACCCACCAATTCTACTGGTAAGTATCTACTAAACAGAAATGAAACCATGCCCACACAAAGACGTGCACACAATGATCATAGCAGCATTATTCATAATGGCCAAAAACTTGAACAACTTAAATTTCCATCAGTTGATGAATGAATGAAGAAATATGACATAGCCATATAATGGACTATTATCTGGCCACACAAAGGAATAAACCACTAACAGGCTACATCACACATGAAATTCAAAAATATGCTAAGAGAAAGAAGCCATATGTAAGACACCACATACTGTATATTTGCATTTATGTAAAATGTCCAGAAACTGCAAATTCATAGAGACAGAAAGCAGATTAGTGGTAGCCTAGAACA
Organism: Equus quagga; assembly: GCF_021613505.1. Lineage (NCBI taxonomy): Eukaryota > Metazoa > Chordata > Mammalia > Perissodactyla > Equidae > Equus > Equus quagga. Next base: position 47,198,892 of record NC_060270.1, read on the forward strand.
GGGGCTAGGCATGGGGATTAACTATAAATGGGTGTGGAAGATCTTACAGGGGGAGGAGAAAATGTTCTAAAATGGATTTATGGAGACAGTTGCATCATTTGGTAAAGTTATTAAAATCACTGAATCGTATATCTGAAACAGGTAAATTTAATGACATGTTAACTACACCTCAATAAAGCTGTTAAAAAAATTGATGCATCCTAAAAAATATTTTTAAATTTTCTGTTTTAATTTCAAATAAAGCCAATGCCAACAGGTAAAATCCACATAAACAAAAGTTCCTCAATTTTTGAAAGTGAAAAAGGATGCTGAGACCAAATAATTTAAGAATCATTGTCCTATGCCAGAAGACTCACAAAAGCTCAAAAGGGGAAAAAAATTACTTTTGATAGCATATAAGTGAACTCAAAGCAAAAATACTTTAACAGCCCACAAGTCAAGAAATAAATTTAACTATTTAAAATTTCACTTGAAACAACAGAAAGAAGAAAAAGATTAAAAATAAGATTAGCCATGAAGCAATATAATGTAGAAGATTCTGGCAGTGACTAGCTTAATTTTAAATATTGGATCTAGGATTTGTCAGTTCTGTGCCCTTGGCTAAGTAACTTAATCTCTAAGTGCCTCAATTTCCTATTCTGAAAAATTAGGATATTAATGAGTCCTAACTCATAAAGGATTAAATTAGTTAATACCTGTATAACATTTAAAAGAATCCTTAACAAATAATAGTGCTCAATAAGCTATTATTAACTATATTTTCCTATGTATTTAATATAAAGTGGAGACGGATATTTGGAAAACTGATGCGAAAGAGAAAAACCTTAGAACTCTCACAATGTAATCTAGTGATATGTTTTTAAAGTGTAAAAAACTACAAGATGGCTGTATATACTTATACAAGAACACTGCTATCAGAAAGTAAAACAATCCGTAGGCACTCTGAAAAATAGTCTGCTCTGTTTCCAGTTAACCTTTAATTCCTAATGCTTGTTGATTAAATAAAAATTTCTGCATTAATCAACTGTTAGTTCAAGAACCAGGTAATAAAGGAACTAAGGCTTAGAGAGATTGAGTAACTTGCCTCAAATCACCCAGTTGTGAAGCAGTATTCAAACTCAGTTTTGTCTGACTCCAGATTCCATCTCATTCCACTTGAGATCTATACTACAGTGCCTATCCATTAGAAACGGGGAGTCAGATTGGCAGGCCAGCCCCCAAGAGTATCATTCACAGTGTCACCATTTCTTAAAATGTTCCTGTGGGAAAATGCCTAATCCAATTTAAGACAGATGCTGAAACATTATCTCCTTCTCCTTGTCCATAACATACCAGGAATTCTGCACAGAATTCTCCCAACTTTACCTCCTAGCCATAAGAAAGCAGAACTCTATAGGTCTAAGACACAGAGCTTAACTCCCAAAGCCTGTTTGAAAAGTAGAGGAGGTGGTAAACAGATGGGAGTGAGAACACTACACTACTTTCTTCTTTTCTTCCTTGTTAAAGATTTCTTCTGTACCATTGCCATTTACTTTTATATAAGATGGGTTTCCCTTTTATCTAACTCACTGCACAATACACCAAATTAGAAGATTACCCAGTATACACCTGTTCCTGAAACAAGTACAAGGCATCTTGAGACTTACACTAATTTAACAAAGGATAAACACAAAGAAAAAGCACTCCCTCCAACCCGGCCTTTTCTCTTTTGTTCCATCATGGTTCCACACAAAAGAAGGCCTTTGCACATCAAGGACCAGTGTCAGTTAGTCCTCAAAAAGAAAAACTCACTCTCAGGAAAAGAGAGATATTAACAATCTCAAAAGTTCTCATCTTAATCTAAATATCATCAGACCTTGAAGGCAAATTAAGAATGACGCTGGGGCCGGCCAAGTGGTAAAGTTCGTGCCCTCCGCTTTGGTGGCCCAGGGTTTCGCTGGTTCAGATCCTGGCTGCGGATATAGCACCCCTCGTCAGGCCATGTTGGGGTGGCATCCCACGTGCCATAACTAGAAGGACCTACAACTAAGATATGCAACTATGTACTGGGGGAATTGGGGGAGAAAAAGCAGGAAAAAAAAAGATTGGCAACAGTTGTTAGCTCAGGTGCCAATCTAAGAAAAGAAAGAATGAGGCTAAAGGTGTCCACATAAAATCTAGATGAGAAAATACACCAAGTTCCTTCCAGTCCCGATTCGGACATTTAAAAGAAGCATGACCATAATTCAGCAAACATTTACTGACAGAAATCTAATTATCAGACACAGTGGTTGTAAATACAGTGAGTAAAAAATGGTTTTAATCCTTCACAAAACTTCTGAACAGCAGTTTACCCACCTTCTGAATTTAATTATTAATATAAATTGCTATTTTTATTTATTGATTGCTCAATCTCAGGCACTATGCTTAGCAACTTGTAAAGAAAATAAAAATAAAAAATTTCACAATCACCCACGAGTCAAATACTACTATCCCCATTTAACAAATAAGAAAACTGAAGTACTTAGTCGCCTAACTTCAAACCCAAATCTGCTTTATTGCACAGTCCATATATCCATAACCACTATTCAATACTATAAAATACAGACATCAGTGCTTCTCAGGAATACCATATTAACAAGATGATAGGAAAAACTGTACAAAGACACATTTACATACTAAAATAGTGTATCTACAGCATGATCATCAAGAAGCAACATAGCATTAGTAATAGTCAAGACATGGAAACAACCTAAGTGTCCATCAATGGATGAATGGATAGAGAAAATGTGGTAAATGTACATAACGGAATATTATTCAGCCGTAAAGAAAAAGGGAAATCCTGCCATTTGTGACAACATGGATGGGCCTTGAGGGCATTATGCTAAGTGAAATAAGTCAGAGAAAGACAAATACTGTATGATCTCACTTATATGAGGAATCTAAAAAAAACCAAACTCATACATACAGAGAACAGATTAGTGGTTGCCAGAGGCAGGGAAAGAGGGATGGGCAAAATGGGTAAAGGTGGTCAAAAGGTATAAACTTCTAGTTATAAGTAAATCCAGGGGACGTAATGACAGCATGGTATCTATAGTTCATAACACTATATTGTATATTTGAAAGTTACTAAGAGTAAATCTTAAAAGTTCTCATCACAAGAAAAAAAATTTGTAACTATGTGAGGTGATGGATGTCAACTAAACTTACTGTGGTGATCATTTCATAATATATACATACTTCAAACCATTATGTTGTACAACTAAAACTAATACAATGTTATACATCAGTTATATCTCAAAAAGAAAAAAAAGGCAAGATAGCATCAGCATAAAGTCAGACAAAAAAGGGTTCAAACTCTGCATCCAGCATTTACAGATGTCTGACTTTGGAAAAATTAATCTCTGAGTATAGCAGTTTCACATCTGTAAAATGTGGACAATAATACCAACATCTTGGTAGTGTTCAACAGATGTGGCAGTACTTGATAGATGGCTGGCTACATTTAAAAAAGGGAAAAAAAAACGCTATGTATAAAAGAGACAAAGAAAATACAACAAAATCTAGTAGTATTTGGGTGATGGGATTATGGGCATTTTCTACGCCTTTTTCCTTTACTCCTGATTTTACAAATGTTTGACAGCATGTATTGTTTTCATGGTAGAAAAGAACACAGGCTCTGAAATTTTTAAGTGTGTGACAAACCTGAAATCAGCTAAAAATCAACTAATAGTTGAAATATTGGTAATCCAACTTTACAGAAGCTGCTTAAAGAATCACGTTACACATGAGAAAACTAAAGGGTAATAATCATTTTCAAAGCGCCAGTGAATCAGAGAATAAGATCTTCTGAATTGAGATTATGATACTGTTCACTTAAAAAGTTTAACATTTTATATTAAAAGGGAATTTGAATACTCAACTGGCTAAATGACTGACAAAAATCCAAACTGATCCACAACTTATTGGAAGAACACCAAGATGAAAAGCTCCCTGCCTTCCCACTCTACCTTTGTCTTTCCGTGTTTCTTATGAAGTAAAACACATTCCAACGATACTTTCTTCTTCAAATATTCAGAATGCTAACTAAAAATAAGCATAAACTAGCCTAAGACGTGTTGGTTTTTAAGCTTTTGAGAAAATAAAGATTCCTTCAGAGTTCCCTTTAGATCTAGATATAACTAAAATATGATCAAGAATACTGATAAAATACAAGCATTTGATAAATTGCTTTTTATTAACTTACAGATCTTTTATATTGTTTATGACGTGTAACAAAATCGAAAGTAATTTAATGCATTTGGTTGAAAACATTTTACAATCCAGATTAATCTTTTTACTTCAACATTGAATAAACATTAATATGGGTTGTTTTGAGGAGAAAACTGGTCAATTTTGCTCAAATACCACACAGGAAAAATAGGAGGAAATAAAGCTAAACTACTTTTAAGAGTTCAGCTAAACTTGCCCAAAAACTATTTCACTATTAGAGATTGATACCTGGACATGATGGACCCTTCATCAAAGGGAAATCATTAAACAGAGGAAAGCATTATCTCATCTTATGGTTTTGGCATTTATCTGACTATAAATGCAGAAATGAATGAAATGATCTCCAAGTCCCTTCCAGTCTCACAAACCAAAGCAAAATAAAAACATATAACTCAAGAAGAACAACAGTATGAAAAGAAGAAAAACAGTATACTAGCAATCACGTCTCTAACAAAAGACACCATAAGGTCTTAATTCCTTATTTTCAAGGTTAATCAAAATCAAAAAACAGGCAAACAGCAAACATTAATAAGGTACTGGAGCAAAGGAACAAACGATTCCAAGGAATAAATGAGGGAGTAAGAAGTTTTAGTTACAATATCATCCTGAAAAATCATAATTAATAAACACAATCCAAAAAGAATTACTACCAACCTAATACATACAAATTTACCTTTATCTTTGTGTGCACATCAAAGATATCTGGGATACTACCAAAAATAGTCTTAATCTCTTCTGGTGCAAGGATGGGCCCACCACGCTGTCCTTCCTCTTCCAGTGGTACTTGAAACAGCTAAAAGGTAAAAAGAGACTAGTTTAGGTAGACTGTGGGCAAAAGGAAAAAAAAAGCTGACATATAGACAACGACAAAGGAGAGATGAGATGCTGATGGGAAAGAAAAATGGAATTAAAAAAATACTTCTCCCTAAATTTGAGACCATTTTTTCTCATAACATTTTCTGTTCTAATTTATCCTATTTATATATCTGTGTATGTGTGTATATATACTCTTATAATAAAATGTTATCTTAGAATCTAATAAAAGTTTATCACAGTTCTACAAATCATTATTAGTATGATATAGGAGTAATTTCTACTTTTTTATTCAAATTACTAAGGAAGAAAGCAATAAGCAATCAATCATTTCCAGACATATACTTAATGCAAGTACTAAATGTTTTGAAATGGTAGCACAGAAACTTGGTTTAGGGGAAAGAGACTGGATTTGAAGCTAGAAGACCCGTTTGAATCCATGTTGTTGGTTGTATCAATCGAAAAAAATAAAAGGAAAAAAACTCCTAGAACTAGTGATAAGTGAGCTTAGTTAGCAAGGTCACAGGATACTAGGTCAGCATGCATGCGCGCACACACATACAAGGCTCGTATTTCTATATCCCACATTCCTATATACTAAAACCAAATGAAAACCAAAATTTAAAAAGTAGTGCCACCTAGGGGCTGGTCCCATGGCCGAGCGGTTAAGTTCGCACGCTCCGCTGCAGGCGGCCCAGTGTTTCGTTGGTTCAAATCCTGGGCGCGGACATGGCACTACTCATCAAACCACGCTGAGGCAGCGTCCCACATGCCACAACTAGAAGGACCCATAATGAAGAATATACAACTATGTACTGGGGGGCTTTGGGGAGAAAAAGGGAAAAAATAAAATCTTTAAAAAAAAAAAAAGTAGTGCCACCTACAATAAAAAATTAAAATAAGTATAAATGTAATAAAACGTACATGAAGCTGAAAACTACATCAGAATGCTGATGAAACAAATCAAAGACGACATAAATAAATGAAGACATATGGTCATAAATTAAAGACTCAACACAGTAAGAATGTCAGTTCTCTCCCAAAGTGATCTCCGGATTTAACCCAATGCCTCTCAAAATTCCAGGATTTTGTAGATAAAGAAAAGCTGATTCTAAAAATGTATATGGAAAGGCAAAGTAACTCCTTACTATAAAGCTGCGGTATTGAAGACTGTGTGGTACTGGTGAAAGGAGAAACATACAAGATCAACAGAACAGAATAAAGCCCAGAAACAAACCCACGAAAATATGGCCAAATAATTTTTGACAAAGGTGCAAAAGCAATTCAAATGAGGAGGGCTAGTTGTTCAACAAATGGTAGTAAAACAGGACTTGCCACAGGCAAAAAAATGAACCTCAGCCTCAATATAACACCTTACACAAAAATTAACTCAAAATGGATCACAGACCTAAACAAAAAATCTAAAAGTATGACACATTTAGAAAAAAACATAGGAGAAAATCTTCTGATTTAGACTTAGGTAAAGAGTTTTTAAATATGAAATCAAAAGTATGATCTATAAAAGAAAAAAGGTAATAAATTGGACTTCGTCAAAATTAAAAACGTTTTCTCTGCAAAGACTTAGAATGAGAAGACACGCTATAGACTAGGAAAAAATATTTGCAAATCATATATCTGACACAGGACTAGTATCCAAAATATATAAAGAATTCTCAGAACTCAGAAAGGAAACCAAAATATATAAAGAATTCTCAGAACTCATAAAGGAAACAACCCAATTAAAAATGGGAAAAATTACAGTTATTTCAACAAAAAATATTTACAGATGTCATATAAGGCCAAGAATAGATGTTCAACATCGTTAGTTATTATAGAAATGAAAATCAACCACAATGGGATAGCTCTACACACCTATTTAAATGGCTAAAATAAAAAAATGATAATATTAAGTACTGGTGAGGGTGTGAGCAACTGGAAGTCTCACACATGGCTGGTGGAAATGCAAAACTGTATAGCCCCTCTGAAACAAGGTTTCACAGTTTCTTATAAAGTCAAACACTACTTCAGTTCCTGGGCACAGACCTACACCACTCATTGACAGCCATGCTGTGGTGGCAATTCACACACAAAATAGAGGAAGACTGGCACAGATGTTAGCTCAGGGCCAATCTTCCTCAAGCAAAAAAATAAATAAATAATAAAAGTTAAATAAACTGACATATTCATACAGGAAAATGAATTACAGCTACATACAACAACACAGATGTGTCTCAAGAATATTTCTATCAAGCAGAAAAATGCAAGGCAATAAAAATATATAAATATGGTTACATTTATATAATTTGTTTTCCTACACAAAGGGAAATGACAAGCACAAAATTCTGGATAATGATTATCTCTGAGCGGAGGGGAAGAAATGGGAACAGGAAAAAACAACAGAGGTTTCAAAGATATTTGTAATCATTTATAAACATTCCTTTATCTAGTCAACATTTAAGTAAAAATCCTACACAAAAATATTCAGATAACCAAAATACATCAAGCTTCATTAAAATCTCTCAGTAGTCTTAAGACATGTTAAACTATCGTAAAGAGTTCTGTTTAATCCTCCACATAAAACTAGATAGCCAAAAACTATTGATTCTACCTTACCAATATTTCTCAAATCTATCCTTTTTCATTTTTGCTAATATCCTAAGAAGTTCAGGTCCCCAAAATCTCTAACCAAGACTGCTGAAATAACCTCCAAGTTGGCCTCCTTGCCCCCACAATCTCCCCTCTTCAATACCTCCTTCAAAGTGAACTAAGTTATCTGTCTAAAATATAAGTCAGATGATGTCATCTTCCCCTTTCCATCTAAAATTCTCCTATAGCTTACAGAAGACAAAGAACACTAGACAAAGCCCTTCTCCGGTCCGACAGGGGCAGTTTTACCTCAACTCTCACGGTATCCACACCCCACCCTAAACTCTAATCCCACTGGACCACTCAAAACACCTTGAATAATACACATCTTCAGTTGTCTGTATTGTTTGTGCAATCTCAAATACACTTCCCATGCATATTCTATGTACCAATCATACTCATAACTTTAAAATTCACTTCAATTTTTATCTTCTTTATGACGCTCGTTCCAACTTTCAACCTATCGAAAACTCCAGCCCAACATCTTCTCTAAGCTGAAAGAGAGTACACCTCTTACTTCATAAATCTCGAAATACCTCAATAAACCTCCCCCATGATGTTCATAACCCTCTACTTGGTATTATAATTAGGTATGCATGTTTTACGTCCTCTTCCAGTCAAAGCTCCTTTAAAACAGGAATCCTCTTTATCACCTGGCACAATACTTTATATTAATAGGCACCCAAGTATTATATAGAATAAATAAAGAAGCTTCGGGATATTTAATTTGGGGGCTAAAGTTATTCCAAATCCAATTTTTTTAAAAAAAGAACACATTAGTCCTAAAGCAAAGCTTAAAAGAGAAAAATATTATGAATTTAAACCACAATCTTTTTTTCTTTTTAAGATTGGCACCTGAGCCAAAATCTGTTGCCAATCTTCTTTGTTTTTCTTTCTTTCTTCTTCTCCCAAAGGCCGCTAGTACATAGTTGTAAATTCTAGTTTTAAGTCCTTCTGGTTGTGCTATGTGGGAGGCAGCCTCAGCAAGGCCTAATGAGTGGTGCCATGTCCGTGCCCAGGATCTGAACCAGGGAAACCCTGGGCTGCGAAAGGAGAGCCCACAAACTTAACCACTCAGCCATGGGGCCGGCCCGTAGACCACAATTTTTTAAATAAAACCTTGGGTGACTTTATAATAAGCATAACGATATGAAACTTTGTCTACAGTCTAATAATTCCAAGAGCTTTTTTAAAAGGAGTTTTAGTGAATTTAATTGATACGCAAATTAGAATTCTGAAACTCCAGTGCATTTACCGTGGTCTGAAAGGATTTACATTTCTAGGTAATAAATACTATGGAAGTACATGAACAGTATACACCAAAAGGGATTGTCTGCTACACAACTACATTTTGGCTGACTATAAAAACTTCAATAAGAAACTCATCTAGGATGATTTCCCTTGAGGAAGAAAAGCAAAGCTGACTTGAAACAAGTGAACTTTAAAACAGCAGAGGGCCTCATAAAACCCTGACTATTGCTAAACAAATTAACTGTGAAGAATAACCTCTCCATGATTACCAACAAAGAAGTCTTTCCATTTCTTAACCATGCACTCTATCGATGGCACAGCAACTACAGGCTATTCTATTGGACTTCAAGGAGTTAAATTAAGAACTCAGATAGAGGTCAGTCAAAAATCAAACACAAACAGAAACTCCCTATCATTTTTCTATTCAAAGACAAGTTTACTGGTATGAACTTTATTTTCCTGACAAACTCTCTCCTTCATCACCTAAAACAAATTTATTCCTTCTTTCTACAGATTCCAAATAATGTTCTGTTACTGTGTTTTTCAGAACTTAGAATTTTGGTTGATTCCTTAATATCTTCTTCAAACATCTTACAGGGACTCATCACAATTGTTTTTCTTCAGAAATAACTTCATAGTACATTTAATATTGGTAAGTAATGAGTTAACATTTATTTATGACTAACCACTGCATACTTTAAGAAAACTTGACACAAAAGAATTATTGGAAAAAATTACTGACATCCATAGTGCTATGCTTCATGGCTCCTGCTTTTTCACAGATATACAGTACTACAGAAAGCAATGACTCTGGAACACATACTTTCAGAAACTTACCTACCACTTTCAAATATAAATATAAACGCAGCATCAAACTCAGTCCGCTCTAAGAGCATCTACTGAGGATCCTTCCCTCTTTAAAGTCACTATTAAAAATGGTGCTATTTTTGCATGAATAAAAGCTACTATTATAGTTAGGGCATTTCTCTAACGGCAGTTTCTGTCACACATTTTCATTTTTAATATCTATGTTCAAATTCTATGCTTACATAATTTTCTTGCAAGAAATAACATCTCTTAGATTTCTTAAGAACACTGGAACAGAGATCACTTTGCAACCAAACTCTTACCTGAATGATTGTGGCCAATATATTTACATAATTACTTTCAGTCTGATAGAGCTCTTTTGCAACTTGCCACCTGGCTGACTGCTTTGAGGGAACTGGAGTGGAATTTTTAGAAGACTTAGTACAGGACTTTGGGGTTTCTAAAAGGTAAAAAGAAGGAAAGATTTAAAATGGAAGCCAGATATAAGTACCAAACATTGTACATATTTAACAGAAAGAAAGAGAAGGATACCTACTCTCATAAATATACCACCATACAGATTTTCATTAAAGTATAATTTCCTTACAGGATAACGCCAGAAAAAAATAATGGTCAAAAATACCAATGACTCCAAATTCACATTCTACTGAACAAATTGCCCAAACTCTTCAAAAATGGCAAGGTCATTAAAGACAAAGAATGATCAAGACACTGATCCAGGTTAGAAGAGACTAGGGAGAGATAACAATATGTGATCCTGAATTGTATCCTAAACCAGAAAAAAAAACTATTTTCTTTTGCTGAAAAAGACATTAGGGCATTGGGCCAGCCCAGTAGCACAGCGGTTAAGTTCATGTGCTCTGCTTCGGCGGCCCGGGGCTGGCTGGTTCAGATCCTCGGTGCGGACCTATGCACCGCTTGTCAAGCCATGCTGTGGCAGGCATCTCACATATAAAATAGAGGAAGATGGGCACAAATGTTAGCTCAGGGCCAGTCTTCCTCAGCAAAAAGAGGACTGGCAGATGTTAGCTCAGGACTAATCTTTCTCAAAAGAAAAAAAAGACATTAGGGCTTTAATGAAACAACTGGTAAAATCTGAAGGTCTATAGAGTAGATCATAGTATTAATGTTAATTTCCTAATTACAATACTTGTACCGTAGTTATCTAAGAAACGTCCTCAAATTTTGCGAAATACAAATTTAAGTATTTAGAGGTAAAGGCATATCATCTGCAACTTACTCTCAAACACCACAGATATAAAAACTACGTGTGTGTGTGTTGAAAAAAAGAGAGAACGAATGCTAAAGCAAATAGCAGATTATTTACATTTGGGAAATCTGAGTACAGGAATCTTTATACTATTTTTGCAACCTGAAATGTTTTCAAAATAAAAAGCTTAAATAATAAAATAGAAAGCAACATATAAAAATATTTAAGTTGAAAAAGGAGGAAAAGGTTGTTATGATTACACAAATAGAATAATGAAAAACTTTCCGTGTATATACAGAGAAAGCCTCCCTCAAAAATCTCCAACATCAACTGCAAGTTCTTTGTTAGTTCAAAGTATCTTATAAAATAAAACATCCAGTCCAGGGGCCAGCCCCGTGGCCCAGTGGTTAAGTTCAGTGTGTTCCGCTTCAGCAACCTGGCTTCCCAGGTTTGGATCCCAGGCACAGACTTACACCACGTGTCAGCCATGCTGTGGCGGTGATCCACATATAAAAAAACAGAGGAAGACTGGCACAGATGCTAGCTAAGGGCTAACCATCCTCAAGCAAAAAAAGAAGATTGGCAACAGATGTTAGTTCAGGGCTAATCTTCCTCAGCAAAAAAACAAAAACAATTTTTTTTAAAAAAATCCAGTCCAACCCAAAGTGGAAGGAGGATGCATTAGTATATTTTATATGTGTTTTAAGAAAAATTTTTTAAAAGATGAAATTTCATATAATCTTAAAATACATTTTCTTACTATTAATATGGTTACAATATTTCAACGCTATTACAGAAACTCCTAATAGAAAGCTTTTCAATAGGAAAAGGAATGAAGGCAATAGAGTCTCAGCATACCAATTTTACTCAATGGTAACTTTAAGCACTACTAAAACCAGCATGTGTACTATGAAGTTTTGAAGGCTTTTTAAAGATAACTGACTCCAAAGAATTCCCCACTTGTCATACATAATCCAGGCTATTCTCACCAGACCCAGGAGCCTCGACCATTACAGGATGCTTCAAGGGGAAAAAACTGACATATGCTGATACAAATTTAATTATTGTCTGTAGGCACTGATCTACAGACTGGGGATTCTACTACATAGAGTACCTGGTACATTAGTATAGTTGTCATGTCTGTTTTCTTAGTGGTTCACTTCTCTTGTCCACTGAACTGCATATTCAGGTTTCAGTCCTTTATGATCAGCTCCTACCACTCCTAGTCCCTTAAGTCCACCATGATTATAGGACCAGTAAACTCTCAGGTCTCTGTATCTAACCATATTCCCCTGCCCAAGAACTTGGTTCCACTTTTCCAAATGCCTACAGGACATTTCCATCTCAATTTAACCTAGATTTTCCCTAAAACTACACTATATTCCTCCAAAACATAAATGTCCCATTTTTGCCAAGGTAACATTTCTTCCATTTAATACTTTGCCGTCATCTCCTCTTATTCCCTTCCTATCACTCCATTCTATCAATATTTCCCCAGCATTTCTTATTTCTTTCCAACCATCACCAACCCTAGGTTCAGGGCCTTATCACTTCATGGCTCAGCTATCTCTAAACTGCCTTCCTTCTAATCATTCTTCAGAATAATCCATACAAACTATATATTCAATCAATTACTCTGCTGCTTAAGAGTTTCTAAAGTTCTTTGTTGATGAAAATACACAGTTCAGATATATCTGTCTGATTTCAAAGTCCCCTAATATTAGGCTCCAATTAACTTTCTAATTTAACTATTACTCTTCCATATTCCAAGAAAACTGACCTGTTCACTATTTCCTAGAAATTCAATTTATATACTGTTATCTCTATTCCTGCTCCTCATATATTCTCAAATCCACCTTAGTTTCCTGGGCCTACCTTAAATTGACTTTCAATTCCTTCCATGAATATTTAGTGGGTACCTACACTAGGCACTGGGAATAAAGCAGAGAATAAGATAGACAAGTTCTTGTTCTCTTAAAGCTTACATTCTGGTGAAGCAAATAAAATAATAAAGAAGTAAACAAAAAACATAACTCCTAACAGCGATTACTAGTGAAGACAACCAGGTAATGAGTTAGTCAGAAGCAGTGGTAGAACAGGGACTTAACTTCATAGAGAACCTAGTCAGATTTCTTTAAGGCAGAGAGAGCAAGTATAAAGTTCCTGAGGTATGGATGTAGTAGAAATATTCGAACAATCAGAAAGATAGTGCGACTGAAGCTTAGAGAACATTACTGGAGAGTAGGATACCACAAAAGCTTAGAGGTAGGTGAGAAAGGATTACATACATACTTGAAAGCTATAGTAATACAAAGCTACTGAATGACGTTAAGCAGAGGAGTGGCATGATCTAATTTATATACTTTTAGAGACCTAAGTGCTGCATGTAGAAAGGCAAATATGGATATAAAAAGACCACTTAGAATAACACTGCAATCTCTAAGAGAGATCTTTTTTATAGAAAAGGCTGATTAAAGGGTGACAAAGGAATAGAGCTAAGAGTGGTAGACAGAACCAGGAGTTCTAATTTGATTATGTTAAGTTTAAGATGTGTATTAGACATGAACAAGGCTGGTATCGAGCAGGCAGTTAAACAGAGAAGACAAATTTGGAAGTCATCAGCATTAAAAGATTTCTGAAGCCATAGAATTAAATGAGATCATTTAGGGAGAATACAATAGAGAATAACTTAGGAATAACATTCATCATGTAGAGGTGGAGAGAGAAGTTAGGCAAAGAAGAATGAGAAACGAGTGATGTACACGCAAGCCAAGAGAAAAAAATGCATCCAGGAAGGAGGAGCTGTTCATGTGCTGAATGCTACTGATTGCCTAAAAACTGTCAGTCTCCCCAGCAAGAGCAATTTCACATAGTAGGGACTGAAGTTCAACTGGAATGGGTTGAAAACAGAATGAAAAAGCAAGGAATTGAGATGATGGATCAAGGTAATTTTCTGAAGAATACTCATGTGAAATGGAAGAGGGAAATGGGATAGTAAATGGAGAGGGTCATGGGGTCAAGGGGGAGGTTTTGATTGTTTCTTAAATCTAGAAAACACAACATATTTACGTACAGAAAAAAAACAAAAATAGAGGGAAAAATTGATGATCAAGAGAGAAGAGTTAATTGTATGAGCCTTCCTGTATCAGCTGAGGACAAATTGAACTCACCCTCCCCTGACTTATTGTACCTATTTTCTCCATAAAGCATGTGACATCCTATGTGACTTTTTTTTAGCTAGTGTTAAGAATCTGCTCTTTGAACAGCTCTATCACTTTCTAGCTCTGTGACCCTAGACAAGTGACTTCTCTATCCTCAGTCTAGTCATTTGTAAAATAGGGGTAATGAAAAAAGTTATAAATACTCAAAATATAAAGCACTTAGCATATACTAAACACCATTAAATGGAAGCATTTTCATGTGCCTTTTCTCCTCAGCTAGAAGAAAGGTAGTTAAAAGCAGAGCCTTTCATATTTACTATAGTAGGGATCTATCAATATTCTATTAATCATACCATTCCACTAAATTGTAAAGATAAATTTTTAAAAATGTGAATTACCTCCATAGTTAATGCTAGACTCTGGTGTATTGGAGATATCTAGGAGTGATCCTATAGAAAGGGAATGTTCAGCAGATGGGCGCTTACGGGGAGGGAAAGGTGACATGTCTGTCTCTCTCGAAAGCTGAGCAAGTGTCTCTTTTAAACGACGTCTTTTGCGATTGCTGTTTGGGGTATTTAGAGAAAGCAGTGACACTGATTTCTTGAGCTCAGGTGTATTAGCCTGCAATGAAAAGCACAAAAGCTCAATTTTACTTCCATGGCTCTTTACTGAGACAGAAACAAAAGAAAAATATATTTATGAGTCTGACAAAATCTGGATTTTGCACAATAATTCTACAACTATACACTCTGCCAGGTAATTCAGAAGCCTCATAAAATATGATAGTCAAGGGACCAATGTAATTGTCTAAGCCCCAGCACCTCACTCCTTTTTTTCATAGCACTCTCACCAGTACACATTCATCTGTAAGCTGGCCTACTGTCTACTGCCCCATTAGGTCATAAACTCCAGGAGGGCAGGGACCACTCGTATTTTGTTCACTGTATCCCTAGCATTCAGCACAGTACCTGGACATAGCACTCGCCAATATTTGTCAAATAATGCTTGATTTTAAGAGGTCTTTCCCATAACCTAAAGCATTTTTTTAAACTTTATATTAAGAACCTTACACTGAGAACAGAAGAGTAAGAAGAGAACACAATATAGTACCTATTTAGATTTTATAGAAACATAATAAATCCACACCTCATCTTCAACATTCCATTCAAAAGTAAATTTCCCCTAAAGCCTGCTTCTATACCTTTATGCCACATTGTGGTGAATAATACTACTTTTCACCAAGACTCAGCATGAAGACTGGATTTTTCTTGCCTACATTCTACTACTAGTCATTTTTTTAATGACATCTCTCCCCTTAATATTCTTCAATGACTCCCAATACTTACATGATAAAATCCAAACTCTTCAACACATTAAAAACTTCTTGGTTCTGCCTACCTATAAGCTTCATCTGTTGGCCTTCTTTCCCATACTCTTTTCTAAAGCTGTACTAAACTACTTGCCATTTTAATGTACTTTCAAGCTTTCGTAGCCTCCCCCACCTGCTGTCTAACTTGAATTTCCTTACCAGCTTAGCCTAGTAAGTTGGCTCAACATTTATCTGCTCTTTTGAACCCTGCCTGAGTCTCTCAGAGTGAGGCTAGTTAGAATACTAGCACATATTGATCACAGTAAATATCATTCTGCACTGTAACTGTTTGTGTATCTACTTAGAACCCTTAAGGTTCTAAGTTTCTGAAGATAGGGATGTTATTGCTCATAACGGTATCACCAAGAATTAGCACAGAATTAACATATATTAAAGTAATGTCCATTACACTGAATAGTTTCACTTAAATCTACATAGCCTAAGACTATTATTCAATATCCAATTGTTTATTCTGAAACTCCTAAAGATGATATAAAAGCTGACTGTATGCTAATTATACCATGCTCGTTTGGGATGGACCATCATCTTTATACAATCAAGGTCACAGAACAAATGACTAAGGAACAAAAAAAGCATACCTTTTCATATAAATACATAGTTTCTCCAGCTCGGGCATCCATTTGAATGCTTCCCCAGAACCACTAGGTGAGAGAAAGAACATTTTAATTAAGAATTTAGTTTCTCAGAAAGGCTACTAGTAATATTTTTTAAAAAGCAATCTCATTCTAGAATTACTTGCCTCTTGCTTCACAACATAAAGCTTCTTCGAAGGTTCAAATGGAAGTTCTTTTACTATATTCTCTTCAACTACAAGGTGAGTGCATCTTTCATCTCCAACTGGTAAATAGTTACCTCCTAAAAAAGGAATGCATACAAGCATAAAGAAGCCAAACTATCTCCAAACCCAAATTTTTAAAGAGGCATATTCACCAGGAAGTGATTAAGCCGAAGTTGGAAATAAAATACATATAACTTTTAAATTATGCTAAATTCTACCTTGCATTTCAGTCATTTCTTCCATATTGGTTTTCTCTTCATCTGAAAATCCCAGGAAACTTAAAATGCAATCTTGAAATGGAGGAACTTTAAAATCATTTCTAAAGTCATCAACTGATGCACAAAAATCCCTAAAAACAAAATACACTCTTCTAAAACCAGCTTAACTTAAATTCAAAACTAGGTATATCCATGTATAAATCTACAGTAATTCTCAAGGCTTTATCATAATCCATTTATTGAAAATATTTTGCATCTGGTCCTGAAATGCTCACAAAAACTTCAGTTTAAAAAATACCACTGTGTCCTCAGTCATCCCAGAAGAAACTTCTGACAAAATCTGATCATGGGTAATCTTTACAAGATGCAAACCTCTGCTCTGTACATGAAATTTTATGTCTTCCAGACGTTCTATAGTTTCGTGAAATCTTAACTAATGACGAAGTACGACAGCAAGGAATTATGAGGTTGGAAAGCTTAACGAGGTTATAAATTGCAACCACCACTTAAAATGTAACCAAACAAAATAAGACAAAAATACAACACAATCTAAACATCCAGATGCATTAAGCTATTAACTAATAATTTTAGAATGTTTGTGATAATCAAAATTATTTCACAAGGTGAAGTCCAAAGATAACACAGGTGTTTTTCAATTTTCATAATTTTTTTATAACTTTGCTCATCTTAGACTTTATTCCCTAAGCTATGCAAAAACTAAATTCATTTTTGCTATACTATCTACGAATTTAGGGTTTTGGGTAATTGAGTTTACCTTTATAAGATAGTACGTTTTTTTCACATAATGAACTACGGAATTTCTAAACACTTACTGTTCATTCCGCCTTTCCCAAGCCTTATAAATCCATTCTGGCTTCATAATTGGAGTACCCAAGCTCACAGCAATCTAAAAATGCAAACATTAATTATAATGAATTTTTACCTTAAATAACTATATTCATAGAAATTCTAAGCAATGATACACATACTTTTTTTGCACAGTTTTAGATCATTGTTCATCTGCTTTGTAACAAAATTAAAGAAAAATTAACACAAAAAACTGTCTTTCAATCATACAGCTTAGGTTAAAATAACTTTAAAACAAGTTCCATGATGTCAAAACCATTTCCTTATTTTATTTTAAATAAATTTATCTCTGAAGTTAAGTTCATCTTTATTATATTTCTATTTCTCCTTTCTTCATGTTTACTTCCTTAGAAGCACTGACCCCTAAGACAGTACTACAGAAGAAAACATCTGATTAAGTTACACTTAGATATAAATTGGAGAGTATACCTCCCAGGAATTCAAGATTACCCTAAAATTACCATTTGCACATAAATACACTGACAGAGAGTGAGAACAAAGTGATAAACTCTTTTAAGATATTCAAGTGCAATCTTAAACTAAGATTTTAACCCTAATAAAAGTACTTTTCTCCTGTTCTAATTTTCACAAGTTAAATCTTAGAATTGTTTTATAAGAACATTGCTCTGTTTTTATAAAGACCACTTAGACAAGAGTGAAATACTTACTCTCGTCACTTTCTGACCTCCTCATTCACAATGCTCACAGTAATATTATTCATCTGTCTGAAATGTTATCCATCTACCATCCTCCACAGTCCTACTCATCTTTCAAGACCTAACTCAAGATCCATTGCTTCCTTAAAACCTACGGGACCATAATCCTATGATTTAAAATTTGCACTAAATGTACATACAGCAAAAACTGAATTTCTGATCATTAATAACTTGTGGGAGAAATAGATGAGAGTGCTATTAATAAATCCATCCCAAATAACGGTATATTGAAATACAAAAAACAACCAAGTTTACATACCCTGAATTTTTCACCTTGCGTACAATTTGCCACCAAATGTGTAACTTTTGAATTGCAATCTTTTCGAATAACTCCACCCATGTGATGGACCAATGTCACTAATCTGACCTCAAAAGAAAAATTAAGCAATATTGTCTTTATGATTAATTTGAAGAAAATTTTAAACGATGTTTACAATTCATTTAGCATTTACTGAATACTTTCCATTCATAAGAGTACATATAAGAATTTTTATAGAGATATAAATTTTATGTCAAAAAATTAAAAATTCATTTGCCTTACTGGCACAGGCAAAATTATACATAGCAATAAGCTAGTAAAGATGATCACACAAAAAAAGTTAATTAAACTAGCTTTCATATAACTTATTATTTTCTTAACATCAAGTTACATCACACTAAGATGCTTCCCACAAAATTAGAGTAATATCCCCTTAGCTCTAACATAGAAAATTTTATGAATCAGAAAAAGTTTCCATGAACTCTCTAGGGCAATGAGAATACTTTAAGAATGGACTTGCATAACAAAAAATTGCAATGTGTAAACAAAAATTTCAAATAATGTGGTTGGTGAGGTACATAACAGAAAGATAGTTTAAACAGATGACATAGTTATGAAATTTTTCTGTTAATTTATAGGCCAGCCATCCTAGACAAAACACTTGTGTCTTTACAAGGCTCTTCAGAATGTTTCTTGATAAAATTTAAAACTTGATATATTCATAGTAATTTCTCCTTCAAGATTTTTTAAATAAAACCATAATACAACTACCAAAAAGATGCCACTTAAATTGATTTTGCTGTAGAAAATTATTCGTTGATTACAATGTTTTAAGATACTTACTAGTTCTTCTTTCTTCCTGAATCCAGTAAAGCAAAGTGTGAGATTCATCATGCTTGTACAATAGAGTGGGCGACATGAAAATGGCAAGGGCTGAGGATACAACAATTTTAAATATGTGAGCTTTCTTTATAGTAGAAAATAGAACACATCTTTCTCAAGTTAAATATATTTCCCCCTCTTGCCAATCAAAAAATTACTTGCATTTTTCAATATGCAACAAAAAAACAGATTACAAGTTTCACAATAAAAGATTTTCACCTGATTCCCAAATCATAGTTGATACATATAATCTAAACACACCTTATTATTGGCAAATAAAACAAATTTTTTTTAAAGATTGGTACCGAGGTAATATCTGTTGCCAATCTGGTTTTTTTTTTCCCTTTCTTCTCCCCAAAGCCCCGCAGTACATAGCTGCACATTCTAGTTGTGAGTGCCTCTGGCTGTACTATGTGGGACGCCATGCCAGCACAGCCCAACAAGCAGTGCCATGCCCACACCCAGGATCAGAACAGGCAAAACCCCGGGCCACTCAGCCACGGGGCTGGCCCCTAAACATAAAATATTTCTATCCAAACCTTTAGCAGGAGAGAAATAATAAAAATCAGAGCAGAAATAAATGCTATTGAAACGAAAAAGGCGGTAGAAAGGATCAATGAAACAAAGAGCTAGTTCTTTGAGAAGATAAGTAAAATTGACAAACCCCTAGCCAGACTTGCAAAGAAAAAAAGGGAGAAAGCTCAAATAAAATCAGAAATGAAAGAGGAGAAATAACAACAGACTCTGCAGAAATACAATGGATTATAAGAGAATACTAGGAAAAATTATATGCCAACAAAATGGACAACCTAGAGGAAATGGATAAATTCTTGGACTCCTACAATCTCCCAAAGCTCACTCAAGAAGCAGCAGACAATTTGAACAGACCAATCACAAGGAAAGAGATTGAAACAGCAATCAAAAACATCCCAAAGAATAAAACCCCAGGACCAGATGGCTTTCCCAGGGAATTCTACCAAACTTTCAGAGAGGATTTAATACCTATCCTTTTCAAGCTATTTCAAAAGATTAGGGAGGATGGAGCACTTCCTAACACATTCTACAAGGCCAACATCACGCTGATACCAAAGCCTGACAAGGACACCACGAAAAAAGAGAACTACAGGCCAATATCGCTGATGAACATAGATGCAAAGATTCTAAACAAAATTTTGGCAACCAGAATTCAGCAACTCAACAATAGGATCATACATCATGATCAAGGGGGATTCATACCAGGGACACAGGGATGGTTCAACATCCACAAATCAATCAACGTGATACACCACATCAACAAACTGAGGAATAAAAACCACATGATCATCTCAATAGATGCAGAGAGAGCATTTGACAAGATCCAACAGCCATTTATGATAAAAACTCTGAACAAAATGGGCACAGAAGGGAACTACCTCAACATAATAAAGGCCATATATGACAAGCCCACAGCCAACATCATACTCAATGGGCAAAAACTGAGTGCCATCCCCCTGAAAACAGGAATGAGACAAGGATGTCCTCTATCACCACTCTTATTTAACATAGTACTGGAGGTCCTGGACAGAGCAATCAGGCAAGAAAAAGGAATAAAAGGAATCCAAATAGGGAGGGAAGAAGTGAAACTCTTGCTGTTTGCAGACGACATGATCTTATATATAGAAAACCCCAAAGAATCCATTGGAATACTCTTAGAAGTAATCAACAACTACAGCAAAGTTGCAGGCTATAAAATCAATTTGCATAAATCAGTAGCATTTCTATATTCTAATAACGAACTAACAGAAAAAGAACTCAAGAACACAATACCATTCACAATCACAACAAAAAGAATAAAATGCCTCGGGGTAAATTTAACTAAGGAAGTGAAGGACCTATACAATGAAAATTACAAGGCCTTTCTGAGAGAATTGGATGACGACATAAGGAGGTGGAAAGACATTCCACGTACATGGATTGGAAAAATAAACATAGTTAAAAATGTCCGTCCTACCTAAAGAAATCTACAGGGGCTGGACCCGTGGCTGAGTGGTTAAGTTCGCGCGCACCGCTGCCGGCAGCCCAGTGTTTCGTTGGTTCGAATCCTGGGCGCGGACAAGGCACTGCTCATCAAACCACACTGAGGCAGCATCCCACGTGCCACAACTAGAAGGACCCACAACGAAGAATATACAACTATGTACCGGGGTGCTTTGGGGAGAAAAAGAGGGAAAAAATATTAAAAAATCTTAAAGAAAAAAAAAAAGAAATCTACAGATTCAACGCTATCCCAATCAGAATCCCAATGACATTCTTTACAGAATTAGAACAAAGAATCCTAAAATCCATATGGGGCAACAAAAGACCCCGAATTGCTAAAGCAATCCTCAGAAAAAAGAACAAAACAGGAGGAATCACAATCCCTGACTTCAAAACATACTACAAAGCTACAGTAATCAAAACAGCTCAGTACTGGTACAAAAACAGGTGCACAGATCAATGGAACAGAATTGAAAGCCCAGAAATAAAACCACACATCCATGGACAGCTAGTCTTTGACAAAGGAGCTGAGGGCACACAATGGAGAAAAGAAACTCTTTTCAACAAATGGTGCTGGGAAAACTGAAAAGCCACATGGAAAAGAATGAAAATTGACCATTCCTTCTCACCATTCACCAAAATAAACTCAAAATGGATCAAAGACCTAAGGTGAGACCTGAAACCATAAGGCTTCTAGAAGAAAATGTAGGCACTACACTCTTTGACACCAGTATTAAAAGGATCCTTTCAGACACCATGTCTTCTCAGAGACGGGAAACAATAGAAAGAATAAACAAATGGGACTTCATCAGACTAAAGAGCTTTTTCAAGGCAAACGAAAACAGGATTGAAACAAAAAAACAACCCACTACCTGGGAAAAAATATTTGCAAGTCATACATCCAACAAAGGCTTAATATCCATAATATATAAAGAACTCACACAACTCAACAACAAAAAATCAAACAACCTGATCAAAAGATGGGCTGGAGACAGGAACAAACATTTCTCCAAAGAAGATACACGGATGGCCAATAGGCACATGAAAAGATGCTCATCATCGCTGATCATCAGGGAAATGCAAATCAAAACTACACTAAGATATCACCTTACACCCATCAGAATGACAAAAATATCTAAAACTAATAGTAACAAACGTTGCAGAGGTTGTGGACAAAAAGGAACCCTCATACACTACTGGTGGGAATGCAAACTGGTGCAGCCACTATGGAAAACAGTATGGAGATTCCTCAAAAAATTAAAAATAGAACTACCATACGACCCAGCTATCCCACTACTGGGTATCTAACCAAAGAGCTTGAAGTCAGCAGTTCCAAAAGTCCTATGCACCCCAATGTTCATTTCAGCATTATTTACAAAAGCCAAGACGTGGAAGCAACCTAAGTGTCCATCAACTGATGATTGGATAAAGAAGACGTGGTATACATATACAATGGAATACTATTCAGCCATAAAAAAGAACAAAATCGTCCTATTTGCAACAACATGGATGGACCTTGAGGGAATTATGTTAAGTGAAATAAGCCAGATAGAGGAGGACAATCTCTGTATGACTCCACTCATATGAGGAATTTAAAAATGTAGACAAAGAGAACAGATTAGTGGCTACCAGGGGAAAGGTGCAGTGGGGGGTGGGCACAAAGGGTGAAGGGGTGCACCTACAACACAACTGACAAACAATAATGTATAACTGAAATTTCACAAGATTGTAACTTATCATTAATGCAATAAAAATTTTAAAAAAAGAGAGAATTGAAGATT
This sequence comes from Equus quagga, assembly GCF_021613505.1. Taxonomy (NCBI): domain Eukaryota; kingdom Metazoa; phylum Chordata; class Mammalia; order Perissodactyla; family Equidae; genus Equus; species Equus quagga. Next base: position 47,221,959 of record NC_060270.1, read on the forward strand.
ATCATGTCTTTATTACTAGTGTCTACAATAAAAGATGCACAATGACCTAAGCAATTTTAAGTTAATAAGACAAGCTTAAGAATGGGAAAAACATAGCAATAAAACCAAAGAATAGGGACTAAGTCTATTACAACTCTTCTATTGAAATGCTATTTAAAAGCAAAAAGCTAAGGGGCTGGCCCAGTGGCGCAGCGGTTAAGTGCGCACATTCCTCTTTGACGGCCTGGGGTTCACTGGTTCGGATCCTGGATGCGGCCATGGCACCGCTTGGCGAGCCATGCTGTGGTACACGTCCACATATAAAGTAGAGGAAGATGGGCACAGATGTTAGCTCAGGGCTAGTCTTCCTCAGCAAAAATAGGAGGATTGGCAGATGTTAGCTCAGGGCTAATCTTCCTCAAAAAAATAAAAACAAAGCTAAAGCAATTTCCCTAATTTTAAATCATGCAGCAACTGATAAAAATGGAAATGCAGTAACTATTCTGTGTAGAGAAAATAAGTTTATGAATGCATTTCTGGAACCCAAATTATTTCTTCCCAAGACACTGTAGGTACTAAGACAATTTACATATACACAAAAACACACACACACGAATATATAGTTATTATTTAACTTTTAAAGGTCTTAGACTTTCACTACTGAAATTACAATAGAAAGAATTAAATGACTATATTAGAGTAGCCACTACTATGCCAATTCTAAATATTTCATACTCTCAACAATTAATGGAATTTTTTTCCTTACGAATTTTCAAAAATTCATTAATAACAATTTAACCTTGGAAAGTCATTATAAACATATATTCCTTCTTACCTCGCCTTTCTGTGCACAGTTTAATACAACTGGTGGTCCAATAACTCTACAATCATTCTTGTATAACTCATTAAAGACAGCATCCTGGAAGTTCATGACGATGAACACATTTTCAAATTCTGGAGAATCCAAACTTTCAAATTCTTCCACTGATGCCATCTTTACAAAGGGCACTTTAATTTCCTTGATTTTTTTCATATAGTTATTAGAAATAAAATTTATATGTTATTGAATTAATTCATATAACTCTCCAAAGAAGATCTAAAAAATTCAATACCAACATTTAAGTGTTCTACAAATACAAAGTTTTAAATCATATAATAATGAGCATTTACTTAACAGTGAACAGCCATATTTCTTTATTTGTATTTTTATGTATACATATCTCCATCCACATTAAGATCTTAAATTTTGAAGATTATTATAAAGGCATAAGCTTCTGACATAAGTTGGTAGTCATTATAAATCATCTTGTATGCATATAAAATAAGAATGAAGAATTCTTTTAAGTACATACATTTTGATAATGGAATGCATTAGAAAGATATCCACTACTGCTTTTTATTCTGACCAAGAAATGACGCCATACATATAGCTAGCTATTCCTGCCCAAATTAACTGTCCTCAGAAAAACAAAAAAAAATACTATGGCACTTAATATCTACAAAAAGGATGTAGATTAACTTAATCATTTCAGTATATATGAGGGAAATAGAAAGATGTGAAATATCTTTGCAGCATGGCAAATGTAGGATATAAAAAGGCAAGTTACTGTTTAACATTTATACTGTAAATCTACAAAAAAGAAGATATTTAAGTACCTGTATGGCTCCTGTGTAAAAAGAACAGAACCATTTAAAAGAAAATTCTGAATGGGGCCAGCAAATGATTTGAGCTTTATTTGCTAGGCTGATGGGATGGGCTGAATCACGTACCCCCAAAATTCATGTTGAAGCCCTAACCCCCTGTACCTCAGAATGCGACTGTATTTGGAGATACACCCTTTCAGGTTAACTGAGGTCACATGGATGGACCCTAATCCAATCTGACTCGTGTCCTTATAAGAAGAAATCTGGACACACACAAGAGATACCAGGGATGTGCACACACAGAAGAAAGACCACCTGCAAGCCAAGGATAGAGTCCTCAAGAGAAACGAAACCTGCCAACACCTTGATCTTAGACTTCTAGCCTCCAGAACTGAAAGAACATACATTTGTTGTTTAAGCCGCCCCAGACTGTGGTATTTTGTTACGCAGCCCTCACAAACTAATACAGCTGATACAGAGAATCAGGTATATTCATATGCTGAGGCAAATTCCCTGATGATTGTCAATTATTGTGACATAATTTTGAAAATAAAGCAAGAATTTAGAATAAATATAAAATTAATGAGAAAAAAGCTGAAGAGTTTAAAGAAAAGTATCAGATCTTTGTAAATACACGGTATATCATTTAAATTTAACAATGTCAAATTACCTTATAAGGATTTCACTATTTACAATAAGCTATAGTGTGGGGTTTCAGAAAAACCCAAATTTTAAAAATAAATACAAAACAATTTCTATTCATCTAGCTTCATAGTGCACAAAACATGCCGTGTGCCTAATTTAGGTCCAATCACCATAAGTGAAATATAAGAATACAATCAAGGGAAGTGCAGCATGCCGCATGCAATGAAATGCTTGACCTACCATATTAACAATACTTTTTATTAATTTTTCATCCGATTTTCCAGGACAACTTTCTCTTATCTTTATAACAGGGACTTCCATTATTTTAACACTCTGTGGAAAAGAGACTTAAGTATGAGATAAAGAAAACTATAAATTTATTTACACAGTGATGGAAGAAAAATAGCTTTTTAAAAAAAACTAAAAGCTAAAACCCCATACCTTTAAGGCTTTTATAAGTTCTTCTTGTTTTCCAGCCTCTTGAACCAATATCACTCTTGTTTCAATTTGAGGCATTTCTTCTATTAAAATTAAAAATGTTTAAATATCTTTATCAGGTACTAACATCAAAATCAGCAGTTCCTAATCCCTTTTTTGGCTATATCTGGTATGTTTTCCATCTTTGAGATCATAACATTCTCCAAAATTAAAATCACTTAATTCCCAGTTTATTAAAATGAAAGTGGCCATACATCATTTTAGAGGAAGAGAAAACATACTGTAGCAGAGTATACAAACATCAGCACTCCCCCAAACCACACAGAGCAGTCACCACCTTGCAGAGTCACCCTCTTCAACAGTGCATGCAACCGTAGGAAAGACCATTC